>NW_027223758.1:65046327-65463827 GCF_028538775.1 Myotis yumanensis
AGTCTCACGGGTATGTTGGCACCCTCTTAGCTCGCTCATCTACTGGCCAGGTGGGCAGTCCCATGGCCCACCCCTGCCCCCCACCAGGCCAAGCCCTCACCAGCCGGTGCTTGGCAGCCTCCCGAATCCAGCGAATGTTGTCCATATATTGCAGCTTCACAGCTGGGTTCACTGCAGGGAGAGGAGGGGAGGTGTGTCACAGGCACCGGGAGCCCCGGGCCCTCCCTGTCGTCGCAGGCTGCTCGCACAGGCACTTATTCACCCAGCACTGGAGCCCCGACGCAGGGTCAGGGGGACTCTCCATCCCCCCCCCCCCGCCCCCCGCAGCACCACACTAGGCCACATCTGATTCTCAGAACCAGCAGTAAATAGTCCTGTGAATTAATGCACAGAAGTGTGCAGCCCACTGTCCGATATATTCATTCCTTCAACAAACATCTATTGAGTGCCAGGCCAGGCACTGGGAACCAAGACTGCTGCAGACTGTGAGAAAGTAAGAGTGTGATGAGGTCGTCACTAGGGTGGGTGAGTCAGGAAGAGACAGTCGGGCTACATCCTAAATGCTAAGGAGGAACCAGCAACATAGAGATCTGAGGAAGCAGCATTCTAGGCAGAGGGAATAGCAAGTGCAAAGGCCCTGAGGTGAGAGGAAGCTTGCTTATCCAAGTAAGACAGGCCAGCGGCTAAGTATGAAGGGCATGCGGGGGGGCGTGGGGGGGGCGGGGGGGCAGCAGCCAGGGAGCCTGGGAGCTGCTCCTCCCAGCTCCTGAGAGCAGACTGCTAAATCTGCAGGAATTCTGTGAGCCAGTGGAAACACAGACATCGTTAAATTTCAATGAAATAAACTTACACTTTTTAAAAATGTATTAAAAATTAAGATAATGGCCCAGACTGCATGGCTCAGTGGCTGAGCTTCAACCTATGAACCAGGAGGTCACGACACATGCCCGGGTTGCAGGCTTGATCCCCAGTCGGGGGTGTGCAGAGGGCAGCCGATCAATGATTCTCTCATCATTGATGTTTCTCTCCCTCTCTCTTCCTCTCTGAAATCAATAAAAAATCTATTTGGTTAAAAATTAAGATAATGTTCATAAGTCACCATTTCTTAATTTACTACCTTTTAGGAGGATCTATGTTCTCAAGGTTACCTGCCTGGTGGAAATACTGCTACTGTTCCAAGTGAAGCCCCACTTGAAATAAGCCACCTGAGAGTATCTAGACCAGTGATGGCAAACCTATGACATGCGAACTCATTTTTTTGGTTGATTTTTCTTTGTTAAATGGCATTTAAATATATAAAATAAATATCAAAAATATAAATCTTTGTTTTACTATGATTGCAAATATCAAAAAATTTCTATATGTGACACGGCACCAGAGTTAAGTTAGGGGTTTTTCAAAATGCTGACACGCCGAGCTCAAAAGGTTCGCCATCACTGCTCTAGACCTTGGCCTTCAACAGGTGCAACAGCGCAGCTTCCTCCTGAGGGGCTGGTTGTTGAACACCCATCTGTGAGGAGGCCTCTGACATGATTCCCAAGAGAAGGCCCCCCCCACTTCTCTTCCCACCTCAGTAGGCCTCCCCCCTGCCTAGCTCCTCCCACATAGGTGG
Source organism: Myotis yumanensis (assembly GCF_028538775.1). Taxonomy (NCBI): domain Eukaryota; kingdom Metazoa; phylum Chordata; class Mammalia; order Chiroptera; family Vespertilionidae; genus Myotis; species Myotis yumanensis. The sequence goes on from NW_027223758.1 coordinate 65,047,940, forward strand.
CCCCACCCACCCTCACCCTGGTTCTCCAGCCCTGGATCCTTGTATCCCAGATCCCCTCCACCCCCCTGAACTCAGATGTGGAGAGCAGGGTGAAAATGGTCCCTGGAGATTTAAAACCAGCAACAAAGGCCGAACTGAACCCCAAAGGAAACCACTGGAGAGAAGGCCACCCCTGGACCTTAGAAAAGCTGCAGGGAAATGAGGGGCAGGAGCTCTGACAGCTGAGTATGTTTGACAACGTAACTGCCTTCTCTTCTCCAGGTGACAAACGGCAGGTCAAATCAGCTACACAAGAAGGGACTGTGGTTTAAACAACCTCCCCATCCATGTGAAAATGGAGAACCAAGGCTCAGGATCAGGAAAACCACAGATCCACCGGAGGCCCTGCCATGACATGAGCAGGGGCCTGTGGATGTGGAAGGCCAAAGGCTCAGAGGGGCACCGGCAGCTACAAGGAACCAGAAGCACTGCTGACAGGCATGGACTGGAAGCCTTGTGCCCCCTGCCCACAAGGGCCCAGCAGGGAATGAGGAGAGGGGGCTGGGGGTGGCTGCCCGGCACTGCCAGGCGGACCCTCCGGCATCTCCAACCTGACAGCCTTACCTCCACCAGCAATGACCTTCTCCAGCACAGATGTGGCCAGCTGATCGGTGACCGCCAGGTCCTGAGGGTCCCCGGATGTGCACACCCAGCGGAAAGGCCCGAAGCCCTGGGAGAATATATCCCTGCAAGGACACAACGCCCGATGGCCTTCCCAGACTGGCTGCACCCACTGGCTGGGCCGGGATCGCCATGGTCCAAGGAGGGGGGCTGGCATGTGTTCCAGGACTGAGAGGGGGTGAAGGCCATGAGTTGGGGTGCGTGTTGGGGGCATTGTGCGTGGGCATGTGTAGTAAAGTGGGGGAGGGGCTCCAACGTCCAGAATTATTGCTGGAAGCCCCTAAGTCGTTAGTTGGACAGGAGGTTTCAGAGGCGCTGCCTCCTCCAGCCCCCTCCAGCCTTTCAGTCCCCTTTCCCCTCAGTCCCCCTCCCTCTCCTCTTTCCCTTTAGCCCCTCCCCCTCATCCCTTCTCCTGCCCCCCTCAGTTCACCTTCCTCCTCCTCCACCTTCCTCCCCTTCAGCCCCTCCCTTCAGCACCCTCTTTCCTCCTCTACCTGAATTCCCCCTGTACCCCCCTCCCTCTCCTTCCACCCCTCTCCCTGAGTCACCCCTTCCTTTCCCTCCCCACTACTTCTTCCTCCTCCACCCCCTCCCTGCCCCTCAGCCCCCCTCCATCCCCTCAGCGCTCACCCTCCCTCCAGCTCTATCTCCCCCTCACAGCTGCACCACCTCCAGCTGCAGGAGCAGGGAGCTGGGACCCAGACAAGCAGGAATTCCTTAGATTGCTGTTATAGACAACCTGACAACCCCTCAAGGAAAACTAAATAGTTAGGAGAAATAGTAAATGCAGGGACTTGGCCAAATTGGCCCGAGGTGATCTGACCTTGCTGTGTGAACTCCAGGCAGAGGGAGGCAGCGGCCTAGCCCTCCCTGGGGTCCCACACTCCACAGGCCCCTCATGGGCGACCCCACTGCTTCCCTCCCCAGAAAGGCCCCGATGCCCCCTGCAGTGTGGCCACTCTGGCTCTGCCCTGCCCACAGTGAACCTGAGAAGGAGAGATTTGCCTTCTTGCCTCCCTCCCTCCCTGACCCATTTTGCCACACTGAGGGCCAGGAATCTTCCAAAAGCATCCCGAGCCCTTCCTTCTCCCCCTGTGTTGCCCCTGGCCCTGGCCTCCAAGCTGACCCTCAGCCAAGCCCACTCTCCCTCTGGGTACCTCCCACTCCTCCCTATTTGTCCTGGGCCACTGGCCTCTCCAGACCTGCCCTGCACAGCCAGATAGACACAGTGGCTCACGGGACAGCAGGCCTTGGCCTCCGTGGATCAAGCCATCAGAGCCCTCTTGGGCCCACTGCCATGGCCATGAGATGGGCAGCATTTAGGGCCCTGGGTACTGGAGGTTGGAGGCTCCGGGCCTCTGCAGCCTCCTTGTCCTGTCACTGAGGCCCTGTACATGGCCTCTCACGGTTCCAGTTTCTCTACCTGCATTTTGTGGTGGAACCCCATGACCTGGTGTGGTGGCCACTTGGGGCCACAGCAGTGGTCAGAGGAGGGGCTTTTCTGATCTGAAGGTCCAGGACCCAGACACTGAAGGGGCCTCATCACTTACCCCATAATATGCTGGACGTAGGAGGGGTAGCGGAACTCAGTCCTTTCGGCGCCTTTTTTCTCCACGTCAGCTCCTGTGGACAGAGCATCCGCACAGTCCCCTGGAGGAGCTGAGGGCTGGCAGACCCCACCCCAAGGTGAGGACATACGCCACCACCAGATGACAGTTTGCACAGAGTCCGGGAAAGACTGCAGAGGCTCTGTCCTGAAAGGGCAGCACCGCCAGGCCTCTCAGGAAAGAGACAGCAAGTGCCACCCCGGCTGGAGCCCATGGGCTCATGGTGTGGGGCAGGGCAGCATGGACACATGCCAGTGTCCGCCTCACGGGTGTCCAGACAGGCACCCCGAGCCTACAGACTCCAGGGTGCGGGGGAGAGCTCGTGCCAGAGGTGGGCTGGGAGGGAGACTTTCCACTGAATATCTTTTGTACCTTCTGAACTTTACAATCTATGAAGGTAAGAAGTTTCCTTTATGAAAAAATAAAGCTGCAATATATATATATTGCAATGAAGCTCATACTGGAGCATTGTACCACTCTCTTTATGGTGCTTTATATTCTTAAGGAAAATGGAGAAACTGAGGCCAGAGAGGTCAAGCTGGCAGGACCAACTTCCAGAAGCCGGACATGGGCACAGTAAAACCTGCATGCCATGACCCCTGCCTCTCCCAGGCACCTGCCAGGCCCTCCCTGGCTGGAAGGGAGTGTGCCCACTGCAGCCCAGGAGGATGGGGCCCCTTCACCAAGCCTCCCTTCTCTCACCTGCTCTCTGGGCCTCCAAGAGGAAGGCGTTGCCATAGTCCCAAAAGAAGAACTTCTCCTTGGCCAGCCTGTTGATGGCTGAGACCTGCCTCCTCAGGCTGCAACAAGCCAGCAGTCAGCTGTCAGTTCTGCCCGCCCTGCCCCATCACTGTCACCCCCAGCCTCATCCCATGGAGCTGAGCTAGCTCTGCTGATTCCACCCAATCTGACAGAGGAGGAGACAGAGGCTCAGAGAGGTTAAGGGTCTCACCCAAGGCCACACAGCTGACCACTGGGAGAAGCAAGCAGAGGCCACAGCTACTCAGTCCAAAAGCTCCTTCCAGGGTGCAACCCCCCACCCCCACCCCTGCCCCACACCCAAGCAGCCCTGGGACCAGCATCACCTTTCCTGGACCAGTTTCTTGAATGTGGCAGGATCGGAGGCCATGAGGCTCTGGGCCTCTGCGAAGCCGAGCTGCACAGGGTAATACCCTCCGTTGAATGGGTTGTGGCAGGATGTCTGGTCCGACCCCAGGTCTACCAAGAGCTCCCCTGTCTTGTCTAATTCCTGGACCAGGCGCTCCCTGGGGAAGATGTGGGATAGTCAGTGTAGGGCGGGCAGCACCTGCCCAGGGCAGCATCTGGGACCAGAGTATAGGGCCCAGCCAGGAGAGCTTTGTAGCACATTTTCCAGCCACATGTCCAGTAATCAGGGACTGGGGCTAACCCTACACACCCAACCCCACTCCCCCTAAAGAATACTCGTGGGAAGGCTGCTGTGAGCTCAGGCCAAGACCCAGGCGATGAAAGCTGGGAGCAGAGCTCAAACCAGTGCTTGAAGCTTTGTGTTCCGGGAGTACCTGGCCGCCATTGGGACCTTGGCTGGAGGGAGAGGTTTACCTGGGGTCCCCAAGGCTGCTGACTCCCACTCCTGAACTTACCACAGGTCCACCACATTCCCATGGTAACCAAGGCTGAGCACCTCCTTGGTTTTCCTTGCTTCCCTAGAGGGCACAAGAGCAGAACAGATGGCCCCATCACACCTGCCCACAGCTGTCCACCCCGACCAACACACAGGGCCACCCAGATAGCTAGAATGCAGAAGACTCAAGAGGCCACCAAAAGTATTGTGTGCATGTGCAGGGCCTGAGACACAGGGACCTGTGAGGGATGTACTTTGAGGACCCAGACCATAAGGGAAACAGCAGACTTGACTACCCCAGACAGGAGAACTGAGGCAATGCTTAGAATTAGGGCTCCTGCTTTAGAATTCTAGTAAGGTCCTTCCTAGAATTCACTCAAGATGATCCTCAAATAAAAAGTCACTCACGTTGATTCCAAACATTACTTGGAAAAATAAAAGCACAAAAAAATGAAAGTATATTTTGGGAAACAGAAGATTTGAATGCATAAAAGCTCTCACAGGTATGAGAGCTATCACAGAGCAACAGTAAGTGGGACAGTGGGCAGTGTGGCACCCACTCAAAGATGCAGATCGACCGAAGGCCTTGCTTGGCAGAGAGATGCCAGCGGAGGCCAGACATGCTCCTCTCCCCCAGGTGCACAGGATAACCAAGTGGAAAAGGGCACATGGTCCGCGAGCAGTGAGGGGCGCTGGAGGAGGAGGACGGCATCTCAGCCTAAGGGCCAGGAAGGGTACCGTGAGCCCCATCACTCCATTCCCATCTGTGTCTTCTGCAGCTCAGGGAGCAGAAATGTGATGAGACAGGCTGCTTAAGGCAGTTTGTTCAACTGATGTGAAATGGCTGTGTGTGCGGCAGTAGGAATTAAGCTGGCCTAAACTTTGTGTGAGTGACAAGAGGGAGAAGGTAGATGCAAGAGGTATATTTAGAGCTGACAAGAATACCAGAATGGTCGGAAGTGTGTGTGAGTTGTGTGTGCGTGTGCGCGCACGTGCAAGTGGGTATGTTACTAAGAAAGTAAACTAGTATTTTAGAAAGATATATGTCAAATAGTATCCCATCGTGAAAATAGGAATATTTCTCAAATTCTGTGTGCTCTCGGATATTTTCATTCAAGCCCCCTTGGGTCAGAATAGACTAGCCAGGGTGGAGGGCCATGGCACCCATGCGTCTTCCCCACACAGGCTCAGTTCTGCAAAGCAATCAGTGGAGACGGTGCTTCCAAAATGGCATCTGATTAGCAGGCCCAGGACAGTCCACACACACACACACACACACACACACTCCCACTAAAACACCTCCGAAGTCCTCAGGCAGGAGGAGAAATGCTGCCGGCCCCCGGACACTGCACAGGCAGTCACAGCGCCATTGGGAAGGAATATCAAGCACTGAACCTGCAGGAGCTCCACTGAGGGCAACGCTCCCTCTTTCAAAGTTCATGTTTCCCCAACAAATTCAATGAGCAGCTACTATGCGTCAGGCTCTGGGCCAAGCACTGAGGTCACAACAGTGAGAAAAACAGACACATTCTTTGCAAAACTATGGGAAATGAGAAGATGATTGAAAATCTCGCCAAACCGGTTTGGCTCAGTGGATAGAGCGTCGGCCTGCAGACTGAAAGGTCCCAGGTTCGATTCCGGTCAAGGGCATGTACCTGGGTTGCGGGCACATCCCCAGTGGGAGATGTGCAGGAGGCAGCTGATCGATGTTTCTCTCTCATCGATGTTTCTAACTCTCTATCTCTCTCCCTTCCTCTCTGTAAAAAATCAATAAAATATATAAAAAAAAAAAAAAAAAGAAAATCTCTTAGAACCAAGTGTCTGACCACCCAAGTATGCAAACCCAGGGTTTCGTACACACCAGCAGTAATGACCAGTGAGAAACAGGATTTAGAAGGTCGCACTGTGCCACCTCTGAGTGGCCACTTGATGGGGTGGCCACCCGTGGCCAGATGTCAGGCATTGAACAGGTCTATGCAGAGCAACCCAGCCCCTGGGCCCTTCCCACGGCCCCCAACTTTCCGTGCTCACTTGTCGGGAGTTGTACCTGAGTCTTTTAATGCACTGGTCCAAGCTGTCGGTCACTTCCATCAGCCAGCCCTGCTGATGGCGTTTCATGAGGGCTGCTTTATCCACCTGTGACCATGACACACAAAGCCACCCAGTCACAAGTCATCCTAGGGTATGTCCCCTTCACGAGTGGGTGTCACCCTCCCAGGAAGATCACCCACTTTTATAACACAGTGCAAGGGCAAACTGGGGCAGCTATTTTACACCCACAAGGGAAGCCCAAGAGAATCTAGATACATTGGCCCTGACATCACTGGGCTGCAGAACCAATGCTGACACTGTTGGTTACATGAGGAAAATAAAACCCTATTTATGTGAGCTGCCGCAGCTCGGTTTTCTGTTACCTGCAGCCAAATGGGCTCCTAACAAGTACAGCTGTGTATGTCATGGCTTTAATATCAACTAAGTGCAAAGCACACAGGTGGATATCACCAAGGCTTCCCTTAGAGCCACTCACCTCCTCTTCCCGCCTCCCTTCCTGTCCTCGGCACCACCAACGAAAGCTGGGACAGCCACTGAGAAAAAGCGGCTGCCCCCCCACCCCCACTGATGGGCAACGCATTTGCTTTCCCCCCTGACTGTGAGCTGTCTGCGTTGGGGGAGTCTATGTTCGTGTATTCACAGACATTTGTTATCTCCCTGCTGTAGGCCAGGCCTTCAGTGGGGAAGGGGAGCTGTTCATGGGACAGCTTCAACAGGCATGACCACGAAAAATGATGGGCTCTTTGAAGGCAGGAGGGTATGCTGCCTGGGAACCCACCTCGGAGGCTTTGTCGAGGGTGCGAGAGAGAGACCGGTGTGAGTGTGAGTGCCTCTCGAATGAGGAAGGAGCGAGGTGGGCAGGGATGAGGACTCGGCGTTCCTGGGGTGCTCACCTCTGCGATCACACCGATGCACCCCACGATGACGGAGGCTTTGGCCTGAGCCCCACTCATTCCACCCAGTCCAGAGGTGACAAAGACTTTCCCAGCCAGGTCCTCGACGCCCAGGTACCGCCGTCCAGCGTTCAGTACAGTGAGCTGCAGGGAAGGGGGTGGGAGCTCACTGTCCACTCCCAGCATGTCCACCTCCCACCCCCTGATGCCAGGCATGACCCTGTCTCTCACCACTGTGCCGTGGACGATTCCCTGGGGACCGATGTAGCAATAACTGCCTGCTGTCATCTGGCCATACCTGACCACAGAGAGGGCAAGCAGGGCAGTGAGCCCAGGGCCAGCCACCCACGTTGGATGGTTTAAAATTCATTTTTATATTTATTTACTTTTTTAAAAAATTCTCACTCGAGGATTTTTTTCCCCCATTGATTTTTTAGAGAGAGTGGAAGGAAGGGAGAGGAGGGAGAGGGAGAGAGAGAGGGAGAAAGAGAGGGAGAGAGAGAGGGAGAGGGAGAGAGAGAGGGAGAGAGAGAGAGAGAGAGGGAGAGAGAGAGGGAGAGAGAGAGGGAGAGAGAGAGGGAGAGAGAGAGGGAGAGAAAGAGGGAGGGAAAGAGAGAGAGGGAGAGAGAGGGAGAGAGAGGGAGAGAGAGGGAGAGAGAGGGAAGGAGAGGGAGAGGGAGAGGGAGATATAATAGAGACACATCCATTGGTTATCTCCCACACATGCCCCCACAGAGGCCAGGGATCGAACCTGCAACTCAGGTACATGCCCTTGAACAGGAATCAAACCCACGACCTTTCAGTGTGCAGGCCAATGCTCTAACCACTGAACCACTCTGGCCAGGGATTATTTTTCTTTTTTTAATAAGAGAACATTTACTTAGAAAATGACAGAAGTATAAGTAATTTGTAGAAGAAATTGGCTTGGGAAGTGAGTTATAAAGTCAAAAGAAGGGCCCTTAGAGCTGGGGAGTGAGGAAGGTAAGTGAGTAAGGAGCGTGGGGGGAAGCAGAGGGGGGAGGGGAGGGAAGGCACAGAGTCAGGGAGAGTGCCTAAAATTCATTTTTTAATTACCCCAAAATGCATTAATACAGTCTCCTTTTAAAAAAAACTACTAAGGAATATGTAAATATGAAATTGCTACAGTGCTGTGATTGTATTTTTCAAAATAGTATTTAATATGCTATACCGTTTTATAATACAAGTGGAAATGTATGGTATTTACTGGAATGATACAATAGCAACTGAAGTAGAGACTTACATGGTAACCCCCATGGCAAAGAGCTTCTCATACTCTTCTCTGGAGGAGTAGTTGGGAATGACCTGGAAGAGAGGGCGGAGCCAAGGGCTAGGACAACACCGACCCTTGGAAGCCACGGCTAAGTGGGTGTCAGGGACACCTGGCTCTCCCTGCGGCCCCCGGCCGGCACCGTGCAGGCTGCCCAGGACCCACCATCCCGTTGGTGATGACCAGCCTTGGGGCTCCAGGGCTGCTCGGAAAGAGGCCCAGTGGGTGTCCACTGTACATGACCAGGGTCTGCTCCTCTGTCATCTGTGACAAGTAGGACATCGTCAGCCAGAACTGCAGGAGAGAACACAGCATGGAGGGCTCTGTAAGTGGCGGTCCCACAGTGGTCCCAAGCCACTGTCCAGACTCTGAGGGCTCCCCAGGCTCAGCGGTTCTGCCCAGCGCCCCATCCCTCCAGGCCTCCTTGGTGCCTGCAATAATGCCACTTCTGCCCTCGGACCTTCAACATCCCCACAGTGTCTCCAGCTGTGATCTCAGGCATCAGGCAGGTGGAGACCCGAGTCCTGAGCCCTGGGTTTGTAGCCTCCTTCCAACCAGAGGGTGTGGTGGCGGGGAGGCCTGGGGGCCAGGCTCACCGTCCAGCATACCTGAGCCCAGTTGCTGAACACCTGTCCGTTTCCTCCGTAGGTCACGAGCTCCTGGGGAAACTGGAGAAGACATGGTGTCACCTGAGATGGTGGCCTGGGAAGGGAGGGCCCCCACCCTGCACTGGGCTCTATGGGCAAGGTGGCTGATGGCCCTTTAAGAAAAAGTGGTGGGGGTCAGGGGAGGTGCCGGAGGGGAGGCCCAGGGATACAGCCTCTGCAGGAACATCGGTCCATCTGTGACTGGGTGAGGGGAGAGCTGGGTCTGGGGTTGCTTTGGGAACTCATCCCGGAGTCAACGCCAGGGGTCCATCTGTGATCAGGTTTTTTAAAAAAATATTTTTTATTGATTTCAGAGAGGAAGGGAGAGGGAGAGAGAGAATCATTGATAGGCTGCCTCCTGCATGCCCCCTACTAGGGATCAAGCCCACATCCCGGGCATGTGACCTTGACCAGAATCGAACCCGGGACCCTTCAGTCTGCAGGCCGATGCTCTACCCACTGAGCCAAACCAGCTAGGGCTCAGTAATTTTTTTACTAAGTACATGTTAAAATGATATTTCAGGTATATCAGGATAAACAAAATTCAGTCTTAAATTTGTTTCTTTTTATTTTTTCATGTGGCTATTAGAATATGTAAAATTACACGTTTCTATGACACCAGGATTGATGTCCCGGTGGTGGTGCTGGGGAGGGGGGGTGGGGGTGGGGACACTAGGAGAAGGATACGAGGTCCTCTCAGCACTATTTTAACAACACGGACTACAAGCCGTGTCTTTATTTTAACTGTCTGGGAACTCTATCATTATTTCTAAATAAAGAGCTTAAATGTATTGCATGTGTGTCTCAGGTTACAGCTCGACTGGACAGCGCTGTCCCCGCTTCGGCGCCCCTGGGGTTACCTGGGCCACAGCAGGGTCCAGGTTGTTCATGATCATGTGCATGATGGCTGCTGCAGCTTTCGTCCGGCAGGGGTACTGCTGCACTGGGTAGGCCCTGCAAGGGAGTCCAGGTGCTAGGGGTGACGGTGGGAGGGCACAGGTGTGCACAGTGAGACCCCACACCCTGCTGCAGAAGTCGGCTGGGTTCCCAACAGGAACCAAGGCCAACCGGCTCTGGTGCCCGCCTCCTGCTTTGCGCCCCCCAGCCTTCCAGGTGTGGGGAGTTTGGCCCCCACCCACCCTAGGCTGCCCTTCCTCCCTTCTCGCAGGCTCCCACCAGGAGAATGCTAACTTGGAAGCAAAGCTGATGTCTGCTTTCCAGAAGCCGCTGCTCTGGGTGCCATTTATTCTTTCCTTCTTTCCTGGGCACCACCTGTGCTCCTGGGCACCAATTCTAGAGCAGGTGCCAGGCAGCGGGCCACAGCAGGAATGAAGAGGCGTGGTTCCTGCTTTTTGGGGTTCATGCCATTCCCTGGGGTGGTCCCAGACAAGTCTGGGTTTGGGGCCTATCCAAGAACAGGATGCTCAGTGGGATACCAGGGCGGGGCAGCAGCACCTGGGAGCTGTGATAGGCAGGTCCTCCCCCCTGTGCAATGTGGGGTGAGGCCCAGCACCCGTGGCTTCACAAGGCCTCCAGTGCCAGGGACAAGTCAGCTTGTGAGCCCTATGGGAGGCCTGAGCTGTCAGAAGACACTGGCAGAGCCACCCTCTACGCCTCTCCATGCCTCTGGCAAGACAACAAAACATGGGGCTTAAAAGAGCATTTTGTATACAGTTTGGGTCCAGACTTACCCAGGACTGACTGCCAGGACAGTGGACCAGAGAGACCCATCTTCTGGTCAGTCTTGGGGGCTTCAGCCAGCTCTAGGCTGCAGACCCCCACAGATGCCAACACTGCCACCCCCTCTCTCTGTGTGAGGGGCATCGACTCAGCACACCAAGCCCATGGGCCTCCTCGTGTGGACAGCCTCCATTTCCCCTTCCCTGCTGACTCTCTGGGGTTCCTGACCTCCAGCACGATCCCTCTTTCCGCCCACCAGCACTCACCTCATTTCAATGCGGGGGGAGAACCGGTACATATAGATGTGCCCATAGAGTCGCAGCTCCTGGGCAAACTCAGGGGCCAGCAGCTTCTGGACGTCCGGGGGGAAGTAGCGCAGGGCATTCCTTAGTGCCAACTAGAGGAGGAGAGTGGTGAGGGGCATCAGGGGCAGGGGCTCCGGGCTGAGCACCCTGAGGCTCCCATGATGAGCCATCCCCTTCCTCTCCCCCCTAATCTGGATTTGCCCCAATCCACTCAGAAAACTATGGTCCCACCCCAAGACTGCCTAGTTGTCACCCTGGGCCCATCTACAATGTCACCTCCCACATGAAGCCTTTCCAAGAAGAGTCTTGCTTACAAGGGACCAGGCTGCTAATTCCATGCAAGGACCAGACAGGGTTCTTCCCTTGTGGTCACAGTGGGAGATGCAGAATCAAGGGGAGTGAGAATAGACCTGACAGGAGCCCATAGGTTCCTGGTTGTGCCTCGCCAGCACGGCCAAGGGTGACCCTGAGTGTGGGCAGTGAAGGATTGAGAAAAGACAGACAAGAGAAAAAAAGCTGGGTCTCGGTGGGACGCTGCTTCTCTGATAGAGAGACAGCGCCACAGAAGACAAGCCGTGTCTTTATTTTATAGCCAGATTCCACGAGGCAAAGTAAGGGCATGGTCAAGATGTTTACAACATTCTCTTGGGTTTCGATCCTGCTCAGTTACATGCACCTGCACTCTATCAAGCCCACATCACTCAGGCACGTGGGCCACGTGTTCGGATCATAGGTTCAAGCTTACAGCTACAGCTGTTGGCTATAATTGTGCTGGGAGGGCCCTGCCCTCCAAGCTGGGACTTGCACGTGGCAATGAGAGGACGGTGCCCTCTCATTAGTCCGAGGCTTGAACCTGTCCAAACACTGTAGCTGCTCCCCACACCTGGTATGAGTGTAGAGAAGTACTCTCCACTAGTGCAGCTTCCAGGTAGCCTCAGGCTACACCTGCCGCTCTGGGACAGAGATCCTGCCAGGACAGAGCCTAGCCAGAAACAGGAGAAACCTTCTCAGGGCTCCTTATCCAACGAGGGCAAGCAGCCCAAACTCCCCTACTCCCACCAGCCCTATCACTCTTCTCCAGAGAGCCCTGATGCTGCTGGTTCTGCCCCAGGGCCTTTGCACCTACCCTCCTCTGCCTAAACCCCGTCACCACTCTGCTTTCTCTTGGAGGGTCCCTTCCTTCATTCCGGTTTCAGTTCAGAAGCCCCTACTCAGAGGCCTTCTTGATTCCCAGCCTTTCTTCCCGCCTTTGTTTCCTTCTGTAGCTTTGCACTGTCGGACACTCGATAATGTGTTTGTTTCTTTCCTTGCTTACAATCTGTCTTGCTAAGCTCAAGGAGGACCAGAGCCCTGGCAGACCCATCTCACAGCTCTTCCTTAGAACACCCAGACTGGAGCCTGAATGTGGAGGCAGGCGAAGTAGGGGAGGACACTAGGTGACATCGGGGTGTCTGGCTGAACACCGAGGCCATTTATTCCTCCGATTGTTACAGGGCAGTGGAACGCTGGGAAAATTCCAGGCAAGTGGAATAGGGAAACTGAGACAGGAAAGTTAAAACAAGCCCGGTGTGGGCAATTTGCAGCTGGCTTGTAACTAACAAGCCATTATCTTCCCCCAACCAAGGACGCTTGAGAGCAATGGTTAAAAGCCACCCTCAGGGCCAGCTAGGGGAAGAAGTGGGTGGTGGGCACCAGAGAATGCAGGAAAGGAGATGGGGAGAGGAAGGGGAAAGGGCAGTTTTACTCCCTAGGCAGAAAAGCCAGCAGTCTCAAGGCTTGACAAGATCAAATTGGCAGTTTGCTTGCCTTGCTTTGTAAATAAAGGTGCGTGCTTTAATTGCTTTAATAAAATTGGCTTCATCACACTGCAGTCATCTGGAGTTCTCTCATTTAAATCCATTTATATGAGAAGACAAGAATTGAGGTTGTGGACAGCCCTCTCCCTCCAACTCGGGGCTGGGGGGCTGCCGATAACACCTCTCTGGTGTCTGAGAGGTGCCTCTAACACAAGGACCTGGAGAACAAACACTTTGAGGTGAAAGGAGATGAGCTGGATGTGGTAAATTTCTTTACTCATTCGTTCAACACATGTTTGTTGAGGGGAGAGGTGGTAGGGACTGAGAAGACAGGTGCTTTTGACACCTGAAGGCAGAGGTGACAGGAGAAGAAACAAGGGCCTGGAATTGGGAGGACACCAGCATTCGGGCAGGGGCAGAAGTACCAGCCAGGAAGACGGAGAGCTGGGAACCCAGCCAGGAGCACAGATGCCCTGGAGGCCAAGGGCAGAGGCCTGGGAAAGGAAGGACAGCATGTCCAGTGTGCCCTGGGCAGTGAATCACACAGGTGTCCCTGGGGCCGGAGGGGCGGGTGGGGTGGGAGGGAGAGAAGGAGAGGGACAATTCAGGAGGGAGCAGAGGGCAAGAGCAGGCAGGGAAGAAAATGCCAATTTAGGGAGTTTGGGAATCTGGAAAGGGGTTGCAGAGACATTCCCTCATTTAATTTTCACATCGAATAAAAGCACCCAATCCCTTCTCTCTTGGAAAACAAAAGCTGGTCAGAAATATGAGTCTCTCCCTTTAGAACCGTGGCTAAGAAGGGGCCCCCCCAGGAGTCTGTCAAGGCCTGCAGGCTTCAGGTCACTCAGAGCGCTGGGCCCATCCCCAAAGGCTCTGTTTGCACTTCTGGCAAGTTGCCAGATGCTGCTGCTGGTCAGGGGACCCCACTTTGGGAACCACTACAGGACAGCAAGGAGGATGAACAATGCACAAGGACATGCAGCCGCCAGGATGAATCTCGAGCTGTGTTGAGACACAAAAGGGATGTACAGTACTGCCTAATAGGCCCTAACTCCTCGCACACAGTTCAAGAGCAGGTGTGGCTAAGGAATGCTGTGAGGAGTCAGGACAGCGGCTACCCTTGTAGGTCAGGCCCATGCCCTCACCTGTGCACGTGGGGTTTGGGCTACTTTCTGGGCGTTTACACATCGGCACAAAGGTTGTTTGTTTGCTTCTAATCATAGCTTTCCAGAGAACATGGGCATTAAGAAAAAAGTTTCAAACGCAAGTAATATTACACACACACACACACACACACACACACACACAAACCACAAATACTCCACACGCCACACATACTCCAAACAAGACTTAACCTTACTACAAGGGTCCTAATATTCTATCCTATTCTAACTTCTTTTATTTCATTCTATAATGAATATTGGTTGCAACCCCCTTCCCTGACTTCATAACCTGCTAAGGGGCAGCTGCAGCCTGAAACCACTGTAGTCACTGTCCTCACAGACGTGCAGGCTTCATTACTGGGGCTAAACGGGGTATTTCACTAAGGCGCTAGGTAACGAAGGCCCCGTTTCACTGCGTCAAATGCTTCTGCAACGTTGTCCAGATAACCACATCACTCAAAAACACAACAAAGGTTCCTGTCAAAATGAATGACTTTTAAATTGTGTCCGTTGATAGAAATGACTCAGCCATTCTATGATACGTATTTAAAGACGGTGCGAAATTCAATCTGTTCTGAAATGGAGTGTTCGTGCACGTGTACCATTAACACAAAGGGGATTCTGGCAGTTTCCCGAATCCTAAATGCAGCACAAAAATTACTTGCCTATTTCCCCCTTGTATAAGATTTCCATTTTATCACCATTGAATTTTTTGTTATTCTGTAATTTAGCCTAGACTTGTCTTCATGTCAACTATTCTACATCAGTTTTTTACTTCCAAGGATAACCTATGTCTTTTTATCTGCAATTTCATGTTTGTCCTTAGTTTAGGAAAGTTGTCTTCTATTCCATTTTTGTTCAATAACTTTATCCCCTGTGTCTAGAGTTACATAACAAGCAGGTGATAATTATTTGTTGAGTGAAAATTTTTAAAAAGAAGCAGCTCTGTTTGCTGGTCCGGATCCAATACTCCACGTGTCTGACGGGGAGCAGTTCTCAGCATAAAGATGACAGAACGGTGTTCAGAAAGGTTGTATGAGTTGTCCGAGGTCCTGCCACAGGCCGGGGCTGCTCTCCACACCTCAGGCGGCACCAGGGCATCTGCTATACAGCACGTGCATGTGTCCCCTTTCTGACCTTCCGATCCCTCTCTGCAAAATGAGTGCAATGACCGCATACACCTCATCGGGCGTGTTGGGGACTAACTGAACAGACACGCCTAGCACCCTGACTGATACACATGTGTGCTGTGTGAGTCCCAGCTATCAAATGCTCATCTCCCACACTCATGGCCCTCCATGCTGCCAATGTTTCCTCAGCCCACCTGCCCCTCTGGGCACTCTGTAGAAACTCTATACTCTCTAGAAGAGTATTGCTAAGCAGCAGGCCATTTCCCCACTCAGGAACCTTCATGGGCTCCCCATTACTCATCTGATGAAATCCACACTATTCTTGGCATTCAGGGTCCTCTGTAATCAGGCTGGGCCTGGCTCTCCAAGCTCTGCACCCAGTCAGGCTTACACCGGCCTCCTCTACCCCTAATATACTCTAAGAAAGCCAGTCCCTGCTGCGTCTTCACTCACTGCCTCCCTTTGTCTCCAAATGGTCATCTCAGATTTTCCAGTCTAAGAACCTTGCCTACGTTGCCAAGACCACCTCCTCCAAGAGGCCCTACTATGTTTCTCCTGCCTGCTGGACCCTTGTATGATGTTGGTTTGGGCACTAGGTATATACTCTTGTCCACACATTCAACAAACATTTGGTGTCACCAAAGATGCAGAAATGAGCCCAACAAAGCCCCACACCCAAGAAGCTCAGGATAGTGTATTAGTGATGGGAACCCGGATGCAAGTGTGAGGTCTTTGGAACTGGTGTCTGATTCCCAGCAGAGCCCATTCAGAGAGGGCAGAATGCGGGGATAAGGTCAGTAAGAGAAATCACACGTGGCAAAGGGGGGACGCTGGAGACATTTCAAACAGAGGGACTGGTCACAGTCTATGACTACCTTTTCCTCTGCACTGAAGAAGTTGTCCTGTGCTCATGCGGAGAATACGGTGGCTAAAGTGTCATACACAGAGCACACTCTGTATTTAAATAGAGAAATCTACTTAAAGGGGAGCAAAGAGTAAATCATCCAAATGAAATATTACTAAACAGTTTAAAAAATACGGACTTAAACACACCAATAATGAACAATCAAAAAAAAAGCACAACCCACCACCAACAACTAGCATGTATAGAATGCTTCCACTGTATTTTTCAAGGCCCACACCACCATATATGTACATAACATGTGGCTGAAAAGATACACCAAAAAAGGGGTGACTGAGGGAAGTGAAGTGGGGAACTTATACTTTTACAATATTCCACTTGCTTATCTCACAAATCACCGTTCAAAGTTTATGTCAAACGTCAAAAAACACATTTAAATAAAAATATAGAAAACAGCCAAAGGAAAGGCATAACGTGAGCTTCTGGGGAAGCTGGTACTGGGCTTGGGAACCGCCTAGAACAGTGGTTCTCAACCTTCCTAATGCCGCGACCCTTTAATACAGTTCCTCATGTTGTGGTGACCCCCAACCATACAATTATTTTCATTGCTACTTCATAACTGTAATTTTGATTCTGTTATGAATCGTAATGTAAATATCTGATATGCAGGATGTCTTTTCATTGTTACAAATTGAACATAATTAAAGCATAGTGATTAATCACAAAAACAATATGTAATTACATATGTGTTTTCCGATGGTCTTAGGCGACCCCTGTGAAAGGGTCGTTCGACCCCCAAAGGGGTCGCTACCCACAGGTTGAGAACCACTAGCCTAGAAGAACACTGCCAGCTTCTCCCCCCCCCCCCTCCCCCACCCCCGGAGCCACAGGTCTGACACAGAGCTCGCTGTGACGGGACCGATGGGCCAGTTTCTGCACTGACCAAGTCTCTGACACCTGCGGGTGTCCTCCAATTCAACTCAGCTCTGACACTGTCTCCCTGGAGTCCGCACAGGCCCCACGGGTTGAGGACTGAAGCCCACATGACTGCCCCCCCGCCCCCGCCACATACACACACACACACACACACTTCAGGTGCCAATCGCAAGTCCCGGCTGTCACCTCCCTTCTGAGCGACCAGCCATAGATCAGGTTTCCACCCCACCCCCCCAAAGGGTTTGATAATTTGCTAGAGTGATTCACAGAACTCAGGAAAACACTGCTTACTGGTTTGCTATGTAATAAAGGAAGTGATAATGGATACGGATGATGGAACGATACAAAGGGTAAGGTCTGGGAAGGGTTTCGGAGCTCCAGAGCCCTCTCCAAACCCCACCCACTCCCCACAGAGGGCGTCTTATGGAGGCTTCAGCCTGAGTAGTGATTAATTCATTCTCCAGCCCCTCTCCTCACTGGAGTATGTGGGGCAGAGCTGAAGTTCCAAGCCTTTCTCATCATGGATTGGTCTTTCTGGTGACCTGACCGCATCCAGGAGCCCACCTCCTTAGAACAAAAGACGCTCCCAGCTCCTATCCCTAGGAATTCCAACTGCGTTAGGAGCTCTGTGTCAGGAACTGGGATCTAAAATCAAACATTAGAAGTGGGGGTGAGGGACAGAGATAAATACACATGATTTCTTATTGTTTCACAGGCACCAGCTGAAGGCTGGCTCACCCTGACACCCGGACCGGAGATGTAGCCGCTTCAACGGCTCAAACTGCCCGGACCAGCAAGTCGCCCCACTCCAAGGGCTTCGTGACTTTCAAGCAAATGGCAAGGGACACTGGCAAAGCTGAGGCGGCCCCTGCTCTCAGCACCCAGGTGCCCTCCTCAAGGCAGAGACCATGGAAGCTGACTGCCAGCACATACCACCGGGTGTCGCCTGAGATGCAGGTGGTGGCGCCCTAGGGCCCTCTTGGTCAAAGGTGAAGGCACTGGCGGCCAGCAGGGAGGTGACTGAGTGGGAGAAAACATGAACCCTTGCTTTGACCTCACTGAGCCGGGCCAGATAGGCCATGGATGAGATGGGTGGGGGTGGAGGTGGGGAGGGGCGGAGCTCCCCGCCCCCACCCTTCCCCAACACCTGTCCTCCCAGCCTGGCCCTCAGTGCCCAGCCCCAGTCCACCCCCACCTTCCTCTCCACCCTGTTTCCTCCTCTGTGGGGGGCACTTGGCAGGAAGTGTAGGGGCAGCCGCCCTAAGGATAGCAGTCCTTATCCCCGACGGGGTGGTGCGATTCCTCTCTTAATCTTCGTGCTTAGTATTTTCTACTTTCCCCCCCAGTGTTCCAAAAGTACTTGAGTAAAGAAAACATAGGAGAAAACTATTTACACACCGTGTATTTGATGTCAGCTGGCCTCCTCCACCCCCTGTGGTGTAATTATTTTCACCCCCAGCTTACAGAGGCGACAAGCAGGCTCCCAGACACTCAGTGACTTGCCTGAGGTGCTGGCTGGAGGGACTGTGGGAGGCCTAGCAGGGTGCCTGGCCTCCCGACCTGTTCTCACGAGGACCCCCCCCCCCCCCGCCCCCCCCCGCGCCATCCCCCCATTCCCACGCGCCCTCCCTAGGGTTCTAGCCAGGAAGCTGAAAATTCATCTGAAGATTTGGGGGGAGGGAGTCCCCACATAAAACAAGAGCTGACCTACTACAGAGGAGAACGTTGAAGTTACGTGTGTGCGTGTCTGGGTCGAGAAGGTACATATTCAGCTGCCGTGCGTTTGGGACACTGCACACTGGCCCCATCCTCCTTGGATGGAGGCAGGCACAGCACCATCCCTTACTGGCTGGCTGACCTCGAGCCTCGGGGTCCTTGTAAATGGGGAGCATAATCCCACACCCAAGGGTGGCCACTGGGGAGAGAATGAGGGATACAGAGTGTTTTGGAGCTGACCACGCATGGGTCCCCCCACCCCACTGCCACCCCCATTGGAAGCTCCTGGAGACCCCAGGCAGAGAGAGGAGGAAGTAGGGGATACCCCCTCCAAGCCCCCCAGAGGGAAAAGAGTCCCAGCAAGAATGGGGCTCAACTTCTTACCTGCTCCCCTGCAGGGCTGAGGCCAGGGGTCCTGACTGGGGCATGGGGTACCCCAGCCCAACGTCCCCGGTTCTCTGGGAGGGGCCGCAGGGGCAGGCCAGAGCATAGCTCCTGGAGGCTAGACATGTCTGCTGAGACTGGGGAGGAGGCTGGCTCTGTGGAGAGGCCAGGGAGAGACTGGGCAGTCAAGGTCCAGCTGGGAGGGAACCTCCAGCCCCAGAGCCACCTCCTCCAGCCCCTCATTGGGCCCCGGGCCTATGGAAGGAGCCATGGGTAGGTAGGTCATAGAGTCACTGGCCACGAGGCTGACTTGAGGGGGGAGCGGCAGTGGTCTAGGGAGAGGCAGGCTTCATACAGGGAGATGGCTGAGTGGGGGTTCAGTCAGTGGGGCTTGAGTGGCTTGTGATTTTAGGATATGACTTTGGGGGCTGGTGGGACTCTAATGGGAGTCACTCCAGGGAGGCGATGTTGGGGTTTGTGTCTTGATGATGGGGAGCCATCTGATATTGAACCTGGCACCGAGTGAGGGGTCTGTGTAGAAAGTAGATAGTGTCCTTTTTACCCCTTCTCCCTGCCACCTGTGTGTGTGTGTGGGGGGGGGGGGGGTGACAAACCTGGCAGGAGCCCACCCAACAGCAGGTGCACCCTCCTCGGCTTCCGTTCCAGTGCACGCTGCTTCACCCCTTCTCAAAGCTCTGTGAAGGGCCTGCCCTCATCCCCAGTCCCATTGACGACTGCGAGAAAATGCTCCTCCTTAGCGCTGTGCTATAGGTGGGAAACTGAGGCCTGGTCTCACTCACACAGCCAGAAAGTGACTGCCGTCTAATCCTGGTGGTCCTGTGAACCCAGCTCAGCTCCTAACCAGCCCTGTGGCCTTGGGACGTGTCCCAATCTACGCAAGTGGGTGGTAATTAACCACTCAGGCCGCAGGAGTCACCGATGGTTATGCAAGCACCCAGCGCAGAGCCTACACTGAAAGGTGCAAAGAACAGCAGCTCTCTGAGCACACAGGTGAGCCAGTTCACAGCCAGTTCACTTCGCACTCTCAGGGCCTGTGGGCTTTGCTGTCCCGTTTAATGGATGTGGAAACTGAGGTCTAGAGAGGTGGTAGGGCTTGCCCAAGGCCACCCAGCTAGTCATGGGTGGAGCTAGGACTTAAACCCTCGGAACTCAAAGATCTGGCTCTGGCTGGCGGGGTGAGCAGGCTGTTGTTGGGGTCCTCAGGCTGCTTGGAAGAGCCAGCAAGCAGAAATGTGCTTTCGTTTGCTTTCCAGCATTCATCCATTCGCTCTATCTTTCAAGCAGGACTGACTGAGCATCAGGCACCGCGGCTGTCCTGGAAGCAGCAGTTCTTTTGTAGACACTGCCTCCCACCCCACCCCTCCACCCCTCAGGGCATGCACGGCACACAACGTGACAGCCAGCACCTGCCTCTCTCAGCTGGAGGGCTGCTTCTGGTGGCTTAGGGCATGTTCATCCAGCTCAGAGGTGGGCTGGAAAGGCTAGAGAAGCGACAGGAGAGAGGGGACATTACTGGATAAACACCCCAGCTCCCTCCGCTCTCCCCGGGTGTGTAAGTGGGTGGAAAATAAATCTGGGGAGTGTTCTGCACTGTCCCCAGTCTCCCAGCAGGACTGGGCTGAGTTGCGTCCCCCCTCCCAGTACCACACCCTTGGATGGTGGCTTTCCCTTCCCCACCCCACACCCCACTCCCTGACCAGACTAATGAGCTGTCCTGAAACTCCCCTCAGGACTTGCTTCTGGAAGGGGCTTCTTCATCTGATGGCTCAAGAGAAGCCAAAAATCTAACCGTTTTTGTGAAATCTCATGACTTTTAAATGTTTGCAACCAATTTTAAAAATTTAAGCATTGTATTGAATAAGATGAGTGGGTTATGTCAATGCCAGTGACCTGGCTGTGACACTGCACTATATGGTCTGCAAGAGGTTATCACTGGGGGAACAGGGCACATGGGGTCTCTGTTTTCTTTCTAACAACTTCATGTTAAACTATGTGTCCCCAAATAAAGAGTTTATTTTTTTTAATTGTAGAAGCTCTTTCAAAGAATGAGGATCTTACAGATGTTAAATATGGCCAACAAGGAAGTTCAAACCCTGGCTATACCACTTACTAGCTTGTGTGTACTTGGGTAAGTTACTTAGCCTGTCTGTGCCTCGGATTCCTCATCTGTAAACCAAAAGCAGTAACAATTCCTGCTTCATGAGATGCATCTGAGGATTAAATGAGATAATACATGCGAAGATCTTGCAATAGTGCCTGGCACAGAATAAGCACCAGATGAGAATAAAATACTGTTATTTTTCTCATTGCTGCCACTATCAAAAAAGCAAGGAACACAGTAATGTATGTAGGACTAAATGTAAAGGAAAGAAATTTTAAGGAAATTAAAATCTCTGAGGGATACACAGGAACTGGCGAGAAATGGGAGGGAAAGACTCTGGTGTTTTCCAACATTGTCAATGTACTAAATGCCACTGAATTGCACACTTTAAAGTGATTCACTTTGTTATGTGAATAGCCCCTCAACTAAAAAGAAAAACAAACCTCTGGTGTTCTTAAAGTTTAATCCTCGGATAAACCAAATAAATAAAAACTTAAAACTAGTAAGGAGTAAAGAGAGGCAGGCAGGCACTGCAAGCCAACCCCAGGCACTCAGGACCCCAGGCTACTCAGGTCCCCGCCCACTGAGCTCCGTGTGAAAGGGAGCCTCCAGGAAAGCCAGCGGGGCCGCCCTCCAGATCCCCAGGCCCAGCGGCCCTTCAGATGAGCAGGAGACCCCTAGTGGGAAGCACCCAACTGAGCCCCTTCCCCAATTCCTGACCCTCAAAATTGTGAGCAAAATGTCAATGGTTTGGTTAAGCTGCTAAGTTTTAGGGCAGTTTGTTACTTAGCAACAGCAACTGGATCACTGCATCAGGATCCCCGTTAGGGCCTTTACTCTGCCGGGGAAGCTTCTCCTCCCTGCCGCCATACCTGCGCGGTCCTCCTCACCTGATTCCCATCCCTGCTCAATGTCATGTCTCCCTGAGGCCTGCCACTACCACCCTTGTGGCACACACTTCCCATCCCTCTATTCTGCACCATTTACCATCTGCCATAGTTTATTTTTTAAAAATATATTTTATTGATTTTTTTACAGAGAAGAAGGGAGAGGGATAGAGAGTTTAGAAACATTGATGAGAGAGATACATCGATCAGCTGCCTCCTGCACACCCCCTACTGGGGATGTGCCCACAACCAAGGTACATGTCCTTGACTGGAATCGAACCTGGGACCCTTCAGTCCGCAGGTCGACGCTCTATCCACTGAGCCAAACCCGTCAGGACACCACTTGCCATAATTTAGATATTTACTCCTATTTCTATGCTCTCCCCCCATCTCTATTGAAAACTCCACGAGGTCAGAGAGTGTATCTGCCTGGTTCTTGCCACTGGTGCCTTAGCATAGAGTGGGCATTCAGTATCTGTTGAATGAATGAATGAATGAATGAATGAACGAATGAATATGAGCCCTTGTGAGAGGACAGAGGCTGCAGAGGGCACTTTCCCAGGCAAGCTGCGGAGGGCATATTCACCCTCCCACCCCAAGACCCATCATTGGGACTCTGCCAAGTGCCTGCACAGATTTTTCTGGACAGAGATGGGCTGAGATGTTGTTCTCAGCCTTGGCCACGAGGTGGCAGTTCAGGAGGCAAAGATTCGCCCTAAGGACCCAGGGGCTAGGACTCAGGGAAGGGTCAGGAATGCAGGTGTAGGTTAGATCTGGGGGCTGCTGGGGGTGTGGGTGATCCGGAATCTCTGGGTTCTGGGTCCAGAGTAGCAGCAGCCTTGACTTCGGGCGAGCCCAGGGCTGAGTTAGATGCTCCCCAAGGCTCTCTGTCCAAGTTGTCTGGAAAACCATAATACAAAGCTTCTGGTTTTATCAGAGAGCTGGTTTTCTGACCCCTCTGCTATTTGACACCTATCATCATCCTTGGGAGCTCTATCTTTAGGCCAAAATAACTATTATTTACTTGATATGCTTCCTTAAATAGATCTTTAAAACTTAAGTATATGTAATAAGAAGGAATTTCTTAAAATTTCTTGGAGATTTGGGAGCAAACCGGCAACTCAGGTATGTGCCCCTAACCAGGAATCGAACCTAAGACCCTTCCATGTGCGGGCCACTGAGCCACACCGGCCAGGGCTTTTTGATGTTGTTGTCATGAGCCAAGGAATTTTTTTATATCATCACTGTAACTTGGCAGAAACAGGCAGTAGCAGTTAATAATCACTAAGATATTGTATTTAGATGGCAGTCACTGAGTGCCAGATGCTGTTTCAAACATCCCCTGTATCTCATTTAGTCCTCAAAAGACAATGAGCTGTGTCCTAGTACTATCCCACTGTACAGGGAGTGGGACACAGAGAGGGTGGGCGACTTTCCTGATCTCACACAGCCAATAAGTGGTACCAGCAGGCTTTGGAGTCACCAGAGTTCTCAAGAGCAGTTAAAAAACTGGAGTTTACTGCAGTATCCCCCCTGCCCCCCCCCCCCCCGCCCACACACACACACACACACACACACACTCTTACTGCTAGGTATTAGCTCAAGGGAACACACCAGTGCACACAGCTGCCTCCTCCGGTCCCCTGCTAGCCTGCCCTCTGGGCAGCAAGACCCAGGGGACAGTCCTGGGCTCCTCACCCCACAGGGCTAGCTGGATTGGTTTATTTTTCTGGACTTTACTCTCATTCCCTCACACCCAGGAGTCTTCAGCAAGTTTTTGTTTGTTTGTTTTTGTATTGATTTCTGAGAGGAAGGGAGAGGGAGAAAGAGATAGAAACATCAATGATGAGAAAAAAAATCATTGATTGGCTGCCTCCTGCACACCCCCCACCTGGGACCAAGCCCGAAACCTGCCAGGACCAGAATGGAACCGTGACCTCCTGCTTCACAGGTGGACGCTCAACCACTGAGCCTCACCAGCTGGGCCTCAGCAAGTTCTGAGTGCTCACTGGCGTCTGGAGCAGCTGTGGAGGCACAGGGGTCCTCCTGCCCCTGGGCGATGTGAACTGAGACCTTCACCTCTCCTGCCTCAGTCCAGCTGGGACCTGCATGAGCCAGAACTCAGGTAGGACCTGGAGACACCTGAGGAAAGCCGGCTACAGGGTGGCCTGGGGGAAGGAAGGGACTGATCCTGGGAAGCAGGACTCCTGGGGAGTCCCGGACATCCCTGGCTTGTACAGCAAAAGGAGAAGGGGTGACAGAGCTCCCTCCACCTAGGCTCCACCCTCCCGTGGACAGCGATTATGTGTCTATGTGGTGCGGGGGGGGGGGGGGGGGGGGGGGGAGGATGGAGACTGGACGAGGCCGGCCGACCTGCCCTTGCCCACCTCTGCGGTCCTCCAGGCCAGCGCCGCGTTCCCGGTGGCCCCGCGACCCGCGCGAGAAAGCCCTCGCACCCCCGTGCCTCGCGCTTTGGTATGGGCCACGGGGCAGCCAGGGCGGGTCCAGGGCCAGCGCCGCCGCCCCGCGGGACACCCGGACTGCAGCGCTGGCACAGGATGGGGAGGCGCTGCTGGCGGCGGCGCGCCCTGGCGGCCGCGTGTCTGAGCGCTGCGCTCCTGCTCCTGGGCGCCGCGACCCGCGCCCTGCTCCCGGGTGAGTGCCAGCTGGGCCGGGGGCAGTGGCCAGTCCCTCGCCGGGGCAGGGGCACCTGCTGTCTGTGTGCTCCTGGGCTAGGGGCTAGGGGCGAGTGGGCCCAGAAAGGCTCTAGATGCCCCGCCTGTGCCCCAGCTCCCCGCAAGGCGTTCCTCCCTTGGGGAAGTGGTCTCCAAGCGCCCGGGATGGGACCGCTAGGACCTGCCAGCCTGTGCCTAGCGACCCGGCCCAGTGGCGGGTGGTGGGCTGCGTTTGGCCCACCTGGAAGGCAGCTTCCTTTACTTCGCCCCACCCCCTTCGCGCCTGGCGTGGGAGGGAGTTTGATGCCCCTGCATCCCCAGCTGGTTCCTCTGTGTGACCGGCAGGGTGCTGCCTGGGGTGCCCTGCTCCACCTGAAGTTCACACTGACAAGGACTTGGGGCTCCTTTGCATCTACCTCATGGTCTGGTTGGTGGAAATGAGGCAGCCAGTCAGGACCCCGCTGTGTGGAGTCCCTGCTCCAGGCCGGCTTGTGCCAGACTTCACTTGTATGAACTCCTCAAACCCTCTCACCGACCCATTCACAGGACGGACATGCCAGAGAAGTGAGTGGAGGGGTGGGTGTGGGTGGCTGACTTGCTGGCTGCACAGTCTGTCCTGGGCTTGAGGGGCCCAGCCATTGGCTTGTTCTCCTGATCTCTGGCTCTGTTTGCCTTTCTTGACGTGAGTGTGAGTGTGTGAATGTGTGTGTGTGTGGGGGGGGGGGGGGGGGGGGGAATTGTGAAAATCCTTGGAGTCCCCTTTTGGAGCCTCTCAGACAGGTTCTCCAAACCCCAGGATGGGCAGGGGCCACTGGGCAGTGGGGTTAGGGTGGCCTAAGTGATGAGGCTGAGGAGGCTGTTCGGGGGGGGCAGCACTTACCCATGGGGGACCCCGGCTGGGTCTAGGTTGATGTAGGATAGGTCATCCACAGTCTTATCTGCTGGGCGACCTATTCCTCCCCTCTTAGGGCTTCAGGGCTCCCATCTTAACGGAGTGCCCAAGTTCTTCCTACCCGGCTTCTGCTGAGGGGAATGAGGGCACACAGGAAGTGCCTGGCCTCGGGCCTCCTTACCATGGCCCTGTCATGGTTCGGCCTGGCATGTGCTCCTTCCCTCCCGAAGTGAGGGGCTTCTTCCCCCACCCCCACTCCCTGCCACCCTTACCCTTCCCTGACTGCCTCTGGACTGGAGGCCAGGGTTTGGAGAGGCCTCCTCAGTGCTCACCAGCTCACCCTGCCACTCACACCATTCCCTCTGTGGCTGGACACCGCTGTCCAGACCTGGACCCCTCCACAAGCCCCGGCTGGGAGCTGCAGTCCTCTACACCAAAATGGTTGCGGGCTTGATTCCGGGTCAGGGCACAGCCCTAGGTTTCGGGTTCGATCCCCAGTTGGGGCTCATATGGGAGGCAGATGGATGTTTCTCTCACATCGATCTTTCTCTCTCGTTCTCTCTCTCTCTAAAAATCAATAAACATATCTTCAGGTGAGAATTAAAAAAAAAAAAAGGAGAGACTGAAATATCCTGATGTGGATGAGACATTTGAGTGGAGATCTGAACAACAAGCAGTATCTCCCCTAAAATGTTCCCTGGAGGAGCTTCCCAGGTCGAAGGAAAAGTTAGTGCAAAGGTGGGGATGTACCTACTATGTTCAGTGTGGCTGCAGCTGAGGAGAGAGCTGGGGAGGGTGGGAGATATGCCTAGAGGGCTTTGGGAAGGAACTGGAATTTACTGATAGCCATGGGAAGCCACGTAGGTTTTAAGATCACCAAGATGGAACAAGAAGAAATAGGAAGCCAGCTGAAGAGACTGGTGATTTTCCTGAGCAGAGTGGACGTGGCTTGCCCTGGGCTGATACTGTGCAGGAAGCAGAAATGGGGGGCTTCCTGATGGTTCTGGAGACAGAGCTGATGTGACTGGTGCCCAATAATGATCTGATCAGATAGGCTTCCATTCCACGTGGTTTGTGGAGTTCAGCGTGCCGTCTGAATTTTAAATTCAAGTAGAGAGACCACTATTTCTCTCTCTCTCAAAAAAAAAAAAGCAGAATTGCTTTTTACTTATGAAGGGTTTGTCAATGAGTTCATCGCTTAGCCTGATCACCAAAGGGAATGTCCCTGACCCAGGGGCACATAGGTCACCCCAGAAGGCCTAAGTCATCAGGGGGAGTGAATGGGTTAGGGCAGACTCGAGCAGGCTTCCTGCTTATCTGATCTTGCAACACTAGCCCAGCTAGAACTTATTAACCAGAAACCTTGTGTCATAATCTATGCTTACCAGACTGGGATCACCATTGTTTCCCCCAAATGGTGAAGCCTCAAGTCCCCCATGCAACAACTTGCCCTGCGTCTCCCGCCCTCCGTATAAAGCGGGGGACTGAGGCTTTCCTTGGGGGTGAGCGTGCATGGACAATTTGTCTGGTTTCTTGGTGTGGCCTTTCAGCCACCAGCCTGTGGATGCTGTGAATCGAGTTTTGCGCAGGCTGGAGTGGGTGCCTGAGGGCAGGATGGTGTGGCTTGCGAGTTAAGGTCACACATATGCTGTGGCCCGGGGTAAAATCCTGTTTCTGGCCCTTACTTGCTGTGAGGCCTTAGGCTTGTTTCGTAGCCTCTCTGATCCTATTTCCCCATCTGTCAGGTGGGGATATAATAGTTACCACCCAATAGGAGGAAGCATCAATGTTCACAAATCGCTGAGTACAGCGCATGGTGCCGGCCGGATTTCCGGAATTCTCCCAGTCTCTGTCTCTGTCGTTGTGTGTAGTTTCTTCTCTCTCCGTCTCTGTCCTTGGCACCCAGTTCCTCTTTCTCTCCTCCCTCCTATTGCCCTCTCCCTCTTCTCTCCATAACCTCCTGCTATTTTTGTTTCCTTTTTTCAAAGCAGAACCCCGTGTGGTTTGCCTGTGGTTGCTCTGGATGGCAGAGTTCTTTGGCTTAGGTCCAGGACCCTCCCTGACCACGAGACTGGGGCCTGCCCACCTAGCTCTCCCTGGCCTGTCTGCTCCACAGTGCCCTGGGCAGGGGCCCTGGGACATGGAGCCCAGTGGAAGGGCTGGGAGGAAATAAATAGGTGGTGGGGGAGGGGGGGGGCGGTTGGGTGATGGCAGTGGAGGTTGGGGGAGGCCTCAGGGTGGCCCTGTTTGAGGCTAGTCCCTACACTAGACCCCCAGCCTCTAGCTGTCCAGAGTGGGGGGCTGGACCCTGGGATCTTCAAGCATTCCCCTCTGAGCCCCTAGACCCATCTGTTCCCCCCTCCATGGCCAGCCTGCCCTCCTGGTGGACCTGGGTTCCTCTGATCTGTGTGGCGGGCCCGGGTGGGGATGGCCCAGCCCTGTAATCACTGGCCACAGCTACTCTGGGCCTCTCTCTGGTGCCCACTTCCTCTTGCACTCCACCCACTGGCCACTGAAGTCTGGTATGGGACCCACACTCCTGCAGGCTGTGGTCTGCCTAGGAAATGACAGGCCTTTCTCAAGGGCTAGTCTTTCTGGAAGGTTCTGAGTTAAGGGGCCTTAGAATAAGACAGGCCTAGGTTTCTTCTCTGTTACTTGGAGTTACTCTTCCCACAACCCCTGGTGGGCACCAACTCTTCCTCAGTCCCAGCTGTGGTCCCAAGAGGGTGACCTCGTGCCAGAGGTAACACCTCTCTGAGCCTCCACTTTACCATCTGCAAAATGGTAAGAAAGGTGAACCATAACCTCCTGGTTCATAGGCAAAGCTCAATCACTGAGCCATACCGGCTGGGCTGTACCACAGCTTTTTTATTCACTCATCTACTAATGGACACTTGGGCTGTTTACAGATCTTAGCTATCCTATATAATAAAAGCCTAATATGCTAAGTGTCCAGTTGTCCAGTCGGCTGTTCAACCAATCAAAGTGTAATATGCTAATGAAATGCTAAGGCAGCTCAACGGCTCGCTATGATGTGCACTGACCACCAGGGGGCAGATGCTCCAACTGGTAGGTTAGCTTGCTGCTGGGGTCCAGCTGATTGGGACTGAGTGAGACAGGTCAGACACGCCCTGGAATCCTCCTGCGGTCCCTCTCCGGCTGGCCAACCTCCCACATCCTTCCCCAGCCCTGATCATGAACCGGTGGGGTCCCTCGGCCTGGCCAGTGCCCTCTTGCAATTTGGGACCCCTTGGGGGATGTTGGAGAGACGGTTTCACCCAATCCCACAGGCCAGGCCAAAGGACCCCACTGGTGCATGAATTCATGCACCAGCCTCTAGTTGTAAATAATTCTGCTATGAACATAGGAGTGTATATATTCTTTCTGATTGGTTGGTGTTTGGGGATTCTTAGGATATACTAGTATTCCCAGAAGTGGGATTACTGGGTCAAATGGCAGTTCCATTTTTAATTTTTTGAGGAAACTCCATATTAATTTCTACAGTAGCTGTACCAGTCTGCATTCCCACCAACAGTACACTGGGGTTCCCTTTTCTCCACATCCTGACCAGCACTTGTTATTTATTTATTGATGATAGCCATTCCAGCAGGTATGAGTAGTTTAAAACTGCTCATTGTAGTTTTAATTTACATCTCTCTGATGATTAGTGATATTGAGCATTTTTTTTTTGTATGTCTATTGGCCATCTGTATGTCCTCTTTGGAGGAGTGTCTATTTTTTTCTTTAAGTTTACTTTTTATTGTTGACAGTATTACAGATGGCCCCTATTTCCCCCCACTTCCTCTTATCCACCCAGCCCCCACCTCCCTCCAGGCCTTTACCACACTATTGTCCCTGTCCACTGGCTATGCTTTGGTTAATCTCTTCCCATCCCCCACACCTTCTTTCCTTCTAAGATCTCTCAGTCTGTTCCATACATCCATGTCTCTGAACTTTTTTAAAATATATTTTTATTGATTTCAGAGAGAAACAAAGAAGGAGAAGCATCAATGATGAGAGAATCATTGATCTGCTGCCTCCTGCACGCCCCACACTGGGGATTGAGCCCACAAACCAAGGCATGTGCCCTGACCGGGAATCGAACCCTGACCTCCTGGTTCATAGGTCAACACTCAACCACTGCACCACACAGGCTGGGCAGTCTCTGACCTTAATGAACCTCTGGGTATAGTCAGAGCTGAACTCCACAAGGCTGGGCGAGAGGCATTCCAAAGGGTGGGGCTATTGCTTCCCCCCAGGCTAATGCTGCATGAATGGGAAAGGTTTGCCTGAGAAAGATGGCTTTTGCAGTATGGGGGAATAACTCAGTGCAGGTATCCAGGTAGCTGTCCTCTCAGCTTTCTCCCCAGAGCCACCAAGCCTGAACTCTCCTCAAACAGCGAGTCCACTCTGCCCTCCCCCTGCCAGAGCCCACGGTGAGTGGCTGCAAATGAAATAGTGTGCATTGGCCCTTTAAGAAGGTGCCTGCGTTTCTAGCTTCCTTAGAGATAACTGCTTTTCTCTTGCAGCTTTTAAGATCCTCTTTGTCTTAACTTTGGCATTTCCATTATGATGTGTCTTGATGTCAGCCTCTTTGGATTCATATTATTTGAGATTCTCTGCGCTTCCTGCATTTGTACGTATATTTCTTTCAGTTATTATTTATTCAAATAGGTTTTCAATATTTGTTCTCTCTCTTCTCCTTCTGCTACCCCTACGATTAAATATTATTACACTTGATGTTGCCCCAGAAGTCCCTTAAACTATCCTCATTTTAAAAATTCATTTTTCTTTTGCTGTTCTGATTGGGTGTTTTCTGCTACCTTACCTTTCAAATTGCTGATTTGGTACTCTGCTTCATCTAATCTGCTGTTGTTCTTTCTAATGTATTCTTCATGTCAGTTATTGTTTTCATTTCTGACTGGTTCTTTTTAGTGTTTTGTCTTTCCCCATTTTTATGTTTCCTTTTTGTTGAAGCTCTCACTGAGATCATTGCGCATCCTTATAACCAGTGTTTTGAACTCTGCATCTGGTATATTGGTTGTCTCCATTTTGTTTAGTTATTTTTCTGGAGTTTTGTTCTGTTCTTTCATTTAGGACATATTTCTTTGTCTCTTCATTGTGATTGCTTCCCTATGTTTGTTTCTATGTATTAGGTAGATCTACTACATCTCCTGGTCTTTTTTATTTTTAATTCTTTATTGTTGAAAGTATTACATATGTCCCCCTTTTTCCCCCAGTGACCCCTTCCAGCCTGCCCCCCCAAGCCCCCCACTCCAGGCCTTCAGCACCCTATTGTCTGTGCCCTTGGGTTATGCATATATGCTTACAAGGTCTTTGATTGATTACCTCCCACCCACCTTCCCTGCCTTCCCTCCGAGATTCCACACTCTGTTCCATGCTCCATGTGTCTGGATCTACTCCCTTCATTAGTTTATTTTGTTACTTGGATTCCACATATGAGTGTGATAATGTGATACTTGTCTTTCTCTGACTGGCTTATTTCACTTAGCATGATACTCTCCAGCTCCCTCCATGCTGTCTCAAAGGGTAAGAGATTCTTCTTTTTTACTGCTGCATAGTATTCCATGGTAAACATACCACAGCTTTTTTATCCACTCATCTACTGAGCTGTTTCCAGATCTTAGCTATTGTAAATTGTGCTGCTATGAACATAGGAGTGCATACATTCTTCCTGATTGATGCTTCAATTTTCTTAGGATATATTCCTAGAAGTGGGATCACTGGGTCAAATGGCAGTTCCATATTTAATTTTTTGAGGAAACGCCATACATCTCCCGTCTTGGTGGAGTGGCCTTATATAGTAGGTGTCTGGTGGGGCCGAGAGGTGCATTCTTTCTGGTCATCTGAGCCAGGTGCTCCAGTTGTGTCCCTGTGTGAGTTATGTGTGCCTTCCTGTTGTAGTTGAGCCTGGATTGCTGTTGGCCTATCAGTGGGAGGGACTGACCCTCAGGCTGACTGGTTGTAAGGATTGGCCTTCATTACAGCTGAGCTGTTGTATGGGGTTTGGCTGCATGGAGTAGGATTCGCTTTAGTGGGGCTCTGGTGCCTGCCGTGTTCCTCTTTGACTGTGTCATTTATGGAGCTAATTGGGTGGTGCTCAGTGCAGTGTGGTCTGAATTCACAAGATGTGTTGGTTCTAGAGCCTTTGGGAGGGAATCCTGCACATGCCCAGATCAGCTGCTGCCTATGCCTGATGCAGGGCCACCTGCTAGGAGGTACAACACAATCTTCGGTTGGTAGCTGCCTGTGCTTTGCTTGGAGGTGCCTGGGGTGCCAGGATTGGGGCTGCTTAGCAAGAGGTACAGGGCATGCCAAGAACAGCCACTGCTGTTTCAGGTTTGTGGCCCTTTGAGAAAGTTTAGGAAAGTGCATAGGCCAAGGCCAGCAGCTAGTGAGGAACAGCAGCTAAAAGAGGCAGATGCCCAAGTTGGGTGGGGTGGGATCTTGGGATCACCAAGTGGGGTGAGTGGTGTTAGGCAGGTTGTTGGAAACTCAGACGGGGCACCAGCCTGATCCTATAGACTGGTGGAGTAGGGGGCGAGGGCTCAACAAAGGGAAAACAGCGCCTGCCAGCACTTGCCAGCTGTGGGGGTGGGAGGAGGGCTCAACAAATTAACAATGGCACCTGCCCATTGAGCTGCCCCTCCAGCCTTCACCCTGAAGCTGGACGAGTCAGTTCTTTCCCATATGTCCCTGGTGCTTTTCTAGCTGTTGTCCCTTCGCTGGAGCTTAGGGCAATGTTTGTGAGTGAGTCTGTGCTCTGGCCTTTTAAGAGGACACCGGGGTGTACAGCAGCCCTCTACCCAGACAGAGGCCCCGCCTATTTCCACAGCCAGATGTTGTGGGCTGGGCAGCCTGATGTGGGGCTAGGACCCCCTTGCTCCTCACTGGGGACCTCACAGCCGAGATATCCCTCCCGAGTATTAACTTCCACACATGGTTGTGGGACCAGCCCATTTCAGGTCTCTGCCCCTCCTACCAGTCTCAACGTGGCTTCCTTTTAAAAATTACTAATTCAATCTTTTCACTTGTTATAAGTCTGTTGAGGTTTTTGTATTTCTTCTTGAGTCAATTTTAGGAATTTGTGCCTTTCTAGGAATTTTCTATTTCATTTAGGTTATATAATTTACTCTTGTATAGTTGTTCATATTATACTCTAATAATCCTTTTTTCTATAAGGTCTAGTACTAACATCACCTCTTCCATTCCTGCTCTTAGTAATTTGAGCCTTTATTTTTTCCTTCTTGGTCAATCCAGTTAAAGATTTGCAATTTTGGTGATGTTGTAAAGATTGTGTTATACTTTATTATTGTATTAATAAATATAATCATATTTAAGAAAAATATGATCCAGAAGGTCTTGAACCTTTCCTCACCTATACTGATTATAGTACTAAAAATATATGCATATTAATTGAATATGTTTAAGAAGATAGTCCTTAAGACACATTTTGAGTGAAGAATAAACTTAGCAAGCTGAGTTTATGGTAGTTTTAGGAAGATTGAAAAATTTGGCACTGAGACAGAAAGATAGTATCTGTCCTCAGGGGCATCCATTCTGGGAGAAAGCTAACGCTGTGTTTACCATGAAGAAGCATGCACACTGCTTGGGGAATTACAGGCTGCTGGAGGAATTCACAGTGGGTCAGGGGAGAGCCTGCAGTCTGGCTGTGCCACTCCACCACTGCCCATCCCTCTCTGGACAGACAGGTAGCTTCTTGAGTCCCTGAGGGCTCCTCGGTCATGGGGCTGGCTAGGGCAGGGCATGAGATGAGGGCAGATTCAGGCGGGTGAGGCTCAGTGGTTAGGCCTTTCCCAGAGGGCTATGGGCGGCTGGGTACCACCTTTCCTCTCATCTCTTCCTGTCTGGCATCCTCCAACTCTAGAGGGCAGGGCATAGGAGTAGGAGTGACACCAAGCAACCTGCCTGTTGGATTAGGGGCCCTGTCGGTGCTTCCCCACACGTCACCAACCTCCCTCCCCATCCCAAGGCAGGTGGGCCAGGAGGGAAACTGAGTCTCAGAGATGGGTTAGTTGTGCCCTAGGTGAGTTGACCAAGCATCAAAGCCATTTCTTCGGATGCAGCAATGACACCTCTCTCTTTACGCTCCACAGAATCTGGAAACAAGGCCCTGGGCTCTGGCTGGCTTGGTGGGAAGAAGAGGAGTCCCCTGCAGATGCTCTATGACCTGGACCAGGTAAGTGGACAGACCCCCCCCATTCTGGGACCCCTCCCTCTGCCTCCAGACATGGGAACCTGAGAGCCT
Organism: Myotis yumanensis; assembly: GCF_028538775.1. NCBI lineage: Eukaryota > Metazoa > Chordata > Mammalia > Chiroptera > Vespertilionidae > Myotis > Myotis yumanensis. The sequence continues at coordinate 65,081,528 of NW_027223758.1, forward strand.
CAATGCAAACCTACAGCAAGAAATTGATTCGGGGTCTGCAAACTGGCTGACTTCTGCATTCGCTCTGTGAGACGTAGCTCTGTCCGGGTGCCGCCTGGTACGAGATCCTGACGCCACCCCACCTCCGTGGCAGCATCTCTCATCCCCTGGAGACCCCGTTCAGCACACAGCACCCTCCATGCTCCCCTGCAGCTCCAGGGACCCGCTGAGCCCGGGCCCCAGCCTGTCACTAGTCCCCCAGGTCCTGCCTGTAGCCCCAGGGTGCTCAGATCAGTCTGGGAGGGGCCAGTGGGTTGACCCCTTAGACAGAGGGGTACAGACCAAAGCTATCGTTCTTTTTTTCCCCCACATCACGAGTTTTTTTTTGTTATTTTTCTTATTAAAAATGCTAATGTTGACATTATTGCAGGTGTCCCCCTCCCCCCCCCCTTGCCCACCTCCACCCATCCTCTCCCCCCCCCCTCTCTTGGCCTTCATTGAAGTATTGTCTGTGTCCATGGGGTATGCATATGTGTTCTTTAGCTAATCCCTTCATCTTCTTTATCCAGTCACCCCTCCTCAAAAAATTAAATATGGAACTGCCTTTTACTTGATCCTAAATATTCTGGGAATATAGCCTAAGAATTCCAAAACACCAATCAGAAAGAATATATGCTCCCACTATGTTCATAGCAGCATTATTTACAATAGCTAAGATCTGAAAACAGCCCAAGTGCCCACCAGCAGATGAGTGGATAAACAAAAAAAGCTATGGTACATCTACACAATGGAATACTACAGGGCTGTAAAAAGCTACCATTGTTATACACTATGCCACTTCTAGTAATTCAATTTGCTCCCATGGTGAGGACTCTGAAGCCATACTTCCTTATCCGTCTTACTCTGATCCTGTCACATTCGTTACCAGGACCTCCTCAGTCCTGCGTGTCCAACAACTGACTAATCACTTCGTTCTACATGCCTCCGCAAGGTTAGATTCAGTTCCCCCAATCCAGGTCCAGGACAAATGCCTAGGCCCCCCCAACTCATACAGTGATCGGTGACAGCGCTGGGTTTCCAGTCCAGGCCCCCTTCCTGCTGCCCGGCCCTGGCTCATACGGGTCACTGGGCGTCACCGGGCAGCTGCCCTGACACCGACCCCTGTCCTCCCCAGGGTTCGAGCTCGGCCCTGGCAGAGGTGCACGGGCAGCGACGCAATCTGCTGCGCCGCGCCTGCAGCCGCTACACCCGCCGGCAGCGCCTGCTGCAGCCCGAGGACCTGCGGCACGTGCTGGTGGACGACGCCCACGGCCTGCTCTACTGCTACGTCCCCAAGGTGGCCTGCACCAACTGGAAGCGCGTGCTGCTGGCGCTGCGCAGCCCGGGGGGCGCAGACCCGCAGGCCATCCCCGCGCACCAGGCGCACGCGCCGGGCCGCCTGCCCTCTCTGGCCGACTTCAGCCCCGCCGAGATCAACCGGCGCCTGCGCGCCTACCTGACCTTCCTCTTCGTGCGCGAGCCCTTCGAGCGCCTGGCGTCGGCCTACCGCAACAAGTTCGCGCGGCCCTACAGCGCCGCCTTCCAGCGGCTTTACGGCACGCGCATTGTGCGGCGCCTGCGCCCGCGCCCGCACCCCGACGCGCTGGCCCGCGGCCACGACGTGCGCTTCGCCGAGTTCCTGGCCTACCTGCTGGACCCGCGCACGCGCCGCGACGAGCCCTTCAATGAGCACTGGGAGCGCGCCCACGCGCTCTGCCACCCGTGCCGCCTGCGCTACGACGTCGTGGGCAAGTTCGAGACCCTGGCGGAGGACGCGGCCTTCGTGCTGAGCCTGGTGGGCGCGCCAGGCCTGCGCTTCCCCGCGCCACCGCCCCGAGCCAAGGCAGCCGCGGCCCAGGACCAGGCCAGGCGCCTCTTTCAGGACATCAGCCCCTTCTATCAGCGGCGCCTCTTTGACCTCTACAAGATGGACTTCCTGCTCTTCAACTACTCCGCCCCCTCCTACCTGCGGCTGCACTAGCCTGCAGTGCTCCCCACGGGGCCTGGTACACTGCAGAGGCTCGAGGCCAGGGGTGGGGGACCCCGAGAAAGGGAGTTTTTGACAACCACTGCACTGGGCCGACATCACACTGGGGCGGTTTCGGGTGCAGCCCACCTCAGCTGCTGTACAACTGTGTGCCTGTCCCCTGTCGTGCCTGTCGCTTGATGTTGCTTCAGTTAGTAACTGCTCTAGCTGGCGTGGGTGAGGATTGGATAATAGCTTTTTAAGTTGCAAAGAGGCCGTTTTTGTCAGCTCTGTCCCTGAACCTGTCCATGGTGTAACAGAGCAGAACGCTGGCTCAAGGCAGCCTGTGCCATCCTAATTCCCTCCCCACTTCACCTGCTCTGGCAAGGACCGCCCTGGCCAAGGAGAGAAGCCCTCCCCTGCAGGACTCAGGCTGGGGCCATCCTTGTCCACAGGCATGGCACAGGAGGCAGCTGTGAGCCGCCTTCACTCGGCCTGTCACAGAGCAGGGCCACCTTTCCTGTTGCTGGCCCTGCCCTGGCCCCACCCTTGGTCTTAGTCTGGCCAGATGCTAGGTTGCCTCTGTGTGCCCACAGAGTCCAGGGTGCAATATGATGGCAGGTTTTATAGGACTTTGGTGATCTGGGGAGTTCATGTTATTGAAATAAATGAGTTTTGTTACTTTCTGACAGTTTAGAGTTTCTCCACTTCATTTTGCCATTTGCTCTGCGTTGTGGGGCTGTCTGATCTTGGAATCTCACTGAGTCTCTGAGCCTCAGTCTCCACTGCTGCCAAATGGCCTTAGAATGCCAGGTGGTTATGAATGAGAGAGATGGAGAGCCTGGCTTACCTTCATAGCAGCACACGGCGTGAGGGACTACATGGGGAGTAGGGTATGGAGGGAGGGCATCATGTGGAGGGATCCTAAATTGTAGGGTTGGAGAAAACAGTCACAACTTGGGAGAAATGTGATCTTTGCCTGGGCCAAAGATTAAAGCCCAAACCAGCTCAGTGAAGCCCTGCTCGTCCGGCCACCTCACACCTGTGTGAGTCTGCAGGAAGAGCACAGATCTTGCCCGGAACCCCTGTGGCAGCGAAGCCTTGCCTAGTCCGTCCCTACAGCGGTGGAGCTGGCTCCCTGTTGCCATCATGTGGTAGCTAGGGGGAAGAGCAGCAGCGGGCTCCTTTTGGGATTTCCCAGCCCTTGGAGGTTTTGAACATCCAGAGATGTATCCCAGCAGCCCAGGAAGCCCATGCTTTCTGGTAAGGCATGTTTGGGCTGGAGTGATGAACTGGGTATGTAGGTGCTGAAACCACATGTGCCCTCAGTGTTTGGGGAGCTTCATATTCAGCACAGGTGCAACGAGTTTCCAAATGTTTACATCTCCAGTGTGGACAAAACCCTCTGTCCTGTTCAATATTTCTTCATCCCCCAACCCCCACCCCCGACATTATGATTGTGAGCCAAGTCTTTGACTGGGTAATGGGTTTGTTTTGAGAAGAACAAATGATAACTCAACCGTCCGTCCTCTCCCCACCTGAAAGGCTGCCAGAAAGGCAGTCACACTCAGATCTTGGGACCTTGAATCCTGCCCAAAATTCTAATCTGGAGCCCAGGAGTCCATTAAAGAGTCAACTCGCACTGCATATTGTTAAACACAGAAACCCAAGCTCAGCTGTGTTTGCAGTGGAGGAGACCACACAGGCAGCAGCTGGGGCCAGTGAGAGAACCCCTCCCAAGCTGGAGTCTGGCTTGTGACTGCAGGAGCAGGGACACGATATTATTGACATTTTCCTTGTTTGAAGTCCTCTTGGGGCCTCAACACTTGGGTTTGTGTTCACAGTGCTTGGTGAGGCCCTGGGCTCAGGCTGCCTCCTCTGAGGAGCATGGGGGTCCCAGACCCTGCCTCCTCACAGGGTGCTGATGAGACCAGGGCCCCAGCTGCAGACAGCCAACTGTGGGAGAAGGCAGGAGTCCCACCTCTTTCCCCAACACACCGGTTAGATGGCCCTTGAAAGGGTTGGGATATGTGGAACTGTTTCCCAAGGCCAGCAGGAACAGGTGGGTCATCTTTACACTTGGCCGCTCTGTCCTTGCGTGGTGGTGATCCAAGAAGCTAAGCCAGCAGGAGCGGATGCAGGGAGGAGCCAGGGATGGCTGAATAGACGGTGCCAGCTAAGTCAATTGTTCAGCTTTTACTCCCTGTCATTTTCTGCCTTTCTAAAATTTTACTCTGAGGATGTGTGGCTTAGAATTCAGCACTCAGGGGATCCTGTGCAGATTTCTGGACCTCTTCTCTGCATAGCTCTCACCTATGCCTCCCCCACAATGTACAGCTGCCTCAACCTCCTCGAACTCCAATTTCTATCTCAATTTAGCAAGTTTGTCAAGCTGTTTGGATTCTCCCTTGAGTTTATAGTCTGAAAATTACTTCCATGCAGAAAGTTGGGGCAACTGCAGGGAATCACCTCATTTGTTTCCTTTCTCTCAGGAATCTCAGTTCTGCGCTGTCTTATTGTTCCATGCCTGAAAGCAGTTCCACATTTCGTTTGTTTAGAGAGAAATGTTAAGTCTAATACTTGTTATTCCAGCATGGGTGGAAGCATATGTCTCAATAAATATTTGATTATCTCTTGCAATAAAGTCCTAATAGGTCTCCTTGTCAGATAGTTCTCCATTGGGAAATAAAACCACAATTTGAAAAACTGCACTATTACTAAAAACCTATAAAGTATACTAAAGCTCATCATACACAAATTACCAAAGCTTGAGCTGTTTTTTGTTTGTTTTTGGTTAATCCTCTCCCAAGGATATTTTCCCATTGATTATTAGAGAGTGGGAGAGAGAGGGAAAGACAGAGAGAAACACATTGATTGGTTGCCTCCTGCATGCACCCTAACCAGGGCCCAGGCTGGGGAGGAGCCTGCAGCCAAGGTACATGCCCTTGACCAGAATTAAACCCGTGACCCTTCAGTCTGCGGGCCAACACTCTAACCCAGGGGTGGGCAAACTTTTTGACTCGAGGGCCACAATGGGTTCTTAAACTGGACTGGAGGGCCGGAACAAAAGCATGGATGGAGTGTTTGTGTGAACTAATATAAATTCAAAGTAAACATCATTACATAAAAGGGTACGGTCTTTTTTTTTTTTAGTTTTATTCATTTCAAACGGGCCGGATCCGGCCCACGGGCCGTAGTTTGCCCACGGCTGCTCTAACCTCTGAGCAACCAACCAGGGTGCTTGAGCTATTTGAACACTAGCTCATTCAGACCTGTATATTCCAAGAGAAGACTATATTAACAGGAACTCAATATGGTCTCATATGTCTCAAATCGTAAGGAACACTGACACTGCTCCAGCAGCGTTTACAAATTCTGACCAACTGCTGCCCAGACCCACTCACCTACCTCTGCCATATAACCACCCCTTGACTAGCCCTAGCCCCTCCCCTCCAATACTCTTAAGTGCCCTTTCCTAACTCCTATTTGAGATGAGACTATGAAGGTATTGCTTTCCCTTGCTCATGTGAATGGCTTCCCAAGCAATCTTTCATGAGCTTTGACAATCAGGGGTGCTCCAAGGAAGTTCAGCAGGGGATCACCACAGCCAAGATCCAAGCCCATGGATTTAGAAGGTTCTCCACTAAGGCCCCATAAGCTTCCCTGCGTAGGGTTTCCTTGTCTGCAAGTATGAAAAAAATTCAGTGCTAAATCTGAGATTCAATCCCTTTTTGATGAAATCCCAAATCTATGTGAGGTTTATTTTGTCTGCCCCAGGAAAAGAATCTAAGACCTTTTAGGTATCTGATGACATTTGTACTAATTTTAATTTTCCATGAACTTATCTATTACTGTGTAACAAATTACTCCAAAATGTAGTGGCTAGAAAAATATTTATTATCCCAGTTTCTGATAGTCAGGAATCTGGGGGTGGCCTAACTGGATTGTTCTGGTCCACAGTCTCTGGAGATTGCAGTCAAGCTGCTGGCTAGAGGAAGGCTTGCCTGGGGAAATACTCACTTCCGAGCTCATTCACATGGATGCTGACAGACCTCAATTTCTTGTTGTTGGCGGGAGACTTCAGTTCTTCAGCATCTGGGCCTCCATGATATGGCAGCTGCCTTCTCCCAGAACAAGCGATCCAAGAGAGTGCTTGAGAGTGAGCAAAACTTAAGCTGCAGTCCTTGATGACCTAATCTTAGAAGTGACAAACCTCTTCTGCCATATGTTACGTGTCACACAGACCAGCCTTGGCCCATTACAGGAGGGGATCACACAAGGAAGTGACTACCCATAGTTGGAGAATCCAATCTAAGCCCAACTCAGAGGCTGCCAAAGCACAGATTTGTCAATGGGTCTCTTACCTATTGGATACACTGTTGTGTGTATATAAGAGCTTTCCTTAAATAAGGCCCCTGCTCATCACTGTGGAAGCTAAGACACTCTACACCAGGGGTCCTCAAACTACAGCCCGTGGGCCACATGCAAATACAAATATTGTATTTGTTCCCGTTTTGTTTTTTTACTTCAAAATAAGATATGTGCAGTGTGCATAGGAATTTGTTCATAGTTTTTTTTAAAACTATAGTCTGGCCCTCCAACGGCCTGAGGGACAGTGAACTGGCCCCCTGTTTAAAAAGTTTGAGGACCCCTGCTCTACACCAATATGCTATATATTGAAAACTTTATAAATGTACTCAATTGTTATAACTCTGTGAAACATCCAATACAGTCAACACTTAATAAATCAAGAATAGGAAAAGTTAATTTATTTTTTCACGCATCTAGTAAGTAGTGGGGTTAGGCATTCGCAAGTCTACTATTCTTCAAAGTTTAGGATCTTCCCATAATTCCCTGCTTCTTGTGACTGGTTCCTGGCTCTACCCTGGCTCTTTCTAGCTTGATCTCCCATTAACCTCTCACTCACCTCACAATACCTCCATACTCCACTTCCCATAATACTGTATGGATGTTAAGGTCTCTGGGTTCTCAGTGTTAGTCTCATGGCTAAAATCTCTATATGATACCAGTCTTTTTGAAATTTTTTGAGCTACTAGTACATGGCAAATTTCATAAATATTCCATGTGCACTTGAAATGAATAAGTATTCATGTTAGACAGTCTTCTTCATAAGTTCATTAAACGGAGTTTGTAAATTGTGCTATTCAAAATTATCTTTGCTGGTATTTTTTGTTTGATCTAATAAATTAGTGAGGTATGTTAAAATCTCTACTATAATGGAGGATGTTCATTTCCTTGTAGATAGATTTGTAAGCATCTGTTATGTTATTAGGTGCATACAAGGTGTATCTTCCAGGAAAAACGGATCTCTCTCCATTATATAGAGCCCACCTTTACTCCAGGAGAGGAGGAAAGATAAAGGATGAGAAGAGATAAAGTAAGGGGGGGGGGGGGGGGGCAGGTAGCATGGAAGAAGGGAATGGGAGCCAGTTACAGAGGTTTATATCCAAGCCTTCTCTCCTCCTTACTAGGGAAGATAACTAGCCTTTCCAATGGTCTGTAACCTGCACAGTGGTTAGAGACTCTTGGGGTGGAATATTTTCTCCCACCCATGCCAGTGAGAAGACAGGCACATTTCTTTGCTGCTTCCTTCTGTGAGGAAAAGTGCATTTCAATCACCCTCCCACTGGGGTTATAGCCCATTGGGAGCCCAGCTTTACACAGAGGTCTTATTAGAAAGTCCACCTGGGGCAAGCCTGGGCTTTAAGTTTACTATCCTACGCCCAATGCAAAGCAGAACTCAAGACTTCTATGCTTCCTGGTTTCATTTCAGTTGGGGTTCTGGAAACCCGTGGCTGTCTATGTGCATGTGGCTCTAAAATACATGAACAACATTTAAAAAATGATTTTATCTAGTATTTTAGTTGAATTTATTGAAAGTGTCATTCAGAGCCTTCTCCATGTATTTGAAATCCTATTCGTCCCTCAGGATTCAGTTCTAATATTGCTACTTCCAGTAAACTCTTCAGTGATCCCACCTCTGCCTCACATCCAGTGAAAATTCATAACATCTTCCTGTTTCCCACTACGCTGTTTCTACCTCAGTTCTGGCAATTACTACACCCTGCCTCACTTTTTTGACAGTTACATTCTACTCTACCCAGTGAAAAAGCAACTCAGTCATGGGATCTATGTCAGTTATCTTGGGTCCTTATTCCCACTCCACTCTCTGCCTCTGGGGAGGGTAGCAAAATGTCCTGTCTACAGAATGAGTTCCCTAATTGTTTATTGGCTTCAATTTTTTCTCTTAAAACATGTTCTTAGAAATTCCGGCCATAGAATTATCCAATCTTAAGGCAAGTGTTACCTAAAAGAGCCTTGAGTTGGGCTGCTGTGTGCTATGTTCCTCAAGAAAACAAGATTTTTCAAGGACCTTGGATAGGCCTTTCCACTGCAAGGGCCTTCCAGATGCTGACAGATCTATACATTCAAATGGAATCGTCTCATATCACCTGGCCATTTACTGAACTTGACTATAATTAAACAGATTGTAGATGGAATCATTTTAAAGCTTTAAATAAAGTTCAAATAATACAGTGAAACTTTTTAATATTTCTCTTAAGATCAACATGAAAAAGAATCACAAGCCTCTCTCTCTGTCATGAGATACTCTGCTCGGTCTAGAGACACTAAGGGAAGAATGGCTCCCAGGTGGTTACCATCAGGGAACCAGGGGGGGGGAAGCAGCCAGCTACCTGAGGGCACTTCCGCAGACACCACTCACCAGTGACCCCGTGAGAATTCCACGCCCACACGATGGAAGATCACCATTTTATAGTTTCATAACTGAAAAAATATTTTCTTAGAAACAACAAAGTAAAAAGATAAAAACTTTCAACCAGAAAGGTTGACTTAGATTAGTTATGTCATTAAAAGGTCTTTGAGAAGAAAGCTCAGTTCTGACTTGGAAGAGTATTGGTCTTAGCTCACTTCACATGAGTTCCGAGCTAAGACGTCATGGAAGCAGTGCAACTGCCTCTCCCGTCAGCTGAGACCACTGAGCAGATGCCTGCTGCTGCCTGTCTCCTTGTCTATATTCTCATCTATGTGCTGTGAAGAAAGCCCTGCACTGGGCCCTGTAACAGAGCAGGTGTCCCGGTCACAGATTCGCTGGGTCTGAGAGCATTCTTATCTTTGAAAGGAATGAGAATAGACGGGGAGACTAGATAGCAGCAGGCCTAGCCTCAGCACCCTTTCTGGGTGATGTCCAGTCCCGATGACTTTGTTATCTCCAGAGTGGTGAATACCTGTTTGAAAGGAAGAAAACAAATTTGTGTTTAGCCAACAACATTTCAGTACTGCTTTATGAAAACACATTCTGAATATATCTATTCTCCTTAAAATATGCAAAGTAGTTAGTAATACAAAAACTTTCTGACAATGTGCTTCATAATAGTTTTCAAACTGCAACAACTGAAGTCAACTTAAAAAAACCTCCCGTTTCTGTACCTCACCACATGTGGGGTGAATTCCAATAGTGCCATCAAGTAGCTGTTTCGTGAGCCCACATTTCATTGCAGCTGCAAATCCTTGGGTAACCTCACCGGCATTTGGTCCAAGAATATGAAATCCTATCACCCGATTCTTTAATAGAAAAACAAAACAAAGGGAAGCCCAGTAGGTTAATGATCTGAATAGGAACCTAATCCCTGCAAGGTCATAGTTCAAACTAACAGCATCTATACAGAAAAAGAACCAATGTTGAACTCAGCATAGAACATTGCCATGAAACTGAGCCACTGTAACAATCTGTTAAATGAGCCAGTAAATGCACATCCAGAGTAATCTCCACTCAATTTACTAGAAACGAGCAATTTACCCTCTGCATGAAAGAGCTCATTAATATGTATGGTAGAAATTTCTGAATTATGCTGAGATAGTGCTAAATAACAACATACAAATCTGAATTAAAGTCCAACACTGGAATCATTCTAAGGCAGTAGGTTTCACTGGCATTGCAGAGATTCCCGGTCCAGGAAGCAAGTAGCCTGGCTCCTTAAATAACTAAGGGAAGATCAAGGAGCAGTGGGGATGGGGGCTTTTCCCCAAGACTGCATGTTATAAGTTGCAAGGCACGCGTGATGAGACCACTGAGACAGAAAGCAGATTCAGTGTAGCCCTGGCAAGCGTGGCTCCGTTGTTTGGGCATCATTCCAGTTCGATGCCCAGTCAGGGCACATGCCTGGGTTGCAGGCTTGATCCCTGGAAGGGGCTGTGCAGGAGGCAGCCAAAGGATATCTCTCTCTCTAAAAAAAAAAATTCATTAAAAAAATTTTTTTTAAAAAGATTCAGTGTATTTCCAAGGTACACTGCATTTAGGATGCCCTTTTGTCCATGTTTTTCATCAGACTCTAGTCTTTGTTTCGATCTTCAATAGTAAAAGTGTACAAGAGAAAGAAAGAGCTTCAGAGGTCTTCAGGCTGGCACAAAGTCTTGCCTCCTCATATTCTTCTAGAGAAAGAACAATAGTTCAAAGCAGCCAACTCATACACATCTACTGGTGGTGCTGAAATGGAGAGCTCCAGGAGCAGTGTTTCTAGAAGGACAGTCACAGGCCACAGGGGATCTGGGTGAAAAGTGGAGTTCCCAGGGGCCTCACAGAAGACTGAATTGGAATCTCTGAGGTGGTGCATTGTACACACAGAAAACTGGGAAAAGACAGGCAGCCAGACAGAGTAAAAACATCTGATGACCCACCACCACCATTTAAAAATGAAAATGAAGGCAGATTCTGTGAGAGTGAAAACCTAATTCCCAATTTTTACCACATAGCTATAGTAAAATTCATAGTAGGATGGTCCTCTAGAAACAGAAATATGGACAGTAGTAAAAGAAATTAACATGCTCTCCTGACGACAGTGAGCACGTGTGTGGGAGGGGGGCAAACAGGGATCGTGGGCACAGCTGAAGGAGAGCAGAGGAGTGGCAAAGGACAGAGATGGGGGTCAAAAAGAGGGGTAAACAGACCTGGAAATTCTGCCTCAGGCCCGACAGCCACAGTCAAAAACTCTGTCAAGAGGTCAGAAATAATTGAACCCCATTCCTGCTCACCGTAGGGGGCCTCAGTGCATAGTCTCTGCCTGCTCCCTTTGGAAATGCACCCACAACTTCATGACAGCAACCTCAGATTACTCTGTAAACTTTATGTCAGCTATTGCTGTTCACATGCATCTAATTTTGTGTTTGATCTCTCCAGGTAAATTATAAATTCTTAAAAAGGGAGGAACCAAGTGCTAATGCTGCTTTCTACCCTCAGTGTTCTTTATACAACCAGTCCTAAATAAACTGTGCTTTAAACTCCGATAATCAGGCATCTGTTGTCAGTTTCACATTCACCTCAATAACAGGGAAGGCAGAGAAGGCTGCAACAACTGGCTCTCCACTCCACTGATTCTTCTTTAATGAACTGCTTCATTAGGAATTAATTAACTAGAGTTTTCACTTTGTGTAAGCATCTCCTTATAAAGGCTTTGTGACACACATTCACTTTACAAAATGCACACAAACATATACCTTACATTTTCTTAGCTGATGATCAAAATTTTCACAGATGATCTGGTTCTAAACTGCTCAGTTAGGTCAGAAAGAGCCAACTTTCAATGATTATTTTGAGAAGGTATTGGTAAGCCTCAATCACAATCTGTCACTTGTTCAACCAGTGCAAACACATTAACTGGGTAATAATTTGAAGGATTTATGCCTTTCCCTGAAAACTACCTTTAAAGAGATGGTAAAAACCCACATACTAGAATAAAAGCTACATTTTAAAATTACAGCATTTCAGCTTCCAATCACATTACGCACATTATCGACTTTATTGCAAATTATCTTTGCATAACAAGTATTGTTGTCTCTGCCAGCTACTGTCCATTCAAGGGGCCAGAACAAAGTATGATATACCTAGAAGACAAAAAAGAGAGAGAAAGAGGCTAAGATTAGCATATATAAAAATCACTCCTTGATATGCTCTTCAATTATATAAACACTAGAGGCCAGATGCACGAAATTCATGTAAGAGTAGGCCTTCCTTCCCCCGGCTGCAGGCACCAGCTTCCCTCTGGCACCTGGGACCCAGGCTTCCATCGGCCCCAGCTTCATCCCGAAGGACATCCAGTCTAATTAGCATATTACCCTTTTATTATTATAGATAATAATCTCTATAACAGCTTTCAAAAATTTAGAGTTCTATGATCCCAACTTTATATAGCTGATTGGAGTACCTAGGCCAGAGCTCCTAAAATGCCAGCTGCACAAGTGTGTTGATCTTTGTTTTGCTCTACTGTTAGTCCAAAAAATCTATTAACTAAATCAATTCTCAAACATTCATAGAGTACTGCCATCCAAGGCAATGCACTAGGCTGTGTGTGGACTGAAAAGATAAATAAAGACTTAGATCCTGTCTTTGACAAGTTTACAACCTTCTTACAAGGTTCATTGTCAAACCAAATGTAGGAAGAGCAGAAACAATTCAACCCCATTAAAAGATATTAAGAACATTACCTATGCTACTTGAAAGCCCTTACGCTAGCACCCCAAATACACTGCTCAGGCTTCTCAATCTGGCTCAATCATCTAAGACCCAGAGCAAAACACAATGTGACCTCCATCCTGCTTGGGGAAGCTATACATTTTCCCAGAATTGTTCCTCCTAATCTACCCATATAGAAAGCAATGGATTAATGTTTGGTACCAGGATTAAAAAAAAAAAAAAAAAAGGATTCTAAACTACAGATGGTCCCCGACTTACAATGGTTCAACTTACGATTTCCTGACTTTACAATGGTGTATAAGTAATATGCTTTCAGTAGAAACAGTACTTCAAAATTTGAATTTTGATCTTTCCCTGGGCTAGCAATAAGAGGTAAGATACTCTCTTGTGATGCTGGGAAACAGCAGCGAGATGATTTTGTCAACTGCACAGGCATACCTGGTGTTATTGTGCTTCCCTTCGTTGTGCTCGCGGATATTGCATGATTTTACTTGAAGGTTTGTGGCAACCCTGGGTAGTACAAGTCTATCAGTGCCATTTTTCCAATAGCATTTGCTTTTTGTCTCTATGTTACATTTTGGTATTTCTCGCAATATATCAAACTTTTTCATTATTATTATGTTTGTTAGGGTGATGTGTGTGTAAACAGTGATCTCTAAAGTTACTATTATAATTGTTTTGGAGCGCCATGAACCATACCCATGTAAGATGGCAAAGTTAACTGATAAATGTGTGTGTTCTTACTGCTCCACCAAACTGGTGTTCTCCCATCTCTCTCCCTTTCCTTGGGCCTCCCTATTCCCTAAGATACAACAATATAAAGTTTTAATCAGACATTTCCCAACACCAGAAGTGTAAGTAAGAGTTTCAGTAAGCCATTAGGCCATTTAACTAGGAAATATCAGTGCTATAGTTTAAGGAAATTCCCAGTAATAAATTAAAATGTCTTTAAGGGAGAGAACTGAAATTTCAACACTCTTTTGCTTAAAACCTCAAGTAGTAATAATCCTCCAACTCTTTTCTTTTTCCTCTCTATACTTCCTATGTTGGGAGAGTGTGCAGAAAAAAGATACTCAAGCCACCCACCAAAATGTAGAAAAATATTTATAAGGTTGTTGTGTGTAAATGAAGCAGTGGTGAAGGAGAGGTGGAAATAAATGTATGGAGGACATCTTTGTCAGAGTCTAAATGGCCCACAGCCCACGAAAACCTTGGGAACTGCCCATCTTTCCCACCTAGAGCCCACTGGTAGTGTAGGTTCCAAGAGCCATGTTTACACTCCATGAGTCTGGCTACCATCATACCAAATGGAAGTGGTTGGATGGCAGACCCGACTCGGACCAATTTTGAATTAAGACTGAGAAACAGTGAGTTGATCAGTTCCTCTTATGTCCAGAATTATCAGATAAACTTGGGAGCAAAAGAATGGCTATAGTTTGGCTGCTATGTGCATTCTAGGAGCAAATAAAGTCTATCTGCAGGAAGACAGGAATGAACTACATGCACACACACAAACATACACATAAACCCCAAGCAAGTAAAAGAAAGAGGTGAGACGGTCTTGCAATTCCTGGTTCTTAGCCCTTCCTAAGGCCTTGATACATTCCCCAAAAAATCTCATAATAACTTATGCTTCCTTGTGTAAGCTTACTCAAGTAGATATTTGTTACCTGTAATTCAAAAGTCCTAATGCGTACAGTATACATCTCTCTTTCCCCAACCGTATTATTAGTTTGCAAGAGAGATAGGGTTTAAATTATTTAATTTTTAATTTTTCTAAAATAGGCTGGTTTCCTATAGTATAGCCATTATAATCACTTGCAAAATGACAAAATAAAGTGACTGAGAAGACAGTTGATTAAAAGAGAGATTCTTAAAAAGTAAACAAAACATAATCTTACTTCTAGATTCTCTTTTTTATGTATTTCAATAGCTTTCTCTTCAGATAATCCACAGCAGCCGTATTCCAGAGGAGTAAACACCGTAGTTGGAACATTAATATAATTGCACTGAAAGATAAACAAATTACACGCTCTTATTTTGTGACACTTTTTTTAAATAACAAAAATCTCTATCACATACATTTATAAAAGGAAACTAAGTAAGTGCAGTTCAATGTCACTGGTTCTGACACATCACCATATCAGGAATTCTAAGTTACCCTAAAGGAGATGGGTGATCCCTGACTACAGGGCAGAGACCACAAGCTGGCCAGTGATCAATGAACAGGACTGGCTCTCCCAGGGCCCCAACCTCAGACTTCTGGTCTGAAAACCACAGTAGAGGAGAAGACAGTGCACTTTGTTGCCCCTCCAGACATTTTCTACAATGTTTTCATTCCATCCCCCACAATTCTGGAGCATCTCTACCAGGTGACAGAGAATGACACTCTTTGACCTGAAGCTCAGACCACCCTTGCCATTTCATTTAATGGCGTCACTGACATGATGTGCAAAAAAGCTGCTCAGTAGTGTGGGACCGAGTGAACACCCCGGACCACCAAGTGGAGATGGCACGTGTGTACTTAGGGGCCAGGGTTGCACGAGTCCCATGGTTACAATGGCGCCCCTCCCAGCCCTTCTCTGACCAAGACACAGCACAAGTGGACAGCACAAGAAGAGTGCAGGCCATGAACCCCACATACAGTCTTCCAGCAGCTTTAGGCATCTGTCCGTGGGAAAACGGACGCGAGTGTAAGTGGCATCCCTGCCTGGAGACGACAGTGTGTTTGTGACTATGTGGAGGAGATTTAGAACACATTGGCAGAAGCATCATTAAGACTGTGTGTGGCGAGAAAATAGTGTGCAAGAACAGAGAAAGGAAGGAGGGTATAACCAGGATGAACCTCTCTGCGCCTGCCCATCCATAGTCCTCAAGGGGTGACACTGCCCAGAGCACGACATGTCAACCAAACCCCAGCCAACAAGTTACAGTTTATTAGGTCGGGGTGAAATATAACTCCAAAGAAAGGTAATCCATAAGCTGGCCAGAAACCTATGCAAAAAAAAGGCGAACTGCATCAAATGGTTTATTTTGCAGGAAAATGACTAGGAGCAAAGAGAGTATCCTCCAGGTGGTAGTTTGACAGAAAAAAAAAAAAAGAGTTGTGGCCAAGTGAGACTACAGAAGGGCACCCTGTGAAGCGCCCCTTCATATTACTAGGGCCCCAGAGCAGCTGTGACACCCATACTCAGCCCTGCTCCAACTGCAGTGAGGCCCTGCACTAGCACAATCCTTGTTATAAGTCACTGTGCGATTTGACTTACTCATCATCAACTTATAAGAAACTCCCCCAATTTGCCTAGTTTGAGTGACTTCTATTTTACCCAAAAAGAAAAACACATCATAACACCACCAGGTACACTTGCTTCAATGAGGTGATTTGTGTACAATATACATCAGCCTAGAGTCTTTAGCTTAAAATATGTTCTCGTCCCATTTTATGTTTGCTAACCTGTGAAACATGAAGCATTTGTGTTCTTTTTTCCAACATGGCTAGAGAAAATCACATAACCATGTGGACTGCCTGGTTTTCTGACTTCTCTTAGGCCATCAAATGCTCATCAATCCATTTATTGACCAGCAGCTGATCCCACATCCCATGGCTTACAGTGGAAGTCTCATCCTCAACAGATGCCTCAGTCTCCTGTTTCATATCAATTGAGAAAAAGCAACAGGTAATTCCTCAACTTTCCTCCCTTTCATCTGAAACACTTTCTCCACATCTTATACTACCTCCTCCACTTGAGCTGGACTTCCTCTTACCCTATCTGTAGCCTTCCTTTTAGTCCTGTACCTTTAACTTCTCTCTCTTTACATACACACACACACACACACACACACACACACACACACACACCTGTCTTCTCATCTCTACCCCACAGGCACCATGATTAACTTCTGAAAGCAAAAGGCAATTACTCTGCTTCCATACATCTTGAAATGCAATAGCACTTCTTTGTACATTTAGCATTTCTGGCCCCACCCATTAGTGCCAGCAGTGCCATGTCCCCACATATGTATAAGGTCTTCCTTTACGACCTTACAAGGCACCTGAGGTGATAAAATAAGCAGCACACAGCATCCCTTAAGAAGAACAAACTTTCCAACTTAACCTAATCATGCAAAACCAATCAGAGAAATTCAGAATATGAGACATTCTACAAGAAAAATAGCCTGGATTCATCAAAAGTCAAAGTCATGAAAAGTAAAGCAAGCAAACAAAACAGGTAAATCAAGGCAGAGGGCTGGAGCAGATTAAAAGAGACTTAGGACTCAGAAGAGCCCTGTACTGTGTGAATCAAGACACATGCACACATACCAATGGACAACTGAGGAAAGGTGAATATTAGTGCATTGTTGAATTCTCAGCTACAGAAATGAAATTGTGGTTATGGAAGTGAATATTCTTGTTGTACATCCTGAAGTATTTAGAAGCAAAACATCACTGATATCTGCCACTTATTTCAAATAGCTCAGCAGAAAAAAAATGTACATGCATTGTGTGTGTACACACACACACACACACACACACACACACATCTTCAGAAAAGGAGAGAACAAAAATGGCAAAACATTAATAACTGGAAAATCTAAATGAAAGGGTAATATGGGTGACCGTTACTATTCTTTCTGTGGTTTGACATCTTACTAAGTGAAAAGTTGGGGATAAATAAAATTAAGATCTTCAACAGCTGCCACTGCCTACAGAAGGCCCTGATTCTTTTTTTTTTTTTTAATATATTTTTATTGATTTCAGAGAGGAAGGAAGAGGGAGAGAGAGATAGAAACATCCATGATGAGAGAGAATCATGGATCGGCTGCCTCCTGCAAGTTCCCCACTGGGGATCGAGCCCACAAGCTGAGCATGTGCCCTTGCCCGGAATCGAACCTGGGACCTTTCAGTTCGCAGGCCGACGCTCTATCCACTGAGCCAAACCAGCTAGGGCGGCTCTACTGATTCTTTACTGTGGCATCACAAAGTTCTGATGTTCTGGCACCAAATCAATTTTCCAGCCTCATTTCCAACTGTACTCCTCTATCACCAATCGCTCTGCCTACATGAGTGACAGAATGGTTAGCATTCCTAACGCCCAGTAATACCACTTCCCCATTCATTCTTCATCCACCAACAGCTCCGCACATCCACAGTGCTCCTGATGGAGCAGAGCATGACCCACCCCAGCTGGGAACTCCTGAGAAACTGCTCATAGTCCTAGAAAAAACCAAGCATTGCAGAGCTCTGGGCTTTTCTACTTACCACAAGAGCCCTTTGCTTCCTCAATTTTAAATTGCTCACACTAGCCCTAGCTGGCTTGGTTCAGTGGATAGAGCATCGGCCTGTGGCCTGAAGGGTTCCGGGTTCGATTCCCACATGCCGGGGTTGCGGGCTTGATCCCCAGTAGGGGGTGTGCAGGAGGCAGCCGATCAATGATTCTCTCATCATTGATGTGTCTATCTCTCTCTCCCTTCTCCATTCCTCTCTGAAATCAATAAAAATGTATTATAAATAAACAAACAAACAAACAAACAAACAAATAAATAAATAAATAAATAAATTGCTCATCCTTAAAGCCCATCCCAAATATTTGATCAAAGACTATGAAAGGGAAAATTTAAGTGAGGAGAGAAACTAAGATGGTGGCATAGGTAAACACCTGAAATTGCTGCCTCGCACAACCACTTCAAAAATACAACTAAAAGACAAAACGGACATCATCCAGAACCATAGGAAGGCTGGCTGAGTGGAAATTCTACAACTAGAAGGAAAGAGAAAAGCACACTAAGACTCAGAGGAGGTGCGGAAGTAAAGTGCAGAGGTATAGAGGCGCATGTGGAAAGGGCTGGCAACTGAGGACACGGTTGTCTTTTTCAATTGGGAGGGAGACACAAGCTCCTGACTGCTCTGAAATCCAGTTCCGGGAGAGTCTCTGGGGACCCAGACTCATACGGGGAGAAACTGGACTGTCTGGCATCGGGCAGAACTCGAGGGCGGCTTTCTCTCAGAGGTGCTTGCAGTGATTACCACGGGACACTGAGACCTGGGGCCTCTTAGGGCAGGACTGAGGATCAGCCATAGCCGTCTGCTCCGCCCTGTTGATTCCCTGAGACCCCGCCCCACCCAAGCTGTGGGCAGAGGCTTTTGCATATGAAAGGCCTGGCCCTTTGCAATCTGAAAATTACCTAACAAACTGCAGCTGGGTCAGAGAGACCCAGAACATCCAAAAGAAGGCCCAAGGCCACACAGCAGCGTGCATTGCTTCACAGCTGGGCCTCATCTGGGCACCTCCAAATCCCAAACAAAGAAGAGGAATCTGTAGATCTCTCCTTAGTTCCTGCTGGGTAGCCTCAGGCAGAGGCTAAATTAGCACCTCCTTAGAGATCCAAGTTCCAGTGTACCCAGTGGTCAGAGTGGGACCATCCACATTACAGCTCCTCAGATCCATAAGTGACACACTCAGGGGGCAGACTCAGTGAGCACCAAAGCCCCACTGAAGCAAGTCTTGCCCCATAAGGGTGTCTCCAGCACAGAAGTTCTCCCACCATAGACACAGCTGATTCTTACAGCCAAGTGGCCTGGAGGTCAATTCCTCCCAGTGATACCAACTACAATCAAGTCTTAACTACCACAAGACTGTGCACAGCCCACAAAGGGGTGCACGAAGAGTGTCCATCTCAGGTAATTGGGGAGGCTGAGCACTGGGCCCTATAGGACACCTAGCACAGAAAGCCACCCTATCAACACAGGGAAGCAGCCAAAATTCGGAGACAAAGATAAGGTGACAAATTACAGAAATGGAGGAAAGCAAACTACTGGATATAGAGTTCAAAACCTCCGTTATAAGGTTTTTCAAGAATTTTCTAGAAACCGCTGATAAATTTAGTGAGACCCTCAATAAATCTAGTGAGACCCTCGAGGATATGAAAAAGGACCAAATAGAAATTAAGCATACACTGACTGAAATAAAGAATATTATACAGACTCCCAACAGCAGACCAGAGGATTGCAAGAATCAAGTCAAAGATTTGAAATATGAAGAAGTGAAAAACACCCAACTGGAAAAGCAAAAAGAAAAAAGAATCCAAAAATATGAAGATAGTGTAAGGAGCCTCTGGGACAACTTCAAGTGAACCAACATCCAAATTATAGGGGTGCCAGAAGAAGAGAGAGAGCAAGATATTGAAAACCTAATTGAAGAAATGATGACAGAAAACTTCCCCTACCTGGTTCAAGAATTAGACTTACAAGTCCAGGAAGCGCAGAGAACCCCAAACAAAAGGAATCCAAATAGGACCACACCAAGACACATCATAATTAAAATGCCAAGAGCAAAAGACAAAGAGAGAATCTTAAAAGCAGCAAGAGAAAAACAGTTAGTTACCTACAAGGGAGTACCCATAAGATTGTCAGCTGATTTCTCAACAGAAACTATGCAGGCCAGAAGGGAGTGGCAAGAAATATTCAAAGTGATGAATAGCAAGAACCTACAAACAAGATTACTTTACCCAGCAAAGCTATCATTCAGAATTGAAGGTCAGATAAAGAGCTTCACAGATAAGAAAAAGCTAAAGGAATTCATCACCATCAAACCAGTATTACATGAAATGCTGAAAGGTATTCTTTAAGAAGAGGAAGAAGAAGAAAAAGGTAAAGATAAAAATTATGAACAATAAGTACATATCTATCAACAAGTGAATCTAAAAATCAAGTGAATAAAAAATCTGATGAACAGAATAAACTGGTGAATATAATAGAATCAGGGGCATAGAAAGGGAGTGGACTGACAATTCTCAGGGGGAAAGGGATGTGGGGGGTGCAGGAAGAGACTGGACAAAAATCGCACACCTATGGATGAGGACAGTGGGGGGGGGTGGGTAAGGGCAGAGGGTAGGGTGGGAACCGGGTGGAGGGGAGTTATGGGGGGAAAAAAAGAGCCACAACTGTAATCTGAACAATAAAGATTTAATTTAGAAAAAATAAGACTGTGAAAGGTGGAGGAAACTGTAGTAATCACCTAATTCAAACCATCAGCTTTGCAGATGGTGAAACTGAGGTGAAGAGAAGTGAAACGACTTGACCAGGTTCACACACTAAGCAGGCAATGAAGCCAGGGCCAGCATCCCAATCCACTCTGAGTGTCCCTCCTACTCTGTGACAGTGCAACCATCCACCTGGGAGGCCTCTTTAGATCTCTTCAGTCAGAATTAACTGCTCCTCTCTCTTCTTACTCAGGACCTCCACCTACCTATAAGCCCTTGGTACTGGAACCATACAATCCTTTGTATATCACCCAGCACAACATCTTGCACATACAGATATTTAAAAAATATTTTTGAAAACCATTAGTAAATAATAAGTCAACTGCAAATGATTTGTGAGGAACCCTTTACTTACAAAACAAGCACACAAGTTTTATTTGTACTGATTTTTTAAGTCAACATTTTTATTTAGATATTATCTCAAAAACAATAAGAAACGTACCTTTTCTGAATGACCCCCAAAAAGTCTTCGAGCCAACAGCTTGCCTGCCTGTATAGCGACGGGAGTGAGCTCAAGTTTACCTTCCAGGACATCTCCGACAGCATAAACATGGGGCACGTTGGTCTGTTCTATGTCGTTGACTAGGATTTTGCCACTCCTATTCGATTTCGAAAGTAAATATATATATGACTATCTCTATACTGCTGGATGACTAGCACTATTCCAAGAGAACTAAGTACATAAAGAAAAGACCTCTCTCTCTCTCTCAGAACTCATGCACCTCAGTCATCACCTGTCTGTAAGACCAACGACTTATAATAACAAAGGTATCAGTAGTTCCTAAAGAAAACACCTTGCTGATTGATGAAACTATGCTCATTTTTTGGATGTCGAGGATATTCCCAGATTTCCCCCAGAATTTCACGCAGAGCTTTGAAATTTTTCTCCTTGCCTGACCAAGGATATAAAATTTACTTTAATTCAGATAGTAGGTGAAAAAATAATTGTTTTAATTTTATTTTTTAAAATCATGCATGAACTCTTTAAGGCACACAATAAAGAGTTACTGATTAATGAAAAAAATTGATAATAGAGCTGGGACAGTATTTACTATAAAATAACATTAAACCATTTAAAAATGTTGCAACTTAGTAATTAAAAGAGAATTTTAAGAGGTGATCTGTAGAAACATTTTGCTTTATGCATCAATAGTGCAATGATCCCACAGGTACATACTTCTCACTGATTTTGACACCAATCTTCTCCAAGCCTATTTTCCTTGTAGAGGGCTCACGGCCAACTGCTAATAAAACCTATATTTAGAGAGAGATAAATTATCAATATCAGGAATGAAAGCAGGAACATCACTATAGATCAGCGGTTCTCAACCTGTGGGTCGCGACCCCTTTGGGGGTTGAACAATCCTTTCACAGGGGTCGCCTAAGACCATTGGAAAACACATATATAATTACATATTGTTTTTGTGATTAATCACTATACTTTAATTATGTTCCATTTGTAACAATGAAATTGGGGGTCACCACTACATGAGGAACTGTATTAAAGGGTCGCGGCATTAGGAAGATTGAGAACCACTGCTATAGATCCTTCAGACATTAAAATACTAATAACTATTATGAATGCTCTATGCCAATAAATTTGACAGATTAAGTAGATTCCTTTTTTTGAGGTCAAAATGTAGTTTTAATTGAGGTATAATTGATATATAACATATTAGCTTCAGGTATACAACATAATTTGCTGTTTGTATATATTGTGAAATGATCACCACAGTAAGTCTAGTTAACATCCATCACCACGCAGTTATACAAATTTTTTTCTTATGATGGGAACTTTTAAGATCTCTCTTAGCAACTTTCAAATATACGCTACAGTTTTATTAGCTACAGTCACCATGCTGTACATTACATCCCCCAAATAGACTCCTTGACACAATTTATCAAACTTACACACAAATCTGAATAAGGCTTTGTTACATGCTGAATTATGCCCCCACCCAAATTCATGTGTTGAAGACCTAACTCCCAATCCCTAATCCCTAACACCTAACACCTCAAAATGTGACTGATTAGAATGAGACAGGACCTTTAAAGAGGTAATTAAGATAAAATGAGGCCATTAGGGCAGGGCCTAATCCAACATGACTAGAGTCTTTATTAGAACACACACACACAGAGGCGGGAACAATCACATAAAGACAGAGAGAAGGCAACCAACCACCTGCTAGCCAAGGAGAGAGGCCTAGAAGAAACCAATTCTACTGACACCTTGGTCTCATGCTTCTGGCCTCCAGAACTGTGAGAAATTAAATTTCCTTTGCCTAAGCCACCCTATCTGTAGTATTTTGTTATGCTAGCCCTAGCTAATATACCCTATTTTCATTAAGGAAACTGAATGCACAATTTATAAACTTCCTATTAATTAACTCCAGACCCAAATGACTTCACTTGTAAAGTCGATTGAACACACAAGTAAACAATAACACTAGTGGTACACAAACTCTTCCAGAAAAAAGAGAAAGGAGTCTTCCCAACTCCTTTTTATGAAGCCAGAATAAACATCTGACACCAAAATCAAACAAGGATATTTAAATAAAATTATAAGCCAATATCTCCATGAACATAAGATATAAAATCGTTAACAAAATCTTAGCAAATCAAATATAACAATATTTTAAAAGGATAATTGATCATGACCAAGTGAGGTTTGTTCCAAAAATACAAATTTGATTTAACATGCAAAAATCAATGTAATTCATCATTTTAACAGAATAAAGGAGAAAACAAATTAATCATCCCAACAGATGTGGGAAAAGCATTTGACAGAACTTTACACCCCTGAGGATTCTAATTAAATCCTCAGCACACCAAGAATAAAAGAAAACTTCCCAAACTGATAAAAGGCATCTGTAAACAAAAGAACAGCTTTACATCCTAGCAATCGTAAAAGACCGAATGCTTAGGATCACCCCTAAGATTGGTGTCAGATGAGGATATGCACTCACAATGTCTACTCAGCACTATACTGGAGTTCTTAACCAGTGCAACAAAGCAAGAAAAAGAAACAAAAAGCATGTCGATTGGAAAGAAGAAACCAAACTGATTTTTATATAGAGACATAAAACCTAAGACTCTACACAAGGTCAATATACAGAAATCATTTGTATTTCTATATACTATCAACTAATACTAAAGTTAAAAAATTTATACCATTTACAATAGCTTAAAAAACATAAAATACTAAAGATAAATTTAGCAAAATATAAAAAAGACCTCTAGAGAAAAATGATGATATATCGCTCAGAGAAACTAAAAAATATGTAACTTTATACCCATATATTTGGTAACTTAGATGAAATGGACTAATTCTTAGAAAAATGTAATCAATCAAAAGTAGCTCAAGAAAAAAATAGCCTTAAGCAGCCTTTGATTGTTAAAAAAAATGAACCAGTGGTTATATATAGATATATTCACAGAAAATTCTAGATTCAGATGGTTGCATCAGTGAATTCTAGTAAACAAAGAATGTTCTAATATCACATAAATTCTTCCAGAGAACAGAAAAGAGGAAACATACTGCAAACTTCTTTCATGAGTTAGAATATCATGAGTTAGAAAATCTGAACATTTCAATATGTGTAAGGAAATTATAAGCCAATGATTCATGAATATAATGCAAAAATTCTAAATAAACAAATCAAACAACATATAAATAGCACCTTTATATCAGGAATAAAAGGTTGATTGAAGATTAGAAAATCAATATAATTCAACACATTAACAAATTAAAAAAAAACTTGATTATCAACAGCTACAAAAGGAACTATTACAACTGAACTCATACACTTATGATTTAGAAAAACAACAAAAATAACCAAAAACCCTTAGCATCAGGAAACAGAAAAGAATTTTTTAAAAAAATATTTTTATTTATTTCAGAGAGGAAGGGAGAGGGGGAGAGAGAGAAACATCAATGATAAGAGAGAATCACTGATCGCTGCCTCCTGCACGCCCCCTACTGGAGATTGAGCCTGCAACCTGGGCGGGCATGTGCCCTTCACCAGAATCAAACCAGGGACCCTTCAGTCCTCAGGCTGAGGCTCTATCCACTGAGCCAAACCGGCTAGGGCCAGAAAAGAATTTCTTTAACTTGATTAAGAATCTATAGCAAAACCCTACCAAAAACATTATTCTTAAATAAGGAAACACGGAATACATTCCTTCGATATTGAGAACAAGACAAGCATGGCCATTTCTGGTTAGCACTGTACTGGAGGTCCAAGCTAGTAGTGTACTCATACAAGATAAAGAAGTAATGAGGAAGACAGTGGAAAAGAGAAATAAAATGTGGTTATTCACAAATAACATGAATAGGTACAAAGAAAACTCAAAATAATCTAAGAATAAATGATCAAATAAGAGCTTTTATTTTCTAATATATTTTTTATTTTGTTGACTCTCTACAATTCCTTTTTTAACTAAAAAAAGTGTATGAGTATATAAAACATACATGTACAGTTTGTATTAAAACTATAAACTTTACAAAAGAAATGTTATCACCCAAACACCAGCAATTTAAATTAGAATTGTTGTCATCCAAAATAATCCATGGAATATTCACCTTTTTGGATATTTCATATTATTTGTTTTTTGAAAATACAGTGGGGCCTTGACTTACGAGTGTCCCAACTAACGAGTTTTTCGAGATACTAGCCGTCTCTTGGCTGATTTTTTGCTTTGAGTTGTGAGCTAAAATTCGGGTTACGAGCCAGCTTCAGATACCCCACCGCTAGTTGGCGCAGCAAACTTCACAGTGAACGCCACAACATCCACAACATCAGCCCAGCATCACGTGTCTCAAGCGTTCACAATTGATTTGACATACAAGTAATTTGAGTTACGAGCTCCATCACGGAACGAATTAAACTCGTAAGTCAAGGCCCCACTGTATATTTATTACTGTCTTTATTATAAAACTAGAGGCCCGGTGCATGATTTCATGCACTCAGGGTGGGGAAGCAAACCCTTAGCCTGGCCTGCACCCTCTTGCAATCTAGAACCCCTCGCTCCTTACCGCCTGCCTGAAGCAGAGGCAGGAGAGGCTCCTGCCACCACCGTTGCACTCGCCAGCCTTGAGCCTGGCTTCTGGCTGAGTGGCGCTCCCCCTGTGGGAGTGCACTGATCACCAGGGGGCAGCTCCTGCATTGAGTGTTTGCTCCCTGGTCGTAAGTGCATGTCATAGCGACTGGTCGTTCCCCCGTTTGGTCAATTTGCATATTAGGGTTTTATTATATAGGATAGATTCATTTTTTTTATTGCAAAAATATTCAAATGCAGAAATATGTAAGATATCTAATGCCCCTGAACAAAGTACTAATAACAGTCAGGTATATCTGCTTCCATATTTTGTTCTATGTATAGTTACACATACACATGTATTTTAGCATGGTATTCTTCATATACCATTATCAAATGTCAACAAACTACCTTCCATATTTATTATACTCTAACAAAGAATCCAAAAAATGTTAAGCTGTTATAATGTTCCCATAAGCTTCTTCTGTGCTAATTTATGAGTGTGTTCAACCACTTCCTGCTTATAAAATAAAAACTTACCGTGTTATATACCCCTTCAACAGTTTCTGGTCCTTCAGTGGATTTAGCCACTACTTTCAGCTTCCCAGGTGAACCTTTCTCCAACTGTTGAACCTAGTAAGGATAAACAATGTAATGATTCTATCTAAAGGAGACAAAAAAAATGGTCCTAGGGTATACAGGTGAGTGTGGGTATATAGGGACCCAGCCAGAAAGGCAGAGATGAGAAAAACTGCAGGGCAGCATGATAGAGGAAAAAAAGAAGACAATTAGCTGAAGAGGGGATGTCCCTGAAAAGGTGAGAGAAGGTGAGGGGAACAGTGAGAGAAGAGGAAATCCGAGCTGAGAGGAGGAAGGACACCACCATATCAGAGGAGGAGGGGACCGGGACCAAAGGGGGCCAGTTTTGTAGATCCAGGGTGGGAACATTGTCTGCAAGGTTTGCTATTGAGTACAGACCAATTTATTTAATAAAATGGAGGAGCAAAATAAAAAGCTAAAGAGAGAGAGAATAAAAAGAAAATAAAAGGAATTCCAAATGTCATTCAGACTCACCATCACAGGTATAAATTTTCTTAAGAACTTAACACCATGTTGCTCCATGTAGGAACCCACTTTCTCTGCCATTTCTTGATCAAAGCCACGAAGAAGGATTGAACGCACCATAACTGTGACATCTAAGCCAACACCAGCCAGAAATCCTGCACATTCCAGAGCCACATAAGATGCACCAACTACTAATGTTTTGCCAGGGCAATAAGGCAGAGAAAAAAGGTCATCACTGAAAAATAAAAATAAGAAAAAGAACACCTAGGCAATAAAAATGACATGAGTTACTTAGGTTTCAATGGTCTTTTGTTGGCTGAATTGCAATTTGGGGCTTGAATGAAGGAACACTAGAAGAATTTAGAGGTTTGTAATAGTTTCTCCTGTGGACGAGGAAGAACACCTCCATTTTTTCAAAATCAAATTAGTGGATCACAAGCAAAGTTTTTTAAAAAACAGAAGAGAAAATTTTAGACTACATTATATGTGATAAGAGGAAATACTATTTTGTTAGTTTTGGATATGTGTGTGTGTTCACCCGAGTACTAACAGCACAATAAAAAATGTATTTGTTGCCCTAACCGGTTTGGCTCAGTGGATAGAGCGTCAGCCTGCAGACTGAAGGGTCCCAGGCTCAATTCCGGTCAAGGGCATGTACCTTGGTTGCGGGCACATCCCCAGCAGGGGGTGTGCAGGAGACAGCTGATTGATGTTTCTCTCTCATTGATGTTTCTAACTCTCTATCCTTCTCTCTTCCTCTCTGTAAAAAATCAACAAAATATATATATATTTTTTAAATGTACTTCTTAATGTGCATCTGGTCAAAAAAGCTTTGAAAGTCATTGCACTACATTATACACTGTCGTCTGTAGAACTATCCAGGGGAGATTCCTATTAAACTGCAGTATTAGGAACAGCCACGATTCTCCTGATCAGCCAGTTCATTATTATATTAGACACTAAAACCTAAAGCTAATTGTATTCGTTGACCTCCAGGAAGTTTAGGGCAAATTCTCAGAGCAATTACCTAGAAACATATAGCATATTTTTGTAAGTAAATTCGATCTTATTATTTACCTAACCTTATTTTCTCTTTGCTCCATTATGTGAACTACATAGCTTTTTGCATTGTATATACGTACCTTTATTCATCAATTCAAATCTTTGTGAAATAAAACAGGGAATAAACTGGAAACTCATAAACATAATATAATTTAATTAAAATGGCCAATTTACTCTTACCTAGTAATACAGTATTCTTTATCTCCTTGGATTCCCAAATACCGTGGCCTTGCACCTGTTGCTATGACAAATTTTGCAGCAGTATTATAAGTCTCTTGTCCTTTTCTATTGGTTACCTTTAAAAAAGAAAAGTAAACTTCACTTCTCAACCAATACTACCAAGTACCAGACACCACGGACAAACTAGTTACCACCCTTGTGGAGCTTCCCATCAACAGGAACAGACATGCAAAAATAGCAATGCAGTATGATAAGCACCACCATAGAAAATAGAAGTCTTTACAAAACATTAACCAAAAGACCACAGTGGGAGTGGAGTAGGGGACTGGAAAGCTAGGCAAGAAAGGCTCCATAGTTAGTAACATTTTCAGTAGGGATGAGAAAAGTGAAAAGATTTTAGAGAAATTGACATCTAAAGAGAGAATAGTACATAAAAATGCACACAAGCCTGAAAGCAGCTGGCATATGGGGAACAGCAAGTTGCCGGAAGTGACAGGAGAGGAGAGTACAGTATGTGTTAGAGGTAAAGTCACACAGATGAACGCCAAATGTAAAGATGCTTCTATGCCATCCTACAAATCCAGGCTATGGAGTATCAACAAAGGTTGTTCATTGTTTTTTTATTTTCAATTATACAAGTAAATCATAAATATATTCACTTTTTTTTTTTCCAGAGAGGAAGGGAGAGGGAGAGAGAGATAGAAACATCAATGATGAGAGAGAATCATTGATTGGCTGCTTCCTGCACGGCCGCTTACTGGGGATCGAGCCCACAAACCAGGCATGTATTCTGACTGGGAATCAAATCGCAACCTCCTTCCTATTTCATAGGTCAACGCTCAACCACTGAGCCACACCAACTGGGCTATATTCACATTTTAAAAATTCAAAAAGCAATGAAAGTGTTTAAACTAGGAGGTGGTTTCAGTGGGATAGAGGGAGGGCAGCCTGGAGACAAGGACCTGCTACAAACAAACAGTGCAAGCTGTGAAGAGGAAGTGGGAGGAACCTGAAGTTTCCTGCTGGAGTAACTGGAGAGACACTGGTATCACTAAGTGAGCAAGCATAGAAGAGGCAAGTCTGGCTGAGAATGATGGGCTTATTCAACCAACTATACCAGGCAAATGACAGTGTGAATACAGAAACTGACTGTAGTATACCAGGTATTTCTAGTTATGTTCCATGTGAATGATGCCATTTAAATTAGCCCATGTATAGTTCTAAAGGGGTAGCTTTAATTGGACCACCTCACACCTTTCTAGAAACAAGAAATGACTACAAAATACCCTCAAATTCTGTCAAGATCATTGCACACTGTGCTACAAAAGCAGAGTATAAAAATAAATGGGTGCTGAGGATGATATTTGGCCGTCTTTCATAACTCCAATTTAAAAGTTTTGTGTTCATTAAAATGGTTTCATTTTCCTTACATATTGATCATATAACACATAAACATTACATATATAAATTTATAAAATATACTAATTCTTATGCTACCTTTATTAATAAACGTTTTAATTAAGGTTTCATTTTTTTAAATTAACACTATTAAAATTTTGATTGTTTAAAATTGTTTAAACTTTTTCTTTTAAGATGGCAATGAGCCTGACCAGTGTGCTCAGTGGTTGAGCATGACCTATGAGCCTGCACCCCAGTCAGGCACATGCTGGGGTGCAGGCTTGAGCCTCAGTACGTGGTGTGCAGGAGGCAACCAATCGATGTATCTCTTTCATCATTGATGTTTCTATCTCTCTCCTTCTCCCTTTCTCTCTGAAATTAATTTAAAAATTTTTTTAAAGATGGCAAATAAGTTTAAATCAAGAGTTTTCTTTAAAAGGCAATTTCTTTAATTTAGCCAGACTTGTGAAATGCACTAACAGTGGAGGAGCATGCACTAGCTATAGTTCTTAACATAAACATGGAATTTTAGTTCAAGGCACGTACAAGCAGTAATAAAGGGAAAGCAATGAACAAGATAAAATATTCAGAGAGTACCTTTATTTTATGGCGTTCGACAAATTCTCCATAGGAATTTACATAGGCCACAGACTTCTCCCTCAAAGACAGCCCATAGCTCCAATTTAGAGAGCCAATGTGGTTTTGAATAGCTTCTGTCATGATCTCCCAGTTGTGCTTTACTGGAAATAAGTAACCAGGATGAAGTTATCAAGTGGCTCTTATTGTAAATGGTAAATTATATACAACCGCACAAGCCACATGACATATTGCTTTAAAAATCAAGAAATGAACAGAAAACAAATAGCAACTTAAACCTTTTTAATACCAGTTATGGTTTATACTTCTTCCTCTTTTATATTATAAAACATGCAAAAAAGCATAATTCTGAAAAGAATAAATCTGGAAAAAATATCCATGGGAACAGAATGGAGAAAACTAGCTCTCCCATGGCCGTGCATGCAAAGTTATGAGGCAAGAAGATCATCACTGATACCACCAAGATGGCGGCATAGGTAAACACTGGAGACTGCTGCCGCAAACAACCACTTCAAAAATACAACTAAAAGACGGAACGGACATCATCCAGAACCACAGGAAGGCTGGCTGAGGAGAGACTCTTCAACTAGAAGGAAAGACAACAGCATACCGAGGCTCAGAGGAGGCGCAGTGTGGAAAATTTAAAGGTGCGGAGGTGCGCACGCAAAAGCAGGCTGGTGGCTGAGGGCGCAGTTGTCGTTTTCAATCAGGAGGGAGTCTCAGCCTCTGAGCTCCAGATCCGGGCGAGTCTCTAGGGACTCAGACTCAAATGGGAGAAGCGGGATTGTCTAGCATCAGTTGGAACGTGAGGGCAGCTTTCTCTCCGAGGTTTGCAGCGGTTGCCGGGGTTCTGAGAAGCAGAGCCTCTGGGAACGGGACTGAGAGCAGCCATAACTGCTCCCTCCGCCCGCCCTGTTGATCCCCTGCAACCTGACCGCCCAAGCCCTGTGCAGAGCCATTTGCCAGATCGCCTCAGGCAAAGGCTAGATTAGCACCTCCCCAGAGGATAGAAGTTCTCCCAGGCAGACACAGCTGATTCTCACAGCCAGTCGGCCTGGTGGTCAAATCCCTCTAGTATTAACTACAACAATCAAGGCTTAACTAGAACAAGACTGCGCACAAAGACTACAAGGGGGTGCACCAAGAAAGCATAAAAAATGCGGAGACAAAAAAACATGACAGAAATGGAGGATATAGAGCTAAAAAACGCAATTTTGAGGGCTTGCAATAAACTTGAGGAGAGCCTCACGAAAACTAATTGCCGGGAGCCGGTCCATCCTTGCTGCTTGACACAGTCGCTGCAGGAAAGAAACATCTGCACAACATATGTTTCAAGGGACCTGGCATATATAGCATATTGTTCTTAATATGTTTGCTCTCTTTAGCGCCATGTGTTTTAACCAAGGTCACCTCTCCAAGAAAGGTTGTTTCCCCAGGTGGGGATCTTTCCCTGAGGTTAGGGAGGGGATACAACCCCTTAATTAAGTGCCAGGCGGGTAGTTAAGCTACATAATCTTTACTCCCTGGAATGGAGATAAGAAACGCCCTAACCTTTGTAATAGAAATTGACAGGATTAAAATCGGCTGGTATAAATATGGATGTAACAAGACAATAAACATCAGATCCTGATCAGTTCCTAACCAGAACTCCGACCAGAACTTTGGCTGGAGATCCTGGCTAGAGGTCCTGACTAGGCTGCTGATCAACTGAAGGCTGTCTTCGTGTCATTCCTTCTTCGCCGACTCCGTCCACACCTTTGGGGACCCCTGGACCTGCTGGGATTGGACCCCAGCAACTAATGAGACCCTCCATGCTATGATAAAGAACCAACTAGAAATTAAGCATACACGGACTGAAATAAAGAATATTATACCCAATAGCAGACCAGAGGAGTGCAAGAATCAAGTCAAAGATTTGAAATGCGAAGAAGCAAAAAACACCCAACCAGAAAAGCAAAATGAAAAAAGAATCCGAAAATACGAAGATAGTGTAAGGAGCCTCTGGGACAGCTTCAAGCGCACTAATATCAGAATTATAGGGGTGCCAGAAGATGAGAGACAGCAAGATATTGAAAACCTATTTGAAGAAATAATGGCAGGAAACTTCCCCCACCTGGTGAAAGAAATGGACTTACAGGTCCAAGAAGCGCAGAGAACCCCAAACAAAAGGAATCCAAAGAGGACCACACCAAGACACATCATCATTAAAATGCCAAGAGCAAAAGACAAAGAGAGAATCTTAAACGCAGCAAGAGAAAGAGACTCAATTACCTACAAGGGAATACCCATATGACTGTCAGCTGATTTCTCAACAGAAACTTTGCAGGCCAGAAGGGAATGGCAAGAAATATTCAAAACCAAGAACCTAAAACCAAGATTACTTTATCCAGCAAAGCTATCATTCAGAATTGAAGGTCAGATAAAGAGCTTCACAGATAAGGAAAAGCTAAAGGAGTTCATCACCACTAAACCAGTATTATACGAAATGCTGAAAGGTATCCTTTAAGAAGAGGAAGAAGAAAAAGGTAAAGATACAAATTGTGAACAACAAACATGCATCTATCAACAAGTGAATCTAAGAATCAAGTGAATAAATAATCTGATATACAGAATGAACTGGTGATTATAATGAATCAGGGACATAGAAAGGGAATGGACTGACTATTCTTGGGGGGGAAAGGGGAATGGGAGATGTGGGAAGAGACTGGACAAAAATCGTGCACCTATGGATGAGGACAGTGGGTGGGGAGTGAGGGTGGAGGGTGGGGCGGGAACTGGGAGGAGGGGAGTTATGGGGAGGAAAAAAAAAGAGGAACAAATGTAATCTGAACAATAAAGATTTAATAAAAAAAAAAAAAAAGAAGATCATCACTACTCAGGAGCACGCAAGGACATTTCACATGGTTGGTTTGTTGCACGTGGCCTTCTGCATGTGAAGGGAAGCAGGTCTCAGGTCAGTGCGCACTGCATATTTGCCTCCCCAGACAGGCCCAGGCTAGTCACATCTGGTTCACCCGGTGGTGGTTTTATGATAGTGGATATCCTATATTTATTCGTGATAAATGTGGTTAGTACTCACCATTGCATAGCATTTTTATTAAAATGTCTACGCACTTCCTTTTGAAGTTGGGATGGGAGTTGATGGAATCAGATTTCTCATCAACCCTGTACCTTTTAGGTGGAGTTTATTTCCAGGCATTCACCTTATCTGCTGCTGCTGGCTCCCAAAGGAGACACCGTCTCCGTGCACCATCATATTTATAAGACACAGAAGCCAGCCGGCGGCTCCCATCAAACTAGATGAGACCCGTGAAGACAAACCCAGCCAACTAAGGGTTCACCTCTGGTCACATTTGGAGACTCACCGCCTCTAGCACTCTCAAGAAAGGCTCCATCACTAATCATCAGGAACATGGGACATTACAGTGTAGGCAAGAGGAAGAGGTCACAGTACAGAAAGGCTTGGCCAATGTAAACGTTTATAATAAAGTCAACTAAGATTTTGCAATCCAGAGAGTCATTCCGTTACTACATTACCCAACTCCCACCCCATGATCCCAGGAGGTTACGACCCAGCAGTGGCACATACCCTCATATCCTAAGATAACTGCCTCACTTCCCCAATAGTTGGAAAAGCTATTTTTCCAACCCTTAAAGTATCATTTATCCCAAGGACCTTGTCAGTTAAATTCATACTTCATATCCTTGTTTCTGGTTATTGTTGTAAAAGACACTCTATATTAGAGGTTCCCACACATGGCTGCACATCAGGACCCTGGGAATCATGTTAAAATATACAGATTCTAGGACCCCCCTCAAACCTATGCAATCAGGAGCAGGACCACAGGAGGTTCCTAATGAATGTTACTTAAACAAATTTTAAACTAGCTATAGAAATACAAATAGCAAGTCTTTCTCTAAGAAACTCATTCTTTCTTTTCTCTCAATCTGTATTTTTTTATACCAGTACCCACCTTGTTGATTATACTCCCAGCCAAATTTCCTTGAGTCTTTTAATGCCTGCCCCAAAAGGGCAGCTTGATGCATCAGTTTCTTAGGAATACAACCTACATTTACACAAGTACCACCAAGACCTGAAAAAGAAAATAATAATTTTAATGTTTGTTTTTGTGTGTGTGTGTGTGTGTGTGTAGTTTTACACATGTGCGGAGTCAGTGTTATTAAAATATGGAAATGGCCTGCCCAGTGTGGTTCGGTAGTTGAGCATTGACCTATGAACCAGGAAGTCATAGTACAATTCCCGGAGAGGGCACATGCCTGAGTTGTGAGCTCGATCGCCACTGTAGGGTGTGCAAGAAGCAGCCAATCAATGATTCTCATCATTGATGTTTCTACTTTTCTCTCCCTCTCCCTTCCTCACTGAAATCAATACAAATATATGTATTTTTTTAAAATATATATATATATATTTTATTGATTTTTTACAGAGAGGAAGGGAGAAGGATAGAGAGTTAGAAACATCAATGAGAGAGAAACATTGATCAACTGCCTCCTGTACACACCGCACTGGGGATGTGCCCGCAACCAAGGTACATGCCCTTGACTGAAATCGAACCTGGGACCCTCAAGTCCGCAGGCCGACGCTCTATCCACTGAGCCAAACCGGTTAGGGCAAAAAATATATGTATTTTTAAATTAAAATATGGAGATGACAAATTTGAATGGTTGGAGGTCAACATCATACTCCACAATAACATGCAAATGATTACCCAGACTTTTTAAGCACAGGTCTGTGAAGAAGGCCCAAGGATGAGCAAAAATGTGGATGTGCATTTTAACAGTTTTCTGGAGATGCTGTCCAAAACTTTCATTTGAGTCTAACCTACGAAGGAATCAGAACTGTATTAATTACCAGGTGTACCGGTTAATAATGCGGATTTTGTAATCAAAGAAAACACAATAATTTCAAGAGAAACATCAAAAGTGCTTTATTTATAGTAATGTCCATCACTAGCTACACATTTTCCCCATCTTTCCGGTATTTTGTGGATATTGTCCCAACAGAACTTTTCTTGTTTTGAGGCAAACCATTCAGAGACCCAATTTTGCATTTCTTTGTACGTTTTGAAGTGCTGCTCAGAAAGTGCGTGTTTCATCAATTGGAACAAGTGGTAATCTGAAGGAGCAAGGTCTGGTGAATACAGTAGGTGGGTTAATACTTCCCAGGCTAGATCTTTTAACAGGTCTTTAACTGGTTTTGAAGTGTATGATGGTGCATTATCATGAAGCAAAATTACTTTGCCATATCTTCTGGCACATTCCGATCATTTTATGATCAAAACATGGTTCAAATTGATTATTTGTTGTCGGCAGCGATCAGAATTAACGGTTTCACTTGGTTTTAGAAGCTCATAATACACCACACCTGATCCCACCAAACGCAGAGCATTGTCTTCTTTCCAAAGCTATTTGACCTTGCAGTCGATGTTGATGGTTGACCCGGATCAACCCATGATTTTGTGCGCTTGGGATTCTCAAAATAAATCCACTTTTCATTGCCAGTTACAATTCGATGCAAAAAAGACTTTCTTTCGTGCCATTGAAGCAACATTTTACTGATGACTTTTCGGTTTTCCATTTGTCTTTTGTTCAGTTGATGTGGCACCCATTTTCCTTCCTTTAAAATCTTTCCCTTTGCTTGTAAATGATCAGAAATTGTTTGCTGAGCAACGTTTAATCTTTCTGCAAGTTGTTTTTGAGTTTGACACGCACCTTCATCCAATAATGCTTGTAATTGTTGGTCTTCAAACTTTTTCGGTTGACCTGGACGTTCTTTGTCTTTCACATCAAAACCATCACTTTTAAAGTGTTTAAACCAGCCGAAACCGGTTTGGCTCAGTGGATAGAGTGTCAGCCTGCGGACTGAGAGGTCCTGGGTTCGATTCCGGTCAAGGGCATGTACCTGGATTGCGGGCACATCCCCGGTGGGGGATGTGCAAGAGGCAGCTGTTTCTCTCTCATAGACGTTTCTAACTCTCTCTATCTCTCTCCCTTCCTCTCTGTGAAAAATCAATAAAATATATATTTTAAAAAAATAAATAAATAAAGTGTTTAAACCAGCGTTCACAGTATCTTGAGATGGAGCATGTTCACCATAAGCTTCCCGAAGTATACGATAACTTTCAGCAGCACTTTTCTTCAAAATAATGAATTAAAACTTCCCACAAAT
Organism: Myotis yumanensis; assembly: GCF_028538775.1. Taxonomy (NCBI): domain Eukaryota; kingdom Metazoa; phylum Chordata; class Mammalia; order Chiroptera; family Vespertilionidae; genus Myotis; species Myotis yumanensis. Next base: position 65,117,591 of record NW_027223758.1, read on the forward strand.
GCTCTTTTTTTGGCATGAAATTCAACATTTTTAAGCATAAAAATATCTATGATGTTAACACCTTCAGAAAATTTGACATATGAAGTTTTATTTTTTGTTAAATTTTTTAAAAATATACTTTATTGATTTTTTACAGAGAGGAAGGGAGAAGGATAGAGAGTTAGAAACACTGATGAGAGAGAAACATCGATTAGCTGCCTCCTGCACACCCCCTACTGGGGATATGCCCGCAACCAAGGTATATGTCCTTGATCGGAATCGAACCTGGGACCCTTCAGTCCGAAAGCCGATGCTCTACCCACTGAGCCAAACCGGTCAGGGTTGACATATGAAGTTTTGAAGCTTATTGTCAATACAACAAAATAGCATACATATCAAATCCCATATATGTATATCAACATATGTGTAATTCTATCTATTGAAAAAAATCTGCATTATTAACCAGTACACCTGGTATATACTAAACTAGAACCCCAGATTCCAGACTTTTCTCCTTGTAACTCTGACTCCTCTGAGCCAGTAGTAGGTCCACTGCAATGCAAATTAGCTTTACTAATATAAAATTCTTGGCTGTAATTTTTTTAGTAAGGTTGAATTTTTAAAAATAATTTTCATATTTTGTCAGGGCTCTGGCAGCAAATAGATGACAACTTCAAGCTGGGTAATTAAGTTTATAGAGAAATTATTACTGGGGTATGGGCAAGAAAAGCAAGGAGGGATAGAACAACAGTAACAACTACTAACAGTGGGCTCATCACCAACCCTACATGAAGGACTAAGCACACCGAGTAGGTGCCACAGACCAAAGAGGGGCTGTGGCTTTCCGTAGGGAATGGAGCCAGCTTGCAGCAACCAAGGGAGGGAACCAAGAAAATGAAGACCCCCCACTCCATCCTCCTCCCATTTCCCCAAATGGCCAAGCCCAACCAGAAGCCAGAGGGCAAGATACCAGTTCATCAGCCTTCTGGGATATGAAACAAGGTAGAGACCATAAAGAATGGGATTAAAGCATAAACAGAAAATATCCAGCACAAAATCTATGTGTTCTATTTTATAGTGGAAAGAATGTGGAAAGGTAAGCACTCTCGTCTACAGCAAAGTCAAAGGCCTTAAGCTCACTGTGCACTTCAAACTGACTTGGAACAATCACACACACACTATTCAACTGACCATCATACAGCCATGAAAGTCAGTTATTAAATCAATGCAGAAACACAAAAAAATGTTACAGCAAACTTAACTGTGAGCATGACACAGTTTACACTGCAATCATAACTATGTGAAAGTATTAAATGCATGCGTGTAAAAATTATTATGGCAAAAGTGTTGGAATACTAGGTCATGGAATTTTTTTTTTAAATCTTCCCTAAGCACTTGTTAACTATGTGATGATCTTAGGACAATTACTTTACCTCACTAAGACCCAGTTTCCTCACCTATGGAACAGGCTAGTCATACCTCCTGAGATTGTTGTGAGGATTAAATGAGATTAAACAAAGCAAAAATGTATGTAAAGAGCAAAGAACAACAAAGAAAAACAGCTTACCCCAGGATGTACCCTGAGGTGACGGGACCACAAAATCTAGCACCATTACTTTCTTTCCCAAAATGGCAGCTTCCTAGGGAAAACAGTGACATATAAGGATCTTGTCATTTTCCTCCCCCCAATTTTTCTATTCACTAAATAAAAAGGCTGTGTTTGTGTCATAACAGTCTTTTCTCTTTATTAAACCAGCTATTACAATAAAAGCTTGGACTGTAACATTAAAATTGGCTTTTTTTTAAGTAGCAGAAGAAAAGTCTTATGACAATCACCAGGGAAATTATCTTCAAGTTTTACTTTTTTCATACCTGAGCACATGCAAGGCCACCAGAACCACCGCCAATGACAATAAGGTCATAATCATATGTTGACTCTTTTTGAAGAAGCTTCTGTAATAAACCACTCTGATGTGCCTATGGTTTAATGAGAGAATATGGTATGACTTGTTTTAAAACTGTTTCTTTTTACCCTATGTTTAATCACCATGGATTTCTCTTATAAAAATACTAGAGGCCCGGTGCATGAAAATTTGTACACTCAAGGGGGTCCCGTGGCCTGGCCTGTGCCCTCTCACAGTCCGGGACCCCTCAGGGAATGTCCGACTGACGGCTTAGGCCCACTCCCCGGGGGATTGGGCCTAAGCTAGCAGTCAGACATCCCTCTGGTAACCTGGGAGCCCTCGGGAGATGTCCGAGGGGGAGCGGGCCTAAGCCGTTAGTCGGACATCCTTAGCGCTGCCATGGAGGCTGGCTTCTAGCTGAGTGGTGCTCCCCCTGTGGAAGTGCACTGACCACCAGGGGGCAGCTCCTGCATTGAGTGTCTGCCCCCTGGTGGTCAGTGAACATCATAGTGACCGGTCATTCCCCCGTTAGGGTCAATTTGCATAGTATTACCCTTTTATTATATAGGATTAGAAACAATCTACAATTCATGTAAACTGGAATTTAAATTTATCTGAATGGTATTCAAATAAAGTCCAACTAGTTAGAGTATATGCCAAAGTACATGTTTGTTATCTCCTGATAGGTAGGCATGTGTCAAATGACCCAGAGGTCATGGCTTTATATCTGTTAGATGAGGTCCTTTTCTTTGGCCTAATCATTAATACGTTAAGCGCCCAGTCACCGGTGACTGACACTATACTTTCCCTCCGGAAGACAAAACAGGCTGGGTGCTTAACGTGTTAAAATATTATACCCAAGCACAATAAAATAGCCAAATACCACTCTCCTCTACATTTTGTTCACCTGTGCTAGGATTCCTTTTGAAAAAAATTCTTGTCCTGACCGGTTTGGCTCAGTGCATAGAGCGTCGGCCTGCGGACTCAAGGGTCCCAGGTTCGATTCTGGTCAAGGGCATGTACCTTGGTTGCGGGCACATCCCCTGTAGGGAGTGTGCAGGTGGCAGCTGATCGATGTTTCTCTCTCATTGATGTTTCTAACTCTCTATTCTTCTCCCTTCCTCTCTGTAAAAAAAATCAATAAAATATATTCTAAAAAAAAATTCTTATGCATCCTCAGTAGGACACGGACTTCAAGTTTCTCATGGTTTCTCATAAATTGATCTAAAATTTGCAGCTTATTGATAAATTTCCTATATAAAATATACATTTTGTTTTCTCTTTCAACAATGATCATGAGTCTGGTTCTTCACTATATTCTCTTGTTCATTTGGCCCTTCTTGTGATCAGAAGTAGCTTAAATGAGGTTAGAGGATCAAATGTGATTTAGCAATAGTTTTCTTTATATGAAGTTAGTTGCTTAATCCTATTATGTGGGCTTTAGAAATACCATGCTAGAACCAGCTCATCCTGGGAAGCACAACAGAAGTGCTATGAAACTACAGGACTCAATGGACGTAATGTGGCCCACTGAAGAATGGATGCCAATAGAGGCTTTCAGCACATTCTAAAAAGAACTCCTTTGGCCTCCTTACTTTTAGGTGCCATGAGAGAAATCTGTCTCCTAGGCCTTTTAATCTTGAAATAGAGTGACTATCTCTGCATCTCCAGATTCATCCTCTGTCATCATTTTCTACATTAGGATTGGCAAGACCAGCATTCCTGAAGGTGTTTAGGGTCTATGATTATAGTACTTACCATCATGTGAATTGAGTTATAGTTTCTAGGACTAATACAACAGACTGTTACTAGATTAACAATACTAATCATAAGAGTAAGATACAATGTAGATCATCTTTTTCCCCCCAAGAAAAATATAATTTTAATTATAATTTCAGATATAGCACAGTGTGGCTCAGCAGTTGAACATCAACCCATACACCAAGAGGTAGGTCATTGGCTCGATTCCCAGTCAGGGCACATGCCCGGGTTGCAGGCTTGATCCCAGTAGGGGGTGTTACAGGAGGCAGCCGATCAATATTTCTTAGTAATGTTTCTATCTCTCTCTCTCCCTCTTCCCTCTCCCTTCCTCTCTCTAAAAATTAATCAAAGTATATTTTTAAAAAATTTCAGGTATAAGTATTTAACCAATCACTGATTACTATCATTTGCATACATACATAAAGAATATAAGAGAGCAGAATTTTAATAAAAGTAAATAACTAGTTATAAAATAAGAACTTTATTTAATAAACATCAGTTTTTATCTACTACTGTTTAACTAAATGATTCCTGTTTATTTCTGCATTCTAGGAATCAAAAATTCAAAGGCATGGACCTTTGCAAAGCTCACAGGGTTAGCAGCCTTGACAGAAATTCTACTTACCCTAGCCAAGAACATTAGCATTGACCTCATTTTAATAAAGCTTAAAAAAGAACAGACCTTGTTTTTCCCCCCATCAGGAAGAAGAGACTAAGGTCTCCAGGGTGGTCCACCTGGTTGTCTGACAACCTTACTCAAAGCCTTCTCTTTCTTAGTTTCTGAAATCTGAGTTGGTAGAAAAGCTAATTTCTGTCAAAGTAATAATCAAAGTTATCTGATAAGCATCCTATACACTTTTCATCTTACAACTTCCAAAAGACTAATAGACTCCTAAAAATCATTTTATCCCCTTTTAAATATTTTTAAAAACAAAATTTGAACAAACAGCATTCAAAAACACATAATACCATTATTACCTGGAAAGTTCGATCACATCCACCCATATGTACTTTATTCACAAAAATATTGGGCACCGTTTTCTGATTAGTGATCTCTGACAGCACTTCTTGAACATTGGCCCCATCATCTAAAGAATAAAAAATTAAATATATAAAAACACTGAAAGGGTTCCAAACCTTTGTGAGTCAAAATGAAGTGTTACAATACTTAAATGCTCCCACATAGACATCCATACAAGGTCAGCGTATTATATTACTTTATGAAATAATGACTCAAAAGGGGAAAACATCCAGGTTTTCAAGAGACACCTTTGAGAATACAGATGAAGTAACTGATTCCTTTGAAAACAAACCCTTCTAAGTTAGATTCTGATATATAATTTCTTGGTTAAGAAAAGAATCCTCTTTAAACAGCTAATATCAAGATAAAATCCTCTTTAAATAGCAAATATCAACAGTAATAACTTCGAAAATATTTCTTACAATTATATTTGAAAAATCTTTATGATCATAGTCCAAAATCTGTCCTCTATCCCTAAAAATAAAATCAGGCCACAACTACCTAAAACTATTGGGTATGCTCTTTAGAAAAGTCTCACAGACTTAAGAACATTTCACTAATTAAGGTGCCTGTTTAAAAGGAGTTGGTGAAGTCCCATGAAGGCAGACATCAATTTTTTTTGTGTTCACCACTCTGTCTCCCACCTATGCAAAACACATGCATATGTAAAGTGCTCAATTAATATTAGATAATTAATGCATGTCTGACAAGAATTCAAAGTGAAAGCTAAAAGATTAATGTGTTCTCCCTCATAGGTACTTCAATAAGGAAATAGGAGCAGATTCTTTTCATTTATTACAGCTTAATCTATTTTGCTAGAAAGTTACCAGATACATCTGAAATGCCTGAAGTGCTTCAAGGTTAGCAGCTTATATATCTTTCTCCTCCCTTCAAATACCAAAAATTTACAAAAATAAAAGCATAATATGGTAATTAGACCAGACGACCTTCTGGACGAAGCCAGGGCTATGAGGGAAGCCCGGGTCCCAGATCCCGGATGCCAGCAGCCGGAGGGAAGCCTGGGTCTCGGGTGCCAGAGGGAAGCTGGTGCCGGCAACCGGGGGAAGGAAGGCCTACTCTTGCATGAATTTCATGCATTGGGTCTCTAGTATATAAATGAAAAAACGACACCAAATTATCTGTCCTATATAGAGAGGTTCATTTTCTACATGGTTGAATGTAGATAAAAACAGCTCATGTAACCCAAAGAGACAAGAGTAAACTGAATTGAACAAAGCAAATGCAAAGAAGTCAATCTTGTTGACATTTACCGAAACAACAGTATGTACTAACCATTTCACTTACCAACTTGGTCAAGTTCCAAGATATTATATTCAACTCCCAAAGAAGAAAAGAGTTCTTTAACCTGTAACAAAAATTTGCTTTTACTCTCAGAGTCAACAGAGTTATGAAATATGGACACAGTAATGAAGATGTCCAAAATAAATGTTCTTCAGAAATATGAGCTCTAGACTCTGGTTGGTTGTTCTTTTTAATCCTCACCTGAGAATATGTTTTTATTGATATATTTTAGAGAGAGAGGAAGGGGAAGAAAGAGAGGAACATCTATGTGAGAAACATTGATCAACTGCCTCCCATATGTGCCCCAACAAGGGATTGAAACCACACCCTAGGTACGTTCCCTGATTGGGAATTGAACCCTCCACCTTTGGTGTGTGGGATGATGCTCCAGCCAACTGTGCCACTCAGCCAGAGCAGTTTATTTTTTTTATTCCCTTCCTCTATACATCTTCCCAGAATAATCTCAGCCCATCTCTTCCCTTATTTTACCATTTGAAACCTCAACTTTCAATTTTTGCCCAAATCCCTTTTCGGAACTCAAGACTGGCAAAAAATATTTCTTCACCTGAATGTCTCCAGGCATCTCACATGCAATATGCCCAAAATAAAACTCATCATTTCCTACATACATTTTCCTCTTTTTGTGTTTCCTTTCTATAGTCATTAAAGCATTCAACAAAAATTCATCCATCAAATACTTATTATGTAGTCAAGCTATAACAATGAATAAGACACAATCCCTGCCTCCAGGAGGGGAAACAGACAAGTAAATTGACAATTCACACTGCCACTATTCACCAGCTGCCTGAACAAGAAGAAATCCTAGGGCCTTGCTATGTAAACAGGAGACAGAGGACCAGCAGCACAGGCATCACCTAGCAGCTTATGAGACATGGAATCAGGTCCTGGATCAAAACCTGCATTTTAACAACTTTGTGAAGCACTACCTATGAGTCATTTTAATGCCTCCCTCTTTTGCAACATCTTCCTACCCTACACTAACTCCCCATCCATTCAATTAATTACTAAGTCGTATCAATCCTTTGCTGAGCTACTTCACCTTTCTAGTTCCCAACAGTTGCTATCTTAATTTGAGCAGTTTCTCAGTAACATCCTCGAAGTTCTCTCTGCAACCAGCTTTGTCCCTTCCAGTTCTCTAAATTGCAACCAAAAGTAGACTCTAAAGTCTACTTTTCGCCATTACTTAAACCCTTCAAGGTCCTCTAAAGCCCAGAGAGGTTCTGATTCCAGGATGGAGACAAGGAGCCTGGAAGATTCGCTCCCTAACAAAACATCCACAGCTGGTGAAATTATTTTAAAAATAACCATTGAAAGTCTCTGGAAATTGACCTAAGGGCACACAACAAATGAAGAAACATGTATTCAAGAAAATCTACTAGATGCCAACATAAACAGGGAGAGTCTGAGGCACTTAAGCCTTAATCCACACCCTTCCTCCTCTGTCCTGGGTCAGCTTGATAGAAGCTCCACTTCAAGTGAGTAGCAAAGTCCCTGATATCTAGTCATCAAAAGGGGTGGACCACCAGCATTTCCCAGTCTCCCCACAGCTCTGAGTGGCAAAGGCTACATTCCTGACGAGTGTGGCCAAAAACATGGAGGCCCCCTTCCTTCACCCAGCCACACTCAGGCTGAAATACAAAGGACCTGACCACCCTGGCCTCAGCCCACTTGTAGGGTGAAGTTCAGGCTGGGAGCAAGGTCTCAGAGGTTTTGCTAAGGGAAAGAGGTAAACCATAAGATCAGAGAGTTCAGAAGCTCTACGCAAAGGAAATTACTTTATTTTAAACTGTGTGGAAATTCAAGTCCAAATGTGGTCTTGAAAATAATGGGAATTTTAATGATAAGCAATGAAGAGGAGGCTGGTAGTTCCAGGAGAACAATAAGCTAATCTGTAAGACAGTTAGTTTACCAGAAAGAAAAAAATAATAAAGAAAAAAAAAGAAACAGAGAAAGAGAGAGCTAAGAATAATAGTATTTCTAGGATAAGAATAGTCTTAAACTTGTCATAAAAACTATCTCTGCAAAGAGGCCTAAGTTTAATTAGATAAGAGTGTGGAACAATTTACCCTCCAGGACATTGTAAGAAATAATAGCACAACCAGCCTGAAATTAATGCTGCATAATATCTGGGTCTGATACCAGTAGAAAGAAAAAAAATATAACACAGACAAGAGCGCTGCTAAAATCCCTGTCATCCCAGGGTGACTGTGTACATACTCAAGGCTGCACTCTCTGAGGAGTGACATCAAAGGCTTCATCTCTGATGGAAATAAACATCCCTAAATCAAACCAGCCAACTCACAATAAGGAAATAAACAAGCAAACAAAGGAGCTACAGAGAAAGAGGGGTCCAGTATCTAAACTTGCTACAATATATTACCTAAAATGTCCAGATTTCAACAAAAAATTACCAGTCATACTAAGAAACAGGTAAGTGGATCCCTTCACATGAAAAAAAATCAGGCAAGAGAAACTATCTGTGAGAGGCCCAGATGTCACACCAAATAGTCAAAGTAGCCACTTTAACTATGTTCAAAGAATTGAAGAACACCATTTCAAGAGATAGAGGAAAGTATAATGATAATGCCTAATCCAACAGAAAATATCAATATACAGATAGAAATGATGAAAAAACAACCAAAGGAACATTATAAAGTTAAAATTACAAAAATAACATGAAAAGGTGATTGGAATATCTCGACAGTGGATTCAAATTGGCAGGAGAATTAGTAAACTTGAGGACAGATCAATAGAGATTATACAACCTGAACAGGCAGAGAAAAAAGAACAAGTATAAACAGACAGTCTCAGAGAAACACGGGACACCATTAAGCACATTAACATACACATAGTGTGCATACCAGAAAAATGAGAAAGCAGCAGAAACTGATTTCTTAAATAAGACACAAAACCCACAAACCATAAGAGGAAAAAGGTGATAGATGCAACTACATTAAACTTGCAAACTTCAGTTAAGCAAAAGATCTCATAAAGAGTGTAAGAGGAAAAAACAAATCTGGGAGGTTTTCCAATACATATAATCAAAGAATTATATCCAAAACATATAAAGAACACCTACAAATCAGTACAAAGACAAAACCACCTGATAGAGAAAAAAGCAAAAGGACTGGAAGTTTCATAGAAGAGGAAACTCAAATGGCCCAGAAACACATGAAAAGATGTTCAACTTCATCAGGAAATGTATAATTAAAGCCACAGTGAAATACCATTTCATAATTGCCAGAATGGCAATAATTAAATATATCAACTTTTGCCAAGGACATGAAGCAAAGGAGAACTGTTACCCAGTGCCAGTGGGAGAATAAATTGGTATAACCACTTGGAAACACAGTTTGGCTACCCCCAGTTAAGGGAGAAGTCATGCATCCTCTATGGTTCAGCAATTCAGCTTCAAGATATCTACTGTAAAGTAAGCCTTACATATGCACTGGGAGATATGTGCAAGAACAGGCATAGCTGTATTGCTTTTAAGAGCAAAAAAGTAGCAACGGCAGAATCAATAAACTGAGGTATGATTTTTCCTAGGGAATGTTACAGTAATGAAAATTAACAAACCTCAGCTACAGAAACTAACATGCACCAATGTGTAAAACTTAACTGGTGAGAGAAAAAAACAGCAAAGGAATACCTATGTATGATTCTACTTACATAAAGTACCAAAACAGGCCAAAGGAACAAAACATTTTCAGGATTATATGTGAATTTGGTGAAACTGCAAAGAAAAGCAAGAAATTTTGGAGAGTGGTTCACTCTGAGGGGAGAGGAGAATGTAATCAGGGAGAGACATCCAAGGAGGCTTCCCGAGTACTAGTCTGTTTCTTTATTCTTTAAGCTGTATTTCATGATATGCATACTTTATGAAACAACATATAAGGCAATGTAAACTTGAAAACAAATGTGAAAAGACAGTGTAAAATTTCACCAACCTACCCAATAATTCGTGCTTCTGCACATTCCATTTCAACTTTCTGATAATGTGAAGCATAGTTGAAAATATTAAAAGTCCCTAGCATTCGATGGGTTTACCTTCCAAAGGTTCATTTCTAAGTGAGTTATTTTAAAACCCAGAACAATTTTGCCTATAAAAACGCTGGATTCCCAGTTAGCCCCCGAAGTTAAGGTAGAGTGAAATCTGCTGAAATTACCCATCACCTCCCACCATCCTCACACCCTTCCCCGCGGAGCTCCGTAACCGGCTCAAGGTCACGCGGGGAGTTAGATGGGTCTGACTCCAGCTCTAGTCTACTCCTCCCAAGTCCTGGCCATTCCTTGCACTACTCTTATCAGGCCAAAAGGTTTCTGATACATATTTTATTCTTCCGAATAAACACTTGATAAATAAGCCAACATCAGACTAACAACCAGGAGGGAGAGGACGAGCGTTAACCCCACAGGCCACAGGCCCGGAACAAGTCCGCGACCGCCTCTCCGCCGGAGCCAAAGGGGCCGAGCGGAAGGTCCCCGTCCTGGCTTCGGGTAACACCCCAGAAAGCGGGTCCCAAGCCCCGGCCCTCCGAGAAGTCGTGGGGCCTCGCGGGTGTGCATCCGAGGGCGGAACAGGCAACCCTCCGCCCGAGTCCTGAGGTCCGAGGGCGCAAGAGGAAGGGCAAGCCCGCCCCGCCCCGCCCCGCCTACCCGCGTGCTATGCGGACAGTAGCTCTTGCTGAAGATCATCACTCGGTTGTCTTCGATGAGGCCCTGGAGACGGCGTCGTAGTTCTTCGCGGGCCTCGGAGGACAAGCGGCTGGTCCCGGGGGATGACAGGCGAGCCCGGCGCCCCGGCAGCGTCGCCATCGGCTCGCTGTGGACGCCGCCCAGGCGGCGGTTGGGGACGGCGCCCACCTTAACCGGCCCCGCCGACTTCGGCGCCCGCGACGGCGGCGGTGGTGGTGGCGGATGCGCCAGAGCCTCGGTGTCGCTCCTGGCCTGGCCCGGCCAGGCCTGCTCAGAAAGACCGATCGGCGGGCGGCAGCGCCCGGCCCGAGGTTGGAAGGAGGAACCGCAAACGCCACCTACGCCCCACACCTGCCGCAAATCCCCGACACTGCCACTCGCCCCGCCCTCGCGCAGCCCCGCCCCCGCCCCCGCCCCGCGCAGCCCCGCCCCCGCGCCAGCGCGCATGCGAACTAGGCCAATGTGCGGGCGTCACCTACACTTGGAAAGTGGGTGGGGCTATGGCCCGTGGGGCTCTGAGTAGAGGGTACCGTTAGAGGGTCCCCGGGTTCGATTCCCAAGGAAAGGCACGCACCTGCCTTGCAGGTTGGGTCCAGTCCTGTAGACTCGATCTCCCATCCGTGTGTGTGTGTGTGTGTGTGTGTGTCTCCCTCTCTTCCTCTCTCCCTTCTCTCTCAAATCAAATTTTTTAAAATCAATAAAAATATTAAAAATGTAAAAAATGGGTGGGTGCTCCGTATACCCTCATTATCCCTGTCATCATCCCAAGGCCGCCCATGGATGTCCTTTGCATCCGCCCACGGGTGCTCTCTGTGGAGGACTTTCCACGCCTTGTAATCTCCACCTGCCTTAAAAATAGTCTTCAACGAGGATGTCTGAATCTTACGGAAATTGTGAATAATGATATTTTTAAAAGTGTATTTCCCACAAACTAAATAAAAATACTATGCTCCCTATCACAAAATTAGTTTCCTAGATTGCTATCTCTAAGTCCCTATCCAATACATAGAATTCTGGAGGCTTCTCTAAGACATGGACCCCGAAATCATCTGTGCCAGACAGGAATCCTGTATCCATTATTTGGGTGGATGGGTAGGTGGAGGATCTCAGAGTTCATCTTGGTCATGGTGATTTACAGCCCCCTGCTCTGCAATGAATGAATGAAATCCCACTACAAAGAGGGGCTCAACCACAGGACCCACTACAAAGAGGGGCTCAACCACAGGACCAGCAGGAATGGCCTGGACTGGTCCTTCTAAGGGTGACATCTCCTGATCTGATCCCTCTGAATCCTTGTTAAACCCATTACTGCCTTTTCTGCTTTCTCAGCTAAGGATGTTCCCCCTCCAGCAAGAAACCTATAAAGAGGTCCATATAATGAGGAACTACTTTTGCCTTTGCTTTTTCCTAGAGTTCATTTTTCACTTTTTTCCTATTCCTTAAGTGTACATTTAATTCATTTATCTCTTCATTGTTTTTTAAAATAAATATCAATTTAGCAAAAATAAAATATGCTCACTACTTTTCTGCATAAAAATTCAAGCAACACATAAAAGTAGAAAAGATAACACTAACTATAATAATCACCCCCAAATCTAGTAAAAATATTATTTTTAATGTATCATGACCATCATTCAAACAGCTGTCAACCTCAAGCCCAGGTGGGAGCCACTGTCTCTGCATAGCCCTTGGAGTTCTTGAATAATTTGGGCAGCAAGATTCCAAGCCTGAGGTGCAGAATCTCTGTCAACTGGAGCAAGTGGGAGACTAGAGCAGAAAGTGTTGCACTATCTGGATGGCCTGGCTGAGCTCTTTGTGTTCAGACTCCAGCACTCAGTGCAGAGGGCTTTCCCAAGCAGACTCTCCATCACTGTCTTCCCAGTTCCCTGGGATCCCCTAGAGCTAAGGTGGCGGGGCTCTTCCTCTGCCACAAGGCCCCAGTTGCCTCTCTGCCTCTCCCACAGCAGGGCCCAGGCCTGGCATTGATAAAGGATTTTGGTGTGAATTCAGTGTGTTCCAAGCACGCCCCAGAGCCCAAACCCACTTGCGGAGGAGCAGTGGGGACAGACTGCATTCTGCTGGTTGAGTCAGGCAGCTACAGGCTCCCACGCAGGTGTGTCCTGGTTGCCTGAAGCCCCGGACACCTGGGTGTCTCTTGCCCACTGAGAGGCTGCACCCACAGAGCATCTGCCGACTCAGTGACTCCGACACTCAGGCCTTATTTTCCAATTAAACTACGTATATGGGGAGCCTGACCTGGATCCACTGAGGTAACGCATACAAGCACGAAGGCCAGGCCAAGAAAGCCTGGTGTGGATACACTGATAAAAAGGAAGTGGAGAGGCACCCTTATCTAAGGAATGTCCTGGGCCAACTACTGAGAGCCCCATCCTGGGAAGGAAGGCATATTGATAGTTGTGAAGAGCAGAAAGGGCTAAAGGCATTGTTCTACGGAGGGGAGGATATAAGCTGCGCTGTCAGCTTTGCAGATGCTGACTCACTGAAACCTCACAGGAGGCCTCTGATTCTCTCGGAGCTACTGTGATTATCCCCATTTCACAGAAAAGCTCTGACTTGCTGGAGCCCACGTCTTAGTGAGTGGCCAAGGGGGATGCAGAATGGAAGTAATCAGAGGGTGGTGTGCAGGGGGAGACACTGGAGGGAGGCAGGTGAGAGGGGGCTGGGAGGCGAGGAGAAGGATGCCTTCTGGAGGTAGTTTGGGACCGCTTCCACAGCCCGCAAACAGGGGCCACCAGCATTGGATGGCCCCTCTTCCTGGAGGTCTGGGCAAGGAAGCATCGTGACCTCCGAGAGCCAGGTCCAGGACCTGTTGGCCTTTCCCTTTGCAGACAGCTTGGGAACATGTGCTCCTACCAGCCCAGACTGTTATACTTCCTAGAGCCTTTACACTTACCAGTTTGTAGTGCTACATTTGTGTGATTTTCTGATTAATGTCTCGCACCTTCCCCCGAAAACTGGAAGCTCTGCAAGGGCAGGGAGCACCTAGGTGTTCACCACTGTGTCATCAGTGCGGAGTGCGTGCTAGCGCATGGTTGACACTCACGAGTAGTAGGAATGAAATGAAACAGCAGAAACTCAACCATGGCAAGCAAGGGTGCGGGATAAGGGACTTTGGGTGTGATTTGCACAGTCATCTCTTTGGTCTCAGCTCCTCCTTCTATCTCAGGCCCTGACTCTCTCCTTGAATGCATGTGTGTCCTTCCAGCATGTAGGAGCTGGAGTGATGCTCCCTGGTTGTAGAAAGTGTTCAGAGGAAAAGAGGGAACAAAATTGATGATTTCTTTGAAGCTACATCTTTTCTGCTGCAGCTTTAGCTGTTTTCCAGCTGTGAAATATCTAAGGGCAGCCATCCCATTTCACTGGAATGACTGTCTCAGGGACGTGACCAGAAGGTGACAGAGCTGGCAGTGTTCCTGGGATGGGAGGAATCACCTAGGATTCCATCTCAGAGGCTCTGATGTATCTCTTCTCCAAGGAACTGGCCTCATAAAACTGGAACCAGCACATTGGCCTCTCTGATTTGGTTCCTGTTCACTTGCAGGAATCATTTCATCTACAAGAATGTATTTATTCCTCAACCATAGAAGTGTCATCTCTTGGTAAAAGATGTAGAGTAATAGTTATTCAAGATGCGACTGGTTTCTGCAAGTTCCAGTATCTAATTTGGGAGAATAATAATTGTTGATTATTAGAAGCTTCATGGGTTTTATTTCTATATTTATTTATCTTGCAACATTACGTGTGCTTCTTGTCCTTTAACTGTGATGAGTGAGTATTTTCTAAGTGTTCTCCTCTCCGCCTTTGCCTTTCTTCCTTTTTTAACAGCTACAAGAATTAGTGTCTAAATAAAATCAACCAACAGGAATGAGTACATACTACTGCTTTATGAATCTGACAGATGATTGTAATGGGCAACAAACCTGTAGACAGAAAACGTTTAAAACACCTCAAAGCACCTCTCTTCTGTCAAGTTGTGATGAAGAGTAGCTATAGACTCAGGGAAGAAAGCTCAACCAGCCAGGGAATATGTGAATTGCTTAGGTCTGGCAGACAAGATGTTTATAACACTCACGAGACTGAAATTCTAAGTGCGAAGATATCAAGGCTGGGCTTGTAGGAAGATCTTAAGTTTCTCCATTTACAAAGTGTATAAAATTGGGATTATTCTGTATTTATCTGTCACAGAGAAACAAAAGACACAAAGCCTGTTTCTTATAAAAAGCAGTAAGGGGAAATTTGGGAGTTCAACAAGGGGGATTCCAGGAACCATCCTGTAGCAGTGTGGCTGGGGCTGGAAATTTCATCCATCCCACAGAAACCCTTGGGTCAACAAAACCCATCAGCTCTCAGTCCCCCAATGGCCCATCAAGGGCAGACATGAACACTCAACAGCAGCCACAGGAACCACCTGCGGAAAACTTCCTTACCTCCCTGCCACATTCATGCTTATTCTTCACCCACACCCTGTTTTCCCTTTTTGGCTACTTCTGCATATTGGATCGGTCAACTGATCTTATTGTCTTGGGTCAACCCTTGGCACTTTGGAGGGATTTTCACACTTCCTGGCTTTCTCCTCCACTACTGCCCCCAAATAGGAAGATACCTCAATCTACCTTTGCCTCCCAAGGATCTAACAACTAATTCCCTAGTGGGGGCTACCAAATCAACTATACGGGAATTACTATTTTGGAGCAATGAGGAGGGGTGCTGGGAAGGGGAAGAGAAGGAGGATCAAGGAAGAGCTATGTAGGCAGTTCTATTTTTAATTTTTTTAGGAAATTCCACACTGTTTTGATAGTGGCTGCACCAGTCTGCATTCCCACCAGCAGTGTACATGTGTTCCCTTTTTTCCACATCCTCACCAGCACTTGTTGATTTATTGATGGGTTTTGTTGATTTCTGATGGGTTTTGTTGACCCAAAGGCTTTGTGTCTTTTGTTTCTCTGTAGCCATTCTGGCAGGTGTGACATGATACCCCATTGTCATTTTAATTTGCATCTCTCTGATGATTAGTGATTTTGAACATTTTTTTTTTTCATATGTCTCTTGGCTATCTGTATGTCCTCTTTGGAGAAGTGTCTGTTCAGGTCCTCTGTCCATTTTTTAATTGTTTGTCTACCTTTTGTTGAGTTGTATGAGTTCTTTATATATTTTGGAAGTTAACCCCTTATCAGATGTATCATTAGCAAAAATGTTCGCCCATCCAGTGGGTTCCCTTTTCATTTGATGTTGGTTTCTTTTGCTTTAAGGTCTCTTCTCTCTTCCTCCTCCCTCTCTCCCTCAAACTATCTCTCCCCCTCCACCCCACCCCTCGTGATCGGATATGCATCTATTTTTCATCTTTTCTGGATGTCTCTTTTCTGAATATGTTTATCTGTGAGTCTCCTTTCTTTTCGAATCCGTTATTTTTCCTTAGTTTTAGATTTTTGTTTCTTCCGCTCACCCACTTCCCAACTTCTCCTGTCTCCTCTTAGAGCTCCCAGTGGGAGAATTTCAAATCAGCTATTTTTCAGCTGGTTTTCCAAGTCAAATGCTCTTTAGGTTAGCCACAAGTCCTGTTTGCAACTCAGTTTTCTTGTCTGTGAAATAGGAACACAGAACTTGTCCAGTGCTGGGAGCAAGTGGACGAAACTTCCTTAGACTGCAGCCACCTTGCATCTTCTAAAATGGCAATTTTTAAATCTCACATTGATTTGCTGGCATTCTTTTGTAAAGAACTTTCTCCCCTTTTTTCTATTCTCTCTTTTTCTCTCCCTCTCTACATGGTCCATTGAATTAAAAAACGTAATTGTTATAAACTCACATTGTCAAAGTGTTATTAATGTTCAAAGTGTCCCAAGTTTGGCCAGTGGGAGCCTAAGAGGCCAATTTTTTTAACAAAGTACCTTGTTACACCAAAGGAAATTGGGGTTCTGTTGTATGAAAGGAGCAAATGGTTACTAGCCAGCAACTAGTGGGCCTGCCACACTTACCTCCCCAAAGCTTCAGTTTCCTGGACTTTAGAATGGGGTGATAACTCTCTCAGGATGATTTCCAGACGAAATGAATTGGTCATGAATTGACTGCATGAAAAACAATGTGTGCCTGTGTCATAGAGCCTGACACAGAGAAGGTGCTAAAAAATTAACAATTTCCCTTCCCATCCTTTCTATGCCACTACCTTTATTTAATCCTCAATCTTACTTTGTTTGCATGTATGTCACATTATCTTCGCCTATTTGCAACTCGGTTTTCTTATCTGTGAAATAGGAACACAGAATTTGTTGTGTTTTCATGAGACTTAGCTATGCTGTTGTCATTGCAACCCCCATGCTAAGTCTTGTGGAATTCCAATTTTGTCCCAGGATTTTACAGATGGTGGTGGTGGTGGGGCACACAGTCTCATGGCCATCTATGGCTCTGATTCTTGTTTTCCTGAATTAGCTGTGTGTTAATAATTTTATCATCTGGCCCAGAAGTGAAGTCTATCTTTTCCTTCAAGTTTTACAACCCCTCATTTGTTATCAGTAGAAGTGGAGTTCTTAGAGTGTTGTGAGGAAAATAATTGCCTGAGGTCCCTATGGGAGGATGGGGTTTTGTGGAAAGCTTTATTGTAAAATTAAGGGTGTTCTCCTCCAAGGTCCCATCTTGTCTTCAGTAGGGCCAGAATAAGGCCACTGCCCAGAATTTTTGTCCGTATTAAAGTATAGTACAGTCCAGCGTCTGGCAAATTTAGCTTCTGTTCCCACTTGCACTCCATTGTGTGTGCGGTCTGCATGGCCATGGATCATGCTGCTGCTTAAGGCCACATGGCTATGGAGAGAGAATAAGTGAGCACACAGGCAAATTCGGTCACCGAGCGAGAGAGATCAAGCGTGAGTAAGCAAGAACAAGAGTGAGGGAACTCTTTGTCTGGAAATTTTTAACCAGGAGCTTCTCCAAACGAATCAATTAACTCTTTAAGATTTCATGTGCTTGCAGTGGCTCCACACTCCTAGCCAATGACCTTTTCCCAGACTAGATTGACAGACAAGAACCTTCCCTACATCACCCTGACTTTACTGCACATGTGCCCATCTCCCCCTTTATTTAATCTTTTCCCCCAGTGATCTGCAGGGAATGGACCAGTGGTTCCCTGGGAGTGTGAAGCTGTAGCTTCCTGGTAAAGCTGCCAAGATGACCATGCTAGTAATGTCTGGCATCTCCTTTGCTCTCATTCCTTTGTTAATATTAACTAGCTAATTAAGATGATAATGCCTTCACAGTCATAGATGATGCTTGGGTATTCAGAAGGCCTTGAAAAATATGGGGAACATGTAGAGGGTGCCAAAAGTGCCCCACCCATGATTTTTATTGGCTGGTGAAGCCATACCCTAACTGGTATGGATGTTGGCAACTCTCTGGGGAAATTGTCCTGGGCTTCGAATGACTGACATGTGGGAGATAAGGCTGGTCCCCTTGCCTCACAATGAGACTATTTAAGGCCATAATTTGTGGTCCTGAACACCCTGTGCGATCAAGCTAAAGCCAGTCTCTAGCTTTCACTCCATCTTTACTTAGATTATTCTGTTCCCTCACTTTTTTCTCCTGAGGCACTCCCCCAATAAACTACTTGGTCCAGAATCCCCTACTCAGTCTCTGCTTATAGAAAAGAAATGGAGGGCAGAAGGGATGGAGGGAGATTTGCAAATCAAAGTATTTTGAATAAAACTAGCATATGTCCTTGTCCATAAAAATCCTCCCCAGCTGCACATCTGGAATGTTCACTGTCTCCTTCACCCAAGCTATTCTCAAGTCAGAGTGTCTCACTGGTCTCTCTCATTTATTCTCTCCTCCTCACTCCTTTCTTTCCTGGTTGCCAAACGGAGCTCCAAATTACCCTTGCTATTTCACGTAGCAATCCAGTCTTCCCTAGTTCTAGATTCCAAACTTAACTCCGGGCCCACTTTGGCAAATCAAAGCTATTCAGCAATTCAGATGAACAAGAGGGGGCTTCATTCATGGTTGCTGTGGCTGTGAATAGCAATCAATTCTGTTCCTTCGTTACACATATGGCCTGTGTGAGAAGCAAACACACTGTGCTCAATGCATGGTATGTATGCTCCTTGGATAATGTCTCCTAAATGCTTATGACCATTCACTGCCCTCCTAAGAATACAACTCTGACCTTGGACCATAAGGCCCTCCTGGTCTGACCTCCTTATCTCTGGCTCTCCTCTGCTTGCTTCTCACTTTCCATTCATGCAGCTAGACCCTCTTACTTTCTTGAACGTGGCAAGGTCTTTCCTGACTCAAGGCCTTTGCACTAGTTGGCCCGCAGCAAAGTTCTTTCCCCATCTTCTCCTGGCTAACTCCCTACTAGACCTCAGGTCTCAATTCAAATGCTTCTTCCTCAGAGAGGTTGCTCTGGCCTCTCAAATTAAAGGAGGAGGACTCCTTTTAATTTCTTTCATGGCATTTATTACAGTGGTTAGCAAGTTTATTTACATGCTTGTCTGTCTTTTCATTTGTTTCTTCTACTAGTTTTATATGTAAAAAGCAGGAAGGCAGGGCCCGTCTGTTAGTCACTGTATTCGCCGCGCCTGGGTCAATGCTTGCCTGGTGTTCAATATCAGTTTGCTGAATGAACCAAGCCGAGAACTGTAACAAATTCCTTCTCAAGTTTAGTTCAGGCCCCGCGGTGGTCTCCTGGCCTCAGAACATCACTCTCAGCTCTTCTTCAAGGGAGACCTTTCCAAAGCGAGCATTGTCCACTTACCGTGCCATTGGAGGCTCTCCTCGCGTAGGCACCCGTGGCTTCACTTTCAACGCGTTTTCCACGCCCCACGCCTCCCCGTAACACCCGGGTTACAGGACAGGACAGGCCCACAGGACTACAATTCCCACAATACAGCGCGGGCCCACGCCACATGATTGGCCGAGCTTCCAGCAGCGTCCAATAAAACGTAATTTTGTTGACTTGCGCCAAAGCAGCCCGAGTCCCGGAAGCGACAGTTCAGCGTCTGACTGGTTGCTCTGGAGCCGGGTCGCGTGCCCGCCCGCCTGCCCGCCCGCCTGCCCGCCTGCTGCTATGGGGGGCACCGAGAGCAGCGAGGGCCGCAGGGTGTCCTTCGGAATGGACGAGGAGGAGCGGGTCCGGGTGCTACAGGGCATCCGGGTGAGCGGGTCGCCGGTGGGCGCAAGGAGCGAGCGCGGCCGGGGCAGGGCGGGTGGGGAGGGCGTCCGAGGGTGCGGAGGCCGGGCCGGACTAAGGGGAGGTGCGCAACGAGAGCGAGCGCGCGCGCCCCGCTTGTGGAGCACTGCCTACTCCGGTGGTGAGCATCTTTTTCTCCGCCCAGTAAACGGGGAAGGTGAGGCTAGGAAAATGCTCAGGGTCCCCGTGCAGGGAGTGACTACCTTCAGGCTTCTCCACTGCGGGAGGAAATTGGAGACTGAGAGATGGTGAGGCCACATTCCAGCCCAGGTGACTTAACTGTCACGGACCTGAATCTTCCACCGCACACCAAGCGTAGGCGTCCTGTGTGTACAGGAGATGCTGCTGCCAACCCTGGACAACTGCAACAGCCCCTCAACATTGCAGCCAAAGGGGCACTTTAGAAGATGTAATTCAAATCATATACCCTTCCCTTGCTTAAAATTCCAAGCAAGGGTCCCCACTCCCCCCTTCTCATTTTTAAAAATCCTCACTGGAGGACATGTTTATTGATTTTTAAAGAGAGAGAGGTGTGTGTGCAGGGGAGACCTCGGTGTGAAGTGTGAGAAAGAAACATGATCGGTTGCCTTTTTCCTATGCGGGAACCTGCAACCTTCTGATGTACCGAACCACCAGGCCAGGCCTTAAGCAAGGGTTTTAATGAATGCCTAGCGCATTTAAGATGAAAAGGAATGACCTTACCTTATTTTACAAAGCTGTGCTGCTGATTTCAATGACCTGTCTGACCTCCCACCCCCACATCTAGTCACTAGCCTTAGGACCTCCTTGTCCCAGCAAGATGTTAGCTTGCTCCAAGCACAGGACCTCTGCATTTGCTGTTTGTCTTTTTTTTTTTTTTTAAACATAATTTATTAATTTGTTTTCAGGTAATAAGCATATACATATGTTTCTAAAATTATATAATGTCCTCTAATTCTGTTGTAATAATGATTGTATATTAGCAAACACCTAAATGTCTTACCAATTGAATTTATAGGCAACAATATAGGATCATAAAAACAT
The DNA here is from genome assembly GCF_028538775.1 of Myotis yumanensis. Lineage (NCBI taxonomy): Eukaryota > Metazoa > Chordata > Mammalia > Chiroptera > Vespertilionidae > Myotis > Myotis yumanensis. The sequence continues at coordinate 65,138,490 of NW_027223758.1, forward strand.
TCATTTCTAATTTCTTCATTTGAAACAATAATGTAAAGCACTAATTTATTAATGTATCTTGCTGAGAGAACAGGTTTTAAGAGTCTAAATCTAGATTTTGATGATTTTTAAATGAATCCTTGGTTTTCCCTATTTCCCCGCAAATCAGTTACAATTTTGAGTATAGTCATATAGCAACCATAATTCATTTGACTGCTGAGGGTCTTTTTCAAATTGTGTCCTTTCCAACATTTTTCTGAAGTCGGTTTCTGGTTGGTTCCATCAATACCAAGGGTTCTTGTATGATGATTGTAGGGCAGTGTTTGCCTAATAGTTCAACTTCCACTTGTCCTACCTTACTGAGCTCCATAGGGATGTTTCAAAAGCCAGACTCTTCTGGATGCTGTGACTGTAGCTTCCAGACAATGGTGTTGTCAACCACCTTGCCATTGTACCAGATGCTTTCATTTCCCTCCAGATCTACATTGTCTGTTGCCAAGGTGAGGCAGTCCAGTCTCTGTTTCAGCCCCTTGGATTTAATGTGTTTCACTGCTTGCTTTCCTATGAAGTCTGCTGGCTACATCATGGTTCTGCTTAATGCTTCCTTTATAGGTCCTATCCCAACCCCACTCCCTCCCCCCCACCCAGCTTTTCTTATGTCCAGCTCTTATCACCCTTGTTATAGTTAAAATATCTGAGTATCCTGACCTCACCACTTAATCTAAGTCCCTTCCCACCCACACTGTCACACATCTAGTTTTTTTCATAGTGCCTATCACCATTTGAAACTTCTATTAATAATTTACTTGTTTATTGTGTTTCCCAGTACAGGATAAGCTCTTTGAGGCTAAGGTTTTTGTCTGATTAATAAAAGTAGCTCATATTTGAATGCTTATTGGGGGCATGGGATACATAGGTGTCCTCTCATTTAATTTTCAACAGCCCTGTGAGAGATGTGGAATTCTATATGCCCATTTTATAGTCTAAAGACGATTGAGGCACTGAGAGACGAAGTAACTTATCCAGGATCACCTAGGTGACAAGCGGTAGAACTGGATTGGAGTAGGCAATTCGGGCCTGTTCATTGAATGCTATATACTTCCTCCTACACCTGTGTCTGGCAAAAAGTGGGTGCTTTGTAAATGTTGAGTGATTGAGTGGATGAACTCAGTGAAACAGAGACCGGGTTTAAATGGAATGTACAGAGCTGGGTGCAGGCGAGTTAGTTAGGGAGGGAGGTGGTTCAGAAAAAGACATCAGGAGGCCTCGCTGCTGGGCAGATGCTCATTTGCAGTGTGACCTTGGGTGAACAACTTCTCTTTTGAGTCTTAATCACCACATTAAAAAAAAAGAGGGGCTGGAGGGTGTGAAATCCTAGGTGCTGCCTATGATGAAATGAAGATGTGTGTTGAAGCGTTTAGAGGAAGTACAGAGGTACAGAGTGTTTTTATAGGAGAGTGGGGGCCTCTACTCTGCCTGGCATAGTACTTAGCGAACACATTTGGTGCCTGCTGGTGTTATCCAGCCTTAACCTGGCTCCTGCCAAAGGCAAAAGGAGGTTGGTGTTGGAAGATGGAGAGGCAGGAGCCTGAACTGAAATTTAGAAAGATACCCTTGGCCTTGGCTCTGTTGGATGCTCTCCCACCTTTGGTACCTGGTATCCTGGTTTGGGGAATGTTAGAAAGTTAGGTCAGTGGGAGTTTTCTAAGGTTCGGGGGACTCCCTTAAGAAGTGATTTCCTTTAAGTTGACAGAGGAACATCAACTTTTTGGGCGTCATATCAGACAGGTACATTCTATTTCTAGTTTTCTTGACATATCTGCAAGGTATAAATTCTCTTTAAAGATGGAAAATCAGGCTTAGAGAGGTTAAGAAATTTGTCCAAGGCGTTACCTGAGTAACTTCTGGGACTTTTATCCAGATCTTTTGGGTGCAGAAAGCAGCCTTTTCTCACTGCTCCAGCTCCTTCCGCACCACTGATACGCAAGACAGCAAGAAAATTCTGAGACGAAGCCTCCGCCTGTCCCCCTAGGTCAGCGGTTCTCAAACTGTGGGTCGCGACCCCTTTGGGGGTCAAATGACCCTTTCACAGGGGTCACCTAAGACCATTGGAAAACACATATTGTTTTTGTGATTAATCACTATGCTTTAATTATGTTCAATTTGTAACAATGAAATTGGGGGTCACCACAACATGAGGAACTAAAGGGTCGCGGCATTAGGAAGGTTGAGAACCACTGCCCTAGGTGCTGGGGCCTCACTTAGTTCCACCAGAGGCTAAAATGAGAAGAAGCTCTGGGGACAGGTTGCCTGGTGGGAAAACTCATTAGAATAAATGACTAGTCCTGAGTCACACTGTGGGGTGCATGCCATGACAGCCCCCTCCCCTCCTTCCTCCATCTTCCTTATGTTCCTGGAGATCAGAGAAAAGGAGGTGACAGCAATGAAGTGTTTTTGTGTAGTGACTTTGTTCGCAAAGTTACTTGAGGGTTGGGGAGTTCACTTTGTCTTTAGGCAGGCGAGTAAAAATCAGTAGACAAGATTGTTGGATATAAAGTAAGAAGTTAATTTAATAGAGGGTAGATGCCAAAGAAGAATATCTGTCCCAGCTCCTTCAGAGAAAGTTAAATATTCATAAAGACCACTTGTTTTTAATCCCCTGGGCCTGGGCCTGGAAAGTGCTCCAGTTCCCTTCAAATGAAATGCTAGGGCCTTACTAGTTTGCATGCTTATTTGCATAAACTTACATAGTGAGTTCAAGCCCTATTTTTTTGGAAGGTAAAAGAAATTTAATACAAAATGCTGCAATTATATGCAATTTGTTTTCAGAGCAAGCATGTGTGAAATACATAAGATTTCATTTCAACAAGTATTATTTAACCTCATCCTCCAATAAGAAAAGAAGGCACACATGTGGCAATAATGTCCTATATGTGTCCTTTTCTCTGCCCAGTGTGAGCAGCCATCTTTGGTGATTCCACTGAAATTGGTTGCTCCTCAATTTCCAGACTCCTCACTGTCTTCGGCCTTTTCCCTTCCAACCACTAGGTGGCTCTTCCCTAGTCGCTTCCCCAGCCCGCGGCTTCAGGTGTGTTCCCAGGCTCATTTACACCCTTCATCATCTGACCATCATTTATTGCTCCTGTGAGGTCAGTCTGGGCCGCTGCTGAGGGGAAGATCAAGGAGGATGTAGTAAGGTACACAAGAAACAGTTCCCAAACATGCCAACACCAGAGAAGCCACATGCTGAGCATTGTACTCATGGCTATCATTTATCCATCACCTCAGTAAAATGCTTACTGTGAATGTGTGATTGTCAGAGATAGGGCCTGGGTTTGCAGAGACAAAGGGACAAAGCATAAGGTCCCTGCCTTCATGGAGACCTCAGCCCAGTAGGGAGGACAGACCAAAAGAAAAAAAGAAAAAAGGCAAAGGAATAAAAGAACTGCAAGTGCTATGAAGGAAACATAAAGAGTAATGGGGCCACCCGCTAATAGGGATAGTCAGCTTATGCTGCTCTGAGGAGGTGACTTTGAAGATGTGCCTGAGCCAGCCAGGCAATGTGCACATATTTACTCTTTGCTGAGTGTTTTAAGAGCACTATCTCAGATATTCCCCTTGCTGACCTTGTGAGATATCATCTCCATCTCAGAGGCGAGGAAACAGGTTCAAGAGGGGAAGTATTCCAAGGTCACAGTGAGTTAGTGGTAGAGCTGGAAGCGCAGACGTTCCAACTCCATAACTTGTGTGCATGGCAGCCACATGGGCTGGGATGTGGGAGAACAGTTGACCAGGTGATGAGGCCAGACAGATAATGGGACCTGAATGCCAGAGAAGGCTGTTTACATGTTACCCTGGAGGCAACACTGCAGTTCTCTAATCAGGAGTGGAGCTTTGCAAAGATTGTATCTGATGATGGTGATTTTTTTCTTTTTTTTAAAAAACAGCTTCATTGAGATGTATTTTATGTATAAAATTCACCCATTTCAATGATTTTTTTTAGCAAACTTACAAAGTTGAGCAACTGTAATCACAGTCGGAATTTAGAATATTTGCAAGACCTAAAAAGATCCCTTGTGCCTATTTCTTCCCCATTCCCACTTCCAGCCTCAGGTCACCATTACTCCTGCTTCCATGCATTTATGTTTTCTGGACATTTTATGTAAATGCACTCATACATCTTTTACCGCTGGCTGTCACTGAGCACAATATTTTTGGTGTTGCTTCATTGATGTTGAAGCATGTATCAGTAGTTCCTTTTGGTTGCTGGCCATGTCCCCTTACATGTTGCATGAGCGCTTGTAACTCACTACTTCCAGTGGAACTCACCCACGTCCCCTCTTCTGCCACCTAGAAATCACCCTGTTTGCTAGGTTGTGAGTGGCTCCATCCAGAAAGCTGGATCCTGCGTTCCTCTTTTTCTACAATTAATGACAAATCTTGAGTTCTCCTTTCCAACTGTTTATCTCCTCCTTATCCTTTGCTTAATCCTCCTCTCTTTACCCTTCTCTTTACCTCAGTTTAGATCCATTCCATCTTCCTCTTAGCCATCTGATAAATTGTTCTTTCTCCCCATAGGCTTGCCTCCCATAAATCTATACCTCCTGGTGCTAGCAGGGTAATTTTTTTTTAAAGGTAAATTTTACTTTTTAAGATGTTTCAGCCAAATGGTAAAATTCATACAGTTCGAAACGAGGCACATAGGGAAAAGAACATCTCTCTCTTCCACCTTGTCAGGCCTGCTCTGAGGCAGTCCTGTTATCAGCTACTTTAAAAAAAAAAATATTTTTATTGATTTCAGAGAGGAAGGGAGAGGAAGAGAGGGATAGAAACATCAATGATGAGAGGGAATCATTGATTGGCAGTCTTCTGCACACCCCCTACTGGGAACCGAGCCCACAATCCAGGCATGTGCCCTTGACTGGAATTGAACGGGGCACCCTTGAGTCCGCAGACTGACGCTCTATCCACTGAGCCATATCGGCTAGGGCAGCCAGCTTCTTGTCTCAGTGATGCTTCAGAGTTACTAGTATAACCCTTCCTTCCCATCCTTACAAGCTCCCCATTGCCTCTAGGTCAAAGGCAGATTCCTCCCTTCACAAAGCCCTCCGCGTGTTGGCGCCACTTTCTACCTCTTACTACACATCCTGGCAGGGAAGACCCTTGCTCTTGCTATACTCTTAACTATTTCATGCTTCTGTGTCTGTGTTCTGTTCGCAGCCTGCAGTACTTTCTCTCCCTTTGACTGGCTAAATTCCTCTTCATCCATAGGATCAATGCAAGTGTTGCCTTCTGAAGGATGCCTTTCGTGATGTCACTGCCCCACCTCTCAGTGGTCACCATCCTCGGTCCTGCAGGTCCTGTGTTCACCTCCCAGTGCTTATTACTCTGGGCAGAAATGATCTCTTTCTTGCTTACTCCTTTACTACCACTGACAGACCTGACTCCTGCCAGCTTGTTTTTTTGGAAACTGCCCTGGGTGCTCAGCCTGACAGGAGGAGCCCTAGGCCCTGCTAGGAGAGAGCAGTGAGCTGCAGTTTATCTCCTGGTGCCCAGTGGGTCCTTAGAAAGTGGTGCCCTGAGAGGCTGTGGGTATGGCCGTGCAGACCTAGCTAACTGCTGACTCACCACAGACCTTGGGCAAGCTGCCTCTCTGCACCACACCTTCTCCATTCCTTGCATGAGGAGGACGCCTCTCCTGCCCATGTGGGAGCTGATGTATTAGTTAATGCGAAGAATAATGCTTAGGAAGCTGCCTCCACATTGTTACTTCTCAGATGTGTCTAGATGAGTAACATTTTAAGACTAACAAGTGCTAATTTTCATATTGACATTTTCCTAATTTAAGTAGGCTTTCTGTTTTATAAGTACATACATATCCCCCTTCCACTCCTTACCCTGGGGCTCAATAAAGCACCATAAACTGGGAAATGTGACTTTCAGAAATATATCTATATATCTCTATCTCTATATCTATAATCTATATTTTACTATTATTTTTTAAATTTTGAATTGGCCCTTCTATGCACATGGTTACTCGTCACCTCAGAGTGGCTCTTTTACTGCCTGCCTTCACTGGTACAAGTATCACTGTTAGGTGCTCCAGCTTTGGATGGGAGTCTTGGTCCCAGCACTTAGGACTTCCTGTAATCTTGGGTGAATTGTTTCACCTCCCCGACTCCAACTTCTTCATCTCTAAAATGGGAATGCGCCTAGCCTGGGGCCTGGCATGTGGGGCATGCTCAACGAATATTAGGTAATGGCTGTTTTTATCATTATCTTTAAACTAGAGGCCCGATGCATGAAATTTGTGCAAGGGTAGGGCTTCGCAGCCCCGGCTGCCTCACGGCCCCGCCCCCCTGCCCGCACCTGCCTTAGCCTGGTGCTGTCCACGTCTGCTACCACACCCCCCATTCCCTGGTTCTGTGGAGCCCCCCAATTGATTGCCCCACAGAGGGTGGCCTGGGCCTCTCTCTTTGGGGCAACCGTGGAGCCCCCCGATTGATTGCTCTGCTGGCCAGTGGCCTGGGCCCGCCTCTGTGGGGCGATCATGGGATGATGGCCGGCTGCCCAACCCATCGCATTGCATCTGCCTTGGCTGGCCTGGTGCCAGTACGTGTCATAGCGTGGTCGTCCAGAAGGTCATCTGGACAGTTGTCCGGATGGTCGTTCTGCTGTTCGGTCGTTGGTCATTTTGCGTGTTATGCTTTTATTATTATAGATAGGAAGCCCTGTCATCACTCTAGAGTTGAGTGCTTTTGCAGCTCTGAGCTTTGTTGCCCCCTTCTGGAGTTTGGGGACATCACCTCCTCTCTGGTCTGCCCCTGGGCACTTTGTTGCCAAGGATTCCCTATTTCTCTACATGCAGCCTCTTGCAGCTTCCTGTGTAGTCTGTCTATTTGCCTGTGAAACAGAGCTGCTTGGATGGACTTAGATCCCCCCACACATACACAAGAACTGTTCTTGGCTCATTGTAGACACCCCATCTCCAGTTAGCCAGGTATGGGTTTTTCTGTCGTCTTTCCCTCATTTAGTCCTTTAAGACTTTTTCTTCTTTCAAGATGCATCTTATTTTTAAATACACCTGCTTATAATTTCTCACGAATCCTTTCAGGATTTTCCAAGCCTCCATATAAAAGCATACTCTTTCCCTTTTTATGGTATACATGAGATCATACTCTAAAATGCTTCTTTCACTTGTCCTGTGCTCCGGTCAGCTGCCAGGTCTTCAATCATTTTACTTCCTTGGTGTCTCTTGCATCCATTTCCTCCCTGTGCTTCTGTGATTGCATTTCTGTCCTCTTAGTCCTGATGTGACTGTTGGTGCCAGACTATTCTGTGCAAGGTGAAGCTCGAGTTCCTCTTCAAAAACCATTGGCGGCTCCCAGTTGACTGCAGAATAAATTGCAGCCTCCTTACCTTGTCATTCAAGGCCCTCACCACGGGGAGCCCACCAGCCTCCCATCTGGTTTTCTTCATGGACCTGTGCTATGTCAGGCGGAACGCTGGACTTCTCTGAGTGTCGTTCCCCTTTACTCTCACCCCTTCTCTGCAGTCATGTTTTTAGCCCAAGTCAGGCCATCTCCCTTCCAGCGGGAACTTAGGGTTCCTTTATTAGAACTCTCAGGCACCTTAGTTGAGCTTCATATACCTGACAACTTAGCAGCTTGTGTCATCTGTCTGAGTTTATTTTGCCCACCCTATTGGACCATAAGCTCTTTGAATGTAAAGCTCTTGGCTGTTACATCTTTACATGCTCCATTGCACTAATGTGTTATGAGCATATGCCTTTAGTAAATATTTATTTAGTTCATATCTTTAACAAATACTGAGCATCTCCAGTGTGCTGTGCAAAACAGAATCCTGCTCCCATGGTGGGAGTAATGGCAAGCAAGTGGTCAATTGTGAGTTACGACTTCTCAGCAATCCTGACTCCTTCTTTGCTTTATTTATTTATTTTTTAAAATATATTTTATTGGTTTTTTACAGAGAGGAAAGGAGAGGGATAGAGAGTAAGAAACATCAATGAGAGAGAAACATCGATCGGCTGCCTCCTGCACACTCCCCACTGGGGATGTTTCCGCAACCAAGGTACATGCCCTCGACCGGAATCGAACCTGGGACCCTTGAGCCCGCAGGCCAATGCTCTATCCACTGAGCCAAACCGGTTAGGGCCCTTCTTTGCTTTAGATTTGCAGTAGCTGCCCCTTCCAGGGGCCCTTCCTGCCTGTGAGTGTTAGTTTGCAAGTGCAATTCCCCTTGCTCTTGTCGTTGGGGGTCACATCCTTTTACCCCACAGCAGACTGGCTATGGAGTCAAGCAGCCTGGCTTGCACTCTATGAGCTTCATGGCCTAGGCAAGTGCTTTACCCTTTCTGTGCCTTGCTTTCCTCTACTGGGAGGTGGGTGTTGCTTGTAGTTATTATGACTCTGACCTTCTCCATTATAATGGGTCAGCAGGACACTGCTCACTTCTGTCATGGTTCTTCCATTCAGTGCTAGATAAGACCCACTTGTGATTTTTCTGGCAGCACCTTTCTCCTCTAGCCTTTTAGTCGTGGGGTAGCCACATGACTTACTGATAGACCTCTGTGGTTTAATAAAGAAACCTCTAGTCCCCTCTTTGGGAACTTGCCTCTAAAGTAAGTGAGGAAAACGTTTGGTTGCAGTCATGCAATGGTAATCGTTAGGATGTGGGGTCTGGGTTCCCAAGCACATTTGTTAGGACAGATGTGGTGAGGTCTTGCATGTGTGTGACTTAGATTGAGGCCTGACTTTGGCTGTTGATGGCCTGCCAACTTGTGGCCATGGAAGCCCTGGGCTAGGGCTGTGGGCTGGAGAGGGGAGGAGAGAGAGAGTCCCTTCTTGGGTTCTATGTTGTCGGTGGAGACCTGTGGAGCTGCCAGCCAACCGCACCATAGTGGTGGCACAGAAAGGCCCCTCTTTTTGAAATCCTGTGTTATTCCACACTGAGGGCAGGAGGTCGGAGCTGGAGGGTGCTTTAAAATAATCTTCCTAATTTAATTTTTAACAGATAATGCATGAGAACGCTTAGAACAGTGTTCAGTTTATAGTATACTAGAGGCTTAGTTCACGAATTCATGCATGCGTTGGGTCCAGCTGGCCTGCCCCAATGGGTGCCCATTGGGCTGGGCTGGTGTGGGGGGTGGAGGGGCCATTGGTGGTTAGCTAGCTGGCCCGGCCCCCGGATCAGGCTGGTTGGCTGCCTTAGTGCATGTCATAGCCACCGGTCATTCTGGTTGTTCTGGTTGTTCCTCTGTTCCTGTCGCTGGGCTTTTATATGTATATAGATGGTGAATGTTACCTATTGTTGTTACCATAGTCCCTTTATCCACAGTTTTGTTTTCATCAGTTTGAGTTACCCGTGGTCAATCAACTGTGGTTAGAAAATATTAAATGGAAAATTCCACAAATAAAAAATTCATAAGTTTTAAATTGTGCCCTGTTCTGAGTAGTATGCTGAAATTTCACACTGTCCCACCCAGGATGTGAAAGATCCCTTTGTCCAGTATATCCATGCTGTATGTACAGTACAATAAGCTAATTTGAGAGAGAGACCACATTCACATTACTTTTATGACAGTATATTATTATAATTGTTATATTTCATTTTTAGTTTTTGTTATTAATTTCTTGCTGTGCATAATTTATAAATTAAATTTTATTGTAGGTATGTATGTATAGGAAAAACCAGTATACGCAGGGTTTGGTACTATCATGGTTTCAGGCACCCACTGGTGCCTGGGAGGTCTTAGAACACATCCCCTGAGGATACAGGGGACTACTGTATTATTAATTCTGGTATTTTTACATCCAGTATGTGCCTGGTATGGATTATAATTAGTATTTGTATAGTGCTTTGCAGTTCCCCATTATAGCCAATATTGGTTTTTACTTGGTGCCAACTGCTTTATGTAGATTGCCTCATTTAATCCTCACAACAACTCAACAGTCTATGCCATTAATTATTTCCATCTCACAGATGAAGAAACTGACTTAGAGATAAGAAGTCCCTTGTCCAAGGTCATGCAGCTACCAAATAGCTTAGTTGGGATTCAAACCCAGGCCCCTCTGAGCCCAAAACACTTAATTCCTGAGATGTATCACAGGGATTCCCATTTCATAAGTGAGAGAGGTGATGCCCAGAGAAGCCAAAGAATCGGGTGAAGGCCATACAGCTGGAGTATAGGTGGCACTCCTCTTTCCTTGCACTGCTCTGGATTTGGCCTTCCATCTCCTGACCACATAGGACCGTATCTGGCCAGCTATGATGGCACAGTGACCAGTGGGCCTTTAGCACCGAGTTCCAGACCCTTCTGGCTCTGGAAGCCTCCATTCTGGTTCTGTTGGTACAGGGAGCACTGTCCAGATGGTGTTTATTCTCACATGACTACTGTGTGTGTATGTATATTTGTTGATTAAAAATATTACTTGCTCTATTTTGTAGCAACATTTAAAAATATTACAAATCTCCTACTGCCAATAAGAAGCGTGCCAATGTTTTCCTTAACCCCTCACTCACCTAGTAATAAGGTTCGGATGATACCACCTGGGCTGGGACTAGGAGATCAGAGCCTGTGACTCACCTGTGTAGAACCCCACTGTAGCTGTCCTGGCCCTTGGATCAAATGTGATCTTGTGCCAGGGCGTATGGTCTTGCCTTTGCCCGACTCTTTGGCCTGATCATCTGGTCCTACTCTCCTTACACACTGGCCTTCTGTGAGGCCTTTGGACATGCCAGCTTCAGTTCTTTGAGGCTTTGCACTTACCCTCTCCTCTGCTTGGAACTAGATCATTTTCTCCTGGCTCTGCAGATGTAAATGTGGAGGCAGAAGTCTTGGCATTAGTGTCATCTCCTCTAAGAGGTCTCTCCCAATGCCTGTGGCGTCCCATAACTACAACATTGTGTTTTATTTTTTTCTAGCACTTACCACTAACATGTCACTGATTTTTAAGACACATTTTAACATCTCTGAAATAGAGATGTCATAAAACAGGTGGAATGGTAACTTCATTGGTGTTTTTTGTCTTCAGGTTATGTAAAAATAATGGTATGATTTATAGCTGTTTTAGATCATCTTAGGTTGGATGAAATAAGATTTATAAGGTTGTTTACTTATTTATTGTCTCACCTCCCATTAGAGTGTAAGCTCCATGAAAGCAGGGGTCATGTCTTTCATTGCTGTTTCTTTCACCTTCTGTTTCTAGAACATTGCTGTCACACAGTGGGTACTTAATAAACAAATACTTGCTGAGGGAAAATGGGTTGGAGTTACCTTGTCCTTGGCCAGGCTGCTTCCTCTGGTCCCCAGGCCTCCTTTCTAAGTGTGCCAGCACCTGTTCTTCCCGGTCACATGACCCTTTATAGCGTGACCATTACCAAGGTGACTGCCTGTTTCATGCACATCACACATCATTGATTACCCACAACCACATGATTTCAGTGCTCTCCCTCCCGATACATGTCTCAGAGGACTGGTGCATCTCAGAGAGTCCACTGGGAAATTTGGGGTTTAGGGGTTGGGGGAGGAGGTGCATGTTTAACAACTGACTTTTCTTCCAAGAAAGTGCCCTCATTTGTAGCATTTGCTAATTTCTGTGGCTTTTAGGATAAGTGTCTGATACGATATGTATATGTTTGGTCTTTAATTTATGCTATGCTGCAGAACAATTGTTTTGAATTAAAAAAAATTTATCAGGTCTCAAAAAAATGTCTGTGGCCAATTTCAAGCTGGTTATGAAGTCAACCAGCTTGCAAAATTTCTGAAAATTTAAAAATTAGCCTTCTCAAGCCAATTCCAGCACACAGTTGGGACATCAAATCTTCTTTCCATGCAAATTCACTTTGAGTACCAGCTCCATGTCCCTACCTGCCTGGAAAAATATCCCATCTCAGCCTTGCTGTCACTTCACACCCAATCAGGGGTCCCACCCTGACCCCCTGGGTAGCTGATTTGAGCAAGAAATGGGTACTTGACTGTGTGTAGAGTTTACTCTTGACTTTCCAAAACATTGACTCATTACAGGCTTTAGTTGCTATGCTGTAAAAATGAGCGAGGGAGCCAGTGGGTTGTAAGGTCTCTTTCCCTTTTATAATCTGGGATTTAATATCTACAATCAAGCTAATTTACTATTTTTCAAAAATAGTCTCTCTTTTCTGTCATTCTCACTCAGAGTCTTCCAATAACTTAAGATCAAAACTCCTTTTTCTTTACCTCTACACTCTCCTTTGTTCCTCATTACCGAGGTAACACTAGGCAAAGCCTTTTATTGCACGTTACTGCTGCTGCTGCAGGCCCTTGTCACTTCATGACTGAGGGCATGCCCCATACTCCAGTATGCTCCCTATGACACTCTGATTCACCTTCCAAAAACACCGCATATATTCTTTCCTGGTTCAGAAACTTTCAGCAGGGCCCACAATTGTTTGAGTACTCTGTGTAACTTTGAAGTTCCTTTTAGTACCAGCTCCATCCACCTTTTTAACCACACCTGACTGTCGGTGTCTCTCTCCCACATGCCCAGCCCATCACTGCGAGATTACCTCTTCTTCCCCTCCACACACTGTAGCTTCTCTTCTGTCCAAATTCTGCTCCTGCCCTCAGGAACACACACAGGTGTACATTCCTTAGGATATCTTTCTTCTACTGAGTGATATCCTGTCTGGACTGCTCACTTTTGTTTTGGGTTCTCTTTTTATAACTTTATTGAGAGGTGATTTACATACTGTACAATTCACACATTCGAAGTGTACAATTCCGTGGTTTAGGTCACAGATATGTGCAACCATCATCATAATCATTCCCACCCCCAGAATAACCTTCTTACCCTTTAGTTATCAGTCCCCAGTCTTCTCAAAGTCCAAAGTAACCACTAATTTACCAGCACCATTTGTTGAAGAGACTATTCATTTTCCATTAAATTGTCATGGCACCTCTGTCAATCAATTGACCATATATAGGTTTGTTTATAGATTCTCAATTTTCTTCCACTGCTGTATGGGCTTGGTCTTCTCTTGTCCTGTATTATTAATTAGCTATTGATTTGCATCAATCTTAAATATTAGAGGGACTCAATTGTCATCATCATCATTATTAATTTTTTTAGTTGCTAAAAAAGGTTCATGCTAAAAAATTAAAACTCAGAAGTGTCCAAAGTGAAAATCCTACCCCAGCTGCTCCTGCCCCCACTTGCAGGACTTTGTGTTTTTTATGTGGCCTTTTAGACTTTCATATCTGAACAGATACTAGTACATGTATTTGTATGTATGCATACAAATATGTGAAAGTTCAAATGCATTTTCACATTTGTGAATATGCATATGCATATATTGTCATATTTATAATTGCATGTCTACCTTTTTTTATAATTGTATATCTCTTTTTATAAAATTGAGATATACAAAGTGTTCTATGACTTCACAAAATCACCAGTATATCTCATACATCCTTTTGTGACAGTTACATGTCTTACTTCATTCTTTCATAATGGTTCCATAATATTTCCTAGAAGGTATACACCATTATTTCTTTAATCAGTTCTCTATTGTTGCATATTTATATTCTTTCCTTTCCTTTTTTTTTCTGTTTCAATGCTGCTGTGTACATGTGGGAGCATTTTTCTCGGCTGGATACTTGGAAGTGGAGTTACTGATCCTGACTTTTTGTCTTAAAGTCATTTTTATATTTTCCCCTCAACTGTGCTTTATGATGCTTTGCACATATTAGGCACTTAGTAAATATTTACTGAAGTGAACACTTAGGGTTTTCATTCTTAATTTATCCTTAGCTACTATTTCATTTCGGTAAGCTGTTTTATGACACCCTCATGCCTATTTCACTTCCTCTAGAATGAATGAATGTTTTGGTTATTCAGTCTTTATTATAGGGAACTAAGGTGAAATGAGTATGTGTGGCACTCGGTGGGTGGTACACAGAGGTGAATAATTGAAGGTATTTACAACCATTAGGATGAGGCAGGTAGGATGTGTGCTATGTACCTAAGAGGCACATATGAGCTCTAATGGGAGTGTTAAGGAAGGGGAGAAATGCTACTTCACTTAAGTGTTATCAGGGAAGATCTCACAGAGGAGGGGACACTGAGCTGCCCTTAAAGGAAAGGTAAGATTTGGGCAGGTGGAGGGGCTCCTGGTGCATCTTGGCAGAGGAGCAGTGTCATGAATTCAGAGGCGGTGAGAAAAGTGAGAACTCAGGTTCCATTGAGTGCAGGGTGCGGGCAGAGAACAGCAAGAGATGAAGCTAGAGAGCCTGCAGGGACCAGACAGGGTGTTGACCCTCATCTAGTAGGTGCTGGGCCATTGCAAGAGGTTTTGGAATGGAATTATATTATTGGAGTTGGTCTTAAGGAAGTGGTGTCAATGGTCAGTCTGGGGTATGGATAAAGAGTAGTCTTCATTCCAGAGGTTCCTATGATATAACTTTTTCCCATCCCTCAATTTTTCCCTTAGCTTTCTGAAAATGTGGTTAACCGCATGAAGGATTCCAGCCAGCCTTCCCAAGTGGGCCAGCTGACTTTGCCTCCTGCTCCTCCACGTTCCACATTGGACACCTCTAAAGGCCCGGAGAAAGGTACGGCAGGTTGTAGTGATTCTGTGGGAAGCTGGAGTAGAGTGTGGAAGGAATGGAAAACCATGCTCCTGTCAGAACATATGTGACAGCTTCTGTGGCCCCAGGTGTTTCTGGGTGATGTCAGCACCTCCTTTCTGATAGCTGCTTTGGAGGAGAGTGTGGCTTCCGTGCATGACATGCTGTCTGGTATAATGAGAGCAACACAGGTCAGTCCGAGCTTCTGTGACGGGGGCCAAACTGTTTCAGTTTCTCTGTATGGAAAAAGTAAGGCTGAAGGGTTTGGATTGACAACCCCTGTAAGAAGTTGCTTTTAAGGATTCATAAGTGAAGCATAATCATTAGTGTTGGTATGGTCCAAAGAATGATAGATTTATGTGAATTGGGACCATTTGGGGGAATTGAGTCGATGACTTTGGCGTCATCTTCAGCAACTCTAACTTAGCCCATAGGTCCTGGTGCTCCCAGGAGGGCCTTCCACTCTGCACCTCCTAGGAGTACTTTCTGTACCCATGCAGGGCTCAAAGCTGATTTGTGTTCTACTCTTTTGTGCCCATCACAAATGAGGAAACTTGTGCTTTTCTCTAAATAACTATTTTCAGCAAACACAAAGGAACAAAAAGTTTAAGGAAACAAGTGTAAAGGACAAAAATATAAAGATATTAGAAACCAAAAAAGTCTTGAGGCAATTGCTGTTCTATTCAGTAAATACGTGCTTTTGAGAAATTGGGTCTTAGCTATCACTTATAACTTGAAGTGTATTTTTTAACTGATTGGAGGAGCCAAGGCACTGTAGAGCATAAACTCTGTCTTACAGTGGATAACTGTTCATTGCATTGTATGTGGCCTTGCATTAGAGTTGTCTTTTCTGCTAATCCTCCCTATAAGGTCATTAGTTCATAGAAGGCAGGAACGATATCCTGTCCACTCAGCATTTACTGAAAGCTAAACAGGGATCAGGACGTGTGCTTCCTACTGGGACACAGTGGCAGGTGGACAGGGACACCACTCTTATGGCACCCAAAGCTCTAGGTAAGGAGCCATATATACAAATAACCCTGTAGATCACATGTATCATGTGATGTTGCAACACTAGATGCATGGCTAAAGTCTAAGGTAGCACAGAGCAGCGAGTGACTCAATTTTAGGGCGGGGCTCCAAGGGGAGCTGACTTTTAAACTGGATTTTGAAAGAGCAGTGGTAGGTAGGCAGTTTAGGCATGGTGAGCAGCAGAGGCCCAGAGGTGGCACAGCCTGGCCTGTTTGGGGACCTAGCGATGGTTTGCTATCTCTGGAGTACCAAGTAGAAGGAAAGGGGAGGTGTCCTGGAGACCTCTGCACATGGGCCAGAGAGCTCCAGCTTCATCCTTATGGCCATGGTGCCGGCCAGGCTGTCAATACCTCTGCCCCTGTATTGTCTGTCTCAGGGCTTCCTAAGCTTTAGAGCAAATCAGTACCTCCTTTTGGACCCATCCCAAGATCTTTTTGAATATTCTATTAGTGAAGGGGCTGAGTGAGGTTCTCAAAACCCGCATAAGATGCCCCCGTCCTTTATTAAAAGGGCTAGCTCCCATGATCTCTCTAGCTGACTGATTCGTTGAAGTGGGTCTAACTTAACCCAGGGCATTTTAATAAGCTGCATTAACTGGTGAGAGGGAGAAGTGATGAAAAAAGCAAAAATTGCTAAAATATATTATGCACACATCAATTTCAGCTTTGGATGATAAAAGAAGCACTTATTTCAGTTTTGGTAAGTTTCAGTAGTTTAAGAAGCAAGAATTGTGGCTCATTTGTCATTTAATTTTAGTTATAACAAAGTGTTTTGCTGTTTAAATGAGTGTGAGTTTTGAGTTTCTGAATGCTGAAGAATAGTCAGCATAAATGAACTGTCTTGAAGTTGCTAATTTTAAAATATTTTTACTTTAAAAAGTCAGTGTTTGCTTTTATTTTAGTGATAGAATAAGTTATAAAAAGAAGTTAAAATTAAATCCTTATGTTACCTCATACCTGAAAATAAATGTCAGAGGCAATACAAGATTTAAATATAAGAATTGAAGCCATAAAAATACAATGATACATAGAAGTACAATAAGTAGACTTTAGAGAAAGAAGAACAAAGTAGGTGGAATCTCAATACCAGATATCAAGCTGTATTACAAAGCCACTGTTCTTAAAACAGCATGGTACTGGCACAAGAACAGACATATAGATCAATGGAATAGAATAGAGAACCCAGAAATCGACCCAAACCACTATGCCCAATTAATATTCGACAAAGGAGGCAAGAGCATACAATGGAGTCAAGACAGTCTCTTCAATAAATGGTGTTGGGAAAACTGGACAGATACATGCAAAAAGATGAAACTAGACCACCAACTCACACCATACACAAAAATAAACCCAAAATGGATAAAAGACTTAAATGTAAGACAGGAAACCATAAAAATACTAGAGGAATCCACAGGCAGCGAAATCACAAACATATGCCGAAGGAATTTCTTCTCTGATACTGCTCCTAGGGCAGTTGAAACTAAAGAGAAAATAAACAAATGGGACTACATCAAAATAAAAAAGCTTCTGCACAGCAAAGGAAACCATCAACAAAACAACAAGAAGGCCCACTGCATGGGAGAACATATTTGCCAACGATATCACCGATAAGGGTTTAATCTCCAACATTTACAGGGAACTCATGCAACTTAACAATAGGAAGATAAACAATCCAATAAAAAAATGGGCAACGGACCTAGATAGACACTTTTCGAAAGAGGACATACAGAAGGCCAAAAGACATATGAAAACATGCTCAAAGTCACTAATTATACGAGAGATGCAAATCAAAACAACAATGCGGTATCATCTCACACCTGCCAGAATGGCTATCATCAACAAATCAACAAACAACAAGTGTTGGAGAGGATGCGGAGAAAAAGGAACCCTTCTGCACTGCTGGTGGGAATGCAGACTGGTGCAGCCACTGTGGAGAACAGTATGGAGTTTCCTCAAAAAACTAAAAATGGAACTCCCATTTGACCCAGTGATCCCACTTCTAGGAATATATCCCAAGAAACCAGAAACACCAGTCAGAAAGGATATATGCACCCCTATGTTCATAGCAGCACAATTCACCATAGCTAAGATTTGGAAACAGCCTAAGTGCCCATCAGCAGATGAGTGGATTAAAAAACGGTGGTACATCTACACAATGGAATACTATGCTGCGGTAAAAAAAGAAGGAATTATTGCCATTTGCAACAGCATGGATGAAACTGGAGAGCATTATGCTAAGTGAAATTAGCCAGTCAGAGAAAGGTAAATACCACATGATCTCACTCATTTGTGGAATATAGAGAACTACATAGACTGATGAACAGGGACAGATCCAAAGACAGAGAAACAGTGATCAGACTATCAATCCCCAGAGGGAAAGTAGGGGAGGGTGGGGGTAAAGGGAAGAGATCAACCAAAGGACTTGTATGCATGCATATAAGCCAAACCAATGGACATGGACAACAGGGGGATGAGAACATGAGTGGGGAGGGGGGGAGGTTTGGGGTTAATGGGGGGATGAGGACACATTTATAATACCTTAACCAATAAAGAAATTAAAAAAAAAAGAACTGGTAAGCAGTATACTATTTTTTATTTCCATTTGAGAACCTGTCATGTTACTATGGAGCATTTAGGAGTGTAGGAGTGCCCCCCCGCCCCCCCTCCCCCCACCACCATCAGGCTGGAGCACCACTGTGCCCATCCTTCTGTAGGGAGTCTGAAAGTGCAAATCATAGGATGATTACTTTTGGAAATTACTCTCTGAAGGGTTGAGTGCTTCAGTCTCTGAGTTCAGCGTGCTTTAAAAGGTCTTGGGAGTGAAATAGCAAATCCTCACATATTCTTTCACAAAGCCTGACTCTTCTAAAATATTTGTGCAGTCCTAGTCACTGCCGCTTCAGGAACCTATGATGGAGGTGTAGGACATTTGGCCAAGGCCACAGAAAAGTGTCGAAATTTGCCTGAGAGATGGTTTGAGAAGGATAAAGGCTGGGGGAGGAGAACAAAACCTTCAGTATCACCAAGTGGTGAAGAGAGTAGAGTGAATTGGAAATGCTCAGAAATCTCCAAGTTCAAGGCCATCAAAAGATAGACTTACTATAACAACTTAAAGAACCCAATAATTCTAGAGGTGATGCAGATTAAATGATATATAAAATACAACGAATAGGGATGCTTGCCACATTCAGGATTAGAAATTTGTAGAATGGGGTACTAAAGGAAGCAAGATTTAAGGAACCTCCTCTCCCCTCCCTTCCTCTATGTCAAACCCAGACCCTGGAGGCTGTCCTTTCAGCATTAAGTGGTTCCTTATCTGTTCCTGGCCTGTGTTTATAATAGATGACCTAGATTCCAAGTAATTGTAGAGTGAGTAGGGATGGATTTGAAACACTGCATTCAAATAGTTCTGCTTCCTTCCAGTCCCATGCAGTAAGAGGTTCTGGTGTAGAAGGAGGGAGTGGAAGGCGTTTGGGCCATCGCTCTTCAGAACAGCTGGATCGAGGATGTGTCCATCCCTGGGGCATGTCCATCTATAGAAGCACATTCCTAAGCCCATTTCCTAGATGACCACTATGCTGTCATTTATGTGGGGGTGCTACTTACAGGCCTTTTCTTCTTGTCCCTTGCAGACTCCAAGCTGCCCAAGTCGGAGAATGGTGGTGCCCAGCAGCCCTTGGGGGCGGAGGAGGATCTCCTTAAGAGGTGAGTGTGAGTGCCTACTCACCACTGGCTCTGAGCTCTGGCTGACCACTCTTTCCTGACTGGGGACCTTTCTCTGGTGTGAAGGCTCTAGGGCAGGGGTGGGCAACCTTTATGTGAGTGGTGCCAAAACCAGCAAAATCTCTGACTCAAAATTCTTCTGCGTGCCAACCCTAATTTTTTGAGAACATGTTATGCCTACTTGATATCTCTTAAGGTGTACGTATGTGAAGAACCTTGAAGAAATAATAAAATTCATTCGAGTGACAAAAACACAGTTTATGATGATGAAAAATACATTTATTTTTTAATGTATACATGTACACTGATAGTCTGACAGAAAACTTTATGACTCTGTTTGATATCATTAGTGGCACTTTTGCTGCTGCATCACTGATGACAGAGATTTTACATCAGGTTTATATTTCGTGACCTTCAGAGATATGCATGAGCCACTACTTTCATCCGTCAGGCTACTCCTATTACGAGACTTAACAAAATTCATCACTGATAACAAAGATTCACAAGCGTATGTGGATGAAACCAAAACACTGGTCGGATCTAGGAAGGCAGGGAGAGTTAAGGCAGAGGCATAGAAATTGCTCTTCCCCTCTCTTGTCAATCCATGTCTATGGTCTTTAAGATAACTTGTTATATAAAATTATTTATTTATCTAAGATGCACCTACACTGAATTTATTTGAAAAATAGAAAAGTCGATATTAAGAAAAAAATTGTAAATGGAAGATTATAAGAGAGAGTTTTGCGTGCCAGCAAAAGTTACTGGCGTGCCATGTTTGGCACACGTGCCAGGGGTTGCCCACCCCTGCTCTAGGGTTTGTCTCACATACTTTGTCTTATTTAGATTGCACGACAACCCTATGGTATAGGTGGTACTGGTCCTAGTTTAAAGGTGAAGAAACATCAAATGGGGCATGTGGACATTGATTGTTAATGTTTTCAAAAAATTCACTTGAAAAAGCCAGGACTAAATAGTTGAGTGTCTGTGCCTTCTGTGCCTGTATGCATGTGCAGGCATATTTTTAGAGGTATGAAGGAGAAAGTGGACCCTCACAATTCTAGCTGTAATTGGTGAGATGGACTTGGCTCTAGGATGCTGGTGACACTTCTCATCAGCATAGGCCAAACCCTGGAGAGCTGGCCATACCTCTGAACTGGAACCTGCTTCTCCTCCTGCGGCTTGTAGAATAGTGGTTAAGGCACAGAGGCCCTCCTGGAGTGCAGGTTTGCATTCTGATTTTACAACTTACTGGAAATGTGACCCTGGAAAATCATTGCATCTCTCTAGGCCTCTGAGAAGGACATAATTTGAGTACCTCTTTCATGGAATATTGTCCGTGATTAAATATGTTAATGTATAAAAAGTACACACAGTGCCTGGCACACAGGCTTCTCAATGAATGCTAGCTGTAGTTGTTATTGATAACCTCTTTAACACCCTTGAGGACAGATAAAGGACCAAGTGAATTTGTTTAAGGGGTGAAGTGTCAATCACAGTTGTTTCTTTCCCTTCAGTAAGTCAGCCTTGCAGGTCTGTTCCATAGTCATGGATTAAGATTGACAGCCTAAGAATTTTACCTCACTAATCCTAAGAGGCCTCTCCAAGAATAACTAACTTGAACCCCTTTTTGGGTACTTTTAAACAGTGAAAAAAATGATCAAGTGATACATGCTAATGAAAGACTTAGAAAATATTTAAAATGAACAAATTGATCCATAGGTTCACCATTTCAAGACAACCACTGTTAGTATTTTGGAATGTTTCTTTCAAATGTGTTCTTTTCCTTAGTTTAGGATTATTTTTTCAGTCATATATACTTTTATATTTTGCTGTTTTCACTTAGTATTATAATTTTTTTCCATTTGTTACACCTGCTTTTTAAACATTTTTATTGCTAAAAGTAGTTTATTGATACTCAATTTTTAGATTCAACCTATAGACAAATCAAATAATGTATTTCATAATGATGATATAATATACCATTATGTGATTATAGCAGATGTCCAACAATCAAGGTCAAGTTAAAAGACATTTCAGTTGTTTGCATGTTTTACACTATAATAAATAATACTAACAGCATCTTAGTACTAGTAACTTTTTTCTCTCTTTAGGATTATTTTACTGGGCAAAAAGCCCATAAACAGTTCAAAGGTTAGGGACAGATTTAGAATGAAGAGTTACATGTTCAAAACAGAGGGCTGCTGCTATCTAAAAACCTTCAAGCACTCAAGTGGAGGCAGGGAAGGTGGGTTTTCCACCCTTCCAATCCACTTTGAAAGAGTGGCTAGCGAGGGATTGAAATCCTGCCCCAAGAATTTATCATTTGGGATATGACTGCCTGACTCCTCACTTGGTAGTCAGCTCTCCTCTGTTCTTAATCCATATTGTTCTGGCTGAGAGAGTCACTGTATCCCCTTGCCTCGGGCACTGTCACTGATGCCTGACTTCTGAGGGGCCAGATGGTATGAGCTTTCACAGTACTCTCTCTGGCTAGTGTTAGATTTAAGTTCCATTGGCCCACAGATCCCAGTTCCCTGGTCAGCTGAAGTGAGTGCACAAACTTTTTCTTGGCTACTTTCTGCCAAGTCATTATATCTGCACCTGCTTCTTTCATGTCTCTTCTGGCACAGGTATAAACAGAAGCAGGCTATAGTCCAGGATGAGCTGTTTCAGGCGGCAATGAAGGAAAGAGAGGCAGCCACGAAGTACCGGAATGCATCCCTGCACCGCGGGGAGGACAGCCTTGACCAGGAGAAGCAGAAGTCAGCCCTGCTGGTGAGTGCTGATCTTCCTGAGCTGGCCTTTTATGCTCTCACAATGCAGGGAAGCAGAGGTCAGGCCTATGACCTGATTTGTCTGAAGCCTGGGGCCCAGGCTGTCCTCTGAGTCACCTTGTGGAAAGGGTGTATTTTTAGGAACCAGGAACCTGAGTTCTTATAACCCTTGCTCTGGTGCTGATACGCGTTGCTACCTCTGGTCTGTGTTTTCAGTCTCTGGGGACCTCAGGTCTATAGTTTAAGGGCTGGATCATTTGATGGCTTGGTTCTGATCTGAAACTTAACAGGTGTAAGTGCTGCAGTGGTATGTGTGAAGGGAGAAGACTGGGTCTTGGGCCATGCAGTAAATGAGATGTTAAGTTTGTAGAGTTAGGCAGCCTGGGTGTGAATCCTAGCTCTGTACTTGTTAGCATGAACACATCCTCCAGTGTCCATGAGCCTTGTTTGAGGATCAGGCTGTTTGCACACAGTATTGCCCAAGGGATCAGTGGAGGTGATAAGTAGCTGTGCAGGGCTTAGTGCTCCCTGGCAGACCATGAATGTGTGCTATTGTTATTAATACACTTAACTGATGGGAGTCTATTCTGCTGTGAGTGCACAGATGGTCAAAGTGTACAGTAATCACATAAGAAATGTTGGCTGAACTAGACACCCTCTGAGAAATACAAACATGGTAGGATCCTGTCCCTTGGGAAATGTTCAGTCTAGTAGGGAAGGCAGACTTATACAGAAACTTTGAAAAAGGCCAGATCGGTTACATTAAGTGTGAAATGAAGGTGAAGGTAATATGCTTGGGAATGCAGAGGCAGTGGTGTCAACTGCAGGTGGAAGAGATGGCACTGATCTCAGCCTTGAGCAATGTGGATCCCCCAGGCTGAGGGAGCAGCTAGGCTGAGATAGGTGGATATCCAGGATGTGATGGGTCCCGAGAACGAGTGAGTGAGGTATGAAGACAGTTTAGAGAAGGCCTTGGACATCATGAGTAGTTAACCCACAATATAGCTCACAGTGACTCTGAAACTGCAGAGGATTCCCAGAAGTTCATGAGGATAGGGATGATGTGATTTGACTTGTGTTTTTAGAACCCCGTGGCATCCTGGTGAAGAATCAATAATGTAATGTAGAGAAACTGGGGTGAGAACACAGTTTTAGAGGCTCTTGTAGTTAGTGTCTGAGGGGCAGGCAGGTTGTTACCCCTTTGCAGGCAGTTTGAAAACCAAGTCAAAAGGACCCTGGTCCTGGAGATGAAGGGTTAATCAATTGGTTGGCCACCTAGGACAGTCATCTAGCATGAAAAATTGCAGCTTCCAGGTGTGCTATCTGTTCTCACCTGGAATGTGTTAATTATAGTGAACGGGAATTCACAGCTTCCCTTTTCTACCTGCAAAGAAGAGAGCTGGGCCCTTCTTCCTGCAAGAGAACCTGTACAAGTGGGAAGCAACGTAAATGACCTCCAGTACAGGTGGGTAGTTTTTAAATGGAGGGAAACTTTACAGGATAGGAGATAACATCCTTACATGAGTCCCACCCCAAAATCTCTGGACGGCTAATGCCCTTCTGAACCAGAGTTCCTAGGGAATAGTGAAGCAAGTGACTTCCTTTGTTTTGAAGATGTTTAGTAACTACTTTTCTTCATGCATTTAGTGGCCCTGTTTTCTTTTGGAAACTTACCTGTTTCTTGAAGTTGTGTCATCTTGCAGGGATTGTAATTCTAATGTCTGACTTCCTCTATGGAAGCTAGATCTCTTCTCTCCCCCTGTCATGGGTACTGGGAGGATCAGAGCACAGGGCCCAAGGCCAGCCAGTCAGATCCTCTCTTCAGGGACTTTCAGTTTTGAGTGAATGAGGAGGCCAAGGTGGGGGGCCAAGGTGGGGGGCCACAGTGGGGTTATTTGTTGAGTGGCTGACCAGGACTGTCATCCTGATGCTGTCATCCTGTGAGGCAGCATATCCTCCTTGTGAGGAGGCCAGGTTGAACCCCGAGGCAAAACAGGCATGGCCTCAGGCATGAGCTGGCTGCCCACTTGTTCTCGGTGGCTACTCTGACTAGTGTCCACAAGCCCTGCACCCTTGAACCTGTAGCCTTGCCTGAGGATTTCCTGTCTGGTCCTCCTACCTTCTTGAGGATTAGATCATCTGCTGGTAACCTGCCATCAACTCTCCTTAGCTTCAGTTAGCTGCAGTTAGTTTCTGTTGCTTGGTATTATAGCAGATGCAGAGCCCAGTTTTAAAGGCTTACAATCACATTCAATACTCGGTGTGAACAGAGGAGAAGGGAAGTTAGTCCCAGGCCCTGTTCTATAAATCAGTAGGGGCACGAGGTACTCACCTGAGCAAAGCTGTAACCATCACTTCCATTTAGGTTGGTGTGGTTAGCATGTACTTTTAGTGGAGATCATTTCAAAACTGTACTTTGAAGGGTTTAAATAAGAGAAGAGAGATGGAGAGAAGAACCTGACCAGCAGCATAGAGAAATTTCTTTCTTCACCTGTGTCTTCCAGATGCAAGGATTGAAGGAGCCCACTAGGCAGAGCACATAAGGGTGCTGGGATCACAGCACATCCTCCTTGTGAGGAGGCCAGATTGAACCCCGAGGCAAAGCAGGCATGGCCCCTGGCATGAGCTGGCTGCCCACTTGTTCTCGGTGGCTACTCTGACTAGTGTCCGTAAGCCCTGCATTCTTTTTTTTTTTTTTTTTTTTTTTAATAAGTCTCATACCCGTCTGACACTGAGGCGATATTTTATTTTATTATTATTTTTTAAATATATTTTATTGATTTTTACAGAGAGGAAGGGAGAGGGATAGAGAGTTAGAAATATAGATGAGAGAGAAACATCGATCAGCTGCCTCCTGCACAGTCCCTACTAGGGATGTGCCTGCAAGCAAGGTACATGCCCTTGGCCGGAATCGAGCCCGGGACCCTTCAGTCCGCAGGCCGACGCTCTATCCACTGAGCCAAACCGGTTAGGGCAAGCCCTGCATTCTTGAACCTGTAGCCTTGCCTGAAGGATTTCCTTTTGAGTTGGCTGAGTGCAGTTTGACATTTAATGTGTGCTTCTGCCCTGTCTTTTTGCCTCTGACTTTTACAATATTGATTTTTAAATAAATCCCTTTCTGCATAAGGAATGATTCAGCTCATTATTGGGAAAAGTTCATAAAACTAATGACAAGGAAAGGCAATCATTTGTATAACCTACTTCTGATAACAAAAATGTTATCATTTCCCATCTAGTGCAACAGTGATGAACTGTTTTTGAGTGTGTTTATGCCTGATTCTTGCCACTTGCTGACTAATAAAGCCCAGTTATAATTGGGGCAATGGCCCTGGCTATCAATTGAGCCTCTGTGAGGTGTGCTTCTCTCTGAATTGGGTGGGGGAGGAAGTTTGTATCCAATCAATGTTTTGGAGTCCAAAACATTCCAGAGAGAAATAAGAAAGAACAGAGTGATTTCTTGGGCTGATTTTTCTGATGGGAAGAGCTTTAAAAATCCAGTGGATGGAGCAATACAGGCTTGGCAGTGGCTTTACTTTAGGGAAGAATGAAATTTATAACCTTGCCTGTTAGAGTCTTGATACATATGATTAGGTATACATGATTGCATTATATGTGATAGGAAATAAAAACTTTAATTTCTTTTCTTTTTTGGTGAGCAACTTATATAAAATTTTCTCTGTATCCCTGTTATATGTTAGGCATTGGGTTAATTTCTTGGTAAATGGAAATAAGTAAGATATAGTCTGATTTCCTGAAATCCAGCTGAACAGAAGTCTTACAACTAAGGATATAAAGAAGAAGCCATATTGAGACTGGTAGGAGGAGAGGAGACTTGGAGTTGGCTGGTCCCTTACCCTCATGTGATGGTTAAAATTGGGAGGGAAAAAAATGTCACTTCTGGGTATTTATGCAAAGAAACTCAAACACTAAGTTGAAAAGACAGCTATACATATAAAAGCCTAAGCAACCAGCTGACCGGCCAGCAGCTATGACGCGCACTGACCACCAGGGGGCAGATGCTCAACACAGGAGCTGCAGTGACTTGGAGCTGCAGTTCTTGGGTGACACACCTGGAACCAGAGGGGCGGGAGCCCAATTCCGGGGTGCATCACCCGAGAACTGCCCTCTCGCAATCCGGGATCCCTCAGGGGATGTCAGAGAGCCAGTTTCAGCCCAATCCCCACAGGCCAGGTCGAGGGACTGCACCGGTGCACGAATCCTTGCTCTAGGCCTCTAGTATATTTATATGTTCATTACAGTATTATTTACAATAGCCAAGATATAGAAGCAACCTGCCCTAACTGGTTTGGCTCAGGGGATAGAGCGTCGGCCTGCGGACTCAAGGGTCCCAGGTTCAATTCTGGTCAAGCGCATGTACCTTGGTTGCGGGCACATCCCCAGTTAGGGGGTGTGCAGGAGGCAGCTGATCGATGTTTCTCTCTCATCGATGTTTCTAATTCTCTATCCCTCTCCCTCTCTGTAAAAAATCAATAAAAAATATATATATATTTTAAAAAGAAGCAACCTAAGTGTCATTACAGTATTATTTACAATTGCCAAGATATAGAAGCAACCAGTAGATGGATGGGTAAAAAGAAGTGATATGTATATGCAATGGAATATGACTCAGCCAAAAAAAGAATGAAATCTTGCCATCTTCAACAACATGGATGGACCTAGAGGCTATTGTGTTGAGTGAAGTCAGACAGAGGAAGACAAATGCCATATGATTTTATTTATATGTGGTACCTAAAAAAACAAAATAAATGAATAAGCAGAACAGAAACAGACTAATAGATACAGAGAATATTTTGACAGTTGCTAGATGGGAGGAAGGTTGGGGGGATGGATGAAAATGGTGAAGGGATTAAGTAGTACAAATTGGTAGTTACAGAATAGTCATGGGGTTATAAAATGCAGCACAGGGAATATAGTCTACCATAATCAATCAATCTATCTATCTATCTATCTATCTATCTATCTATCTATCTATCAATCATCTATCTACCTATTTATCTATCTACTAGAGACCCGGTGCACAAAATTCATGCACTGGTGGCGGGCGGGGGGGTGTCCCTAAGCCCAGCCTGCACCCTCTCCAATCTGGGACCCCCCAAGGGATGTCCGACTGCCAAGAGGGCAGTCGGACATCCCTCTCACAATCCGGGACTGCTGGCTCCCAACTGCTCACCTGCCTGCCTGATTGCCCCTCACTGCTTCTGCCTGCCAGCCTGATCACCCCCTAACCACTCCCCTACCAGCCTGATCGATGCCTAACTGCTCCCCTGCCGGCTTGGTTGCCCCCAACTGCCCTCCCCTCCTGGCCCGGTCACCCCTAACTGCCCTCCCCTGCCGGCTTGGTCGCCCCTAACTGCCATCCCCTGCAGGGCTGGTTCCCCCCCAAAATGCCCTCCCTTCCCTGCAGGCCCAGTCACCCCCAACTGCCATCTCCTGAAGGTCTGGTTTCCCCCAACTGCCCTCCCCTACCAGCCAGGTCGCCCCCAACTTCCCTCCCCTGCTGGCCCAATTGCCCCCAACTTCCTTCCCCTGCCGGCCCGATCGCCCACAACTGCCCTCCCCTGTCAGCCATCTTGTGGTGGCCCTCTTGTGCGCAAGGGCATGATGGTCAATTTGTATATTACCTCTTTATTATATAGGATAAAAGGCTAATATGCAAAGTGTCCCCTTGGGAGTTCGACTGGGAGACTGGGAGTTCGCTTGCTTGCTATGATGTGTGCTGACTACCATGGGGAGGTGTGGAACAAAGAAAGGCCCCAGCTGGCAGCCAGAAGGCCCCGATTGGCCCTGATTGCCTGCCAGGCCTAGGGACCCTACCTGTGCACGAATTTTGTGCACTGGGCCTCTAGTCTTATAATAACTGTGTATGGTATCAGATGGGTACTGTATTTATTGGTGTGATGATCACTTAGTAAGTTATATAATGTCTAATCACTATGTTGTACACCTGAAACTAATATGATATTGCATGTCAACTGTAATTGAAAAATAAAAAATTATTACAGAAAAATAAGCTACAGTCCCTCTCTTTGAGAAGATCTACTCATTAGGAGAGTTACATGTTCTCAGAAGTGACCATAGAGTGTTGCAATATCCAGAGGGGGAAGGAGGCAGCAACACTAGTCTCTTCCTGGTGGGGTGGGAAAGTCTTGTAAGAAGAGGTGACCTGTGAGCGGATCTTAAAGACTGAAGAGAAGTTTGCCAAGTGAAGAAGAGTAAGAAAGGGTGTTGCAGATGAAGGATACTGCAGGAGCAAAGGCCAGTGGCTGGGAGAAGACCAGGCGTTTGGCTGGAGGCTAGGGGAGTGGTGGGTATGGCAGATAGGAGAGGTCAGTTTAGGCCTGGGCCCGGAGTGAAATTCTGCAAGTGGGACAGGGATCTCTAGGGGAAGGTTTTCTTCATCCTCAAAAGAGACTCACAAGAACAGAGAGCCTCTCTCCTACTGAATGCTGAACACAGGGCAGTAACTGCGTGCTTCTCTACCTGAATGTGCCCATCAGGACTTGCACAGGAAAAGTGGCTGTCCTGTTTTGCTTTCCAGTTTGCAGGGAGTTTTATCTATTGCATTCTTTTCATTGTTCAGACATCTGAGAAGCTGCTACCTTAGCTCTATGAAGTCTATAACCGGAATTTTAAGAAAATACCAGATTCAAGAGTTTTTGAATTGCAGTTTTTTGAAATCATGAGTGAGATGAAAGATTTATTTTGGTTTTACTACAGCTATAGCCTTTTATTCCTAATTCTCCCCTCCTACATCTTTGTAAGTCTTGTTCCTCAGATTATAGGCTCCTCGAGGATAGAAACTGTGCCCTCTCTCTAGGTGAGATCACTTTGATCTTCTTTGTAATGCTCAGCAAATTGTAAATGCACAGCAGATGGTTATGGAATGGCAGGTCTCAAGTGACTGAGAATGTGAGGAGGTATCTTTTGATTCAGAGACTTTGCATAGAGTCCTTTGTCAGCTCCTTGAGGCCTCATTGCAGTACCCCATTGCAAATACTAGTAGGTGGAAGCAAGTACTCATTTTAGCCTTTCCTAGAATGGGTAGCAACTCATAGATCTGACCTTTTCATACAATCAAACAAAGCACAACAAAGAAACACCTTTTAGTATGATATCTTGGAGTCAGGAAAGCAGTTTATATGACTACTCATTAGAGATTTAGGGACTTTGGATTTAACGTGTGTGGAACAGGCAGAGAGTAGGACTTTGGTAACTCAGGTCTGGGGACTTTGGTGGCTTTGTCCGTAAGCTTCTTCCAGTTTGAGCCACAGATAGATCTTGAATCCCTATGGAGATCTACTTGTCAGCACTTAGAGGGCTGGTAAAAGGCATAATCTGGAAAAAAAGAGAGCATGATATCTATAGCCCTTTCTTTGTTTCCTTAAGTCTTGCTGAGTTGTTGTTTTTTTCTAGATTAGATCAGGATTGACACACTTTCTCTGTAAAGAGAGCCAGATAGTAAATATTTCAGGTTTTATAAGCCACATATGGTCTCTGTCATGTGTTCTGTGTTGTTGTTTCTATAGTTCTAAAGAAATGTAAAAACCATTCTTAGCTCAGAGGCCATACTTAAAGAGGCTGTAGATTGGATCCCGCTGGTGGGCTGTAGTTTGCTGACCCCTAGACTGGGCAGTGCAGTTCTGGAGATTTTAATTTTTTAGGTTTCTGACGAAATAGATGCTTCAAGGAGCGGGGGTGGGGGGTGGGGGTGGGACAGCGACACTGATAGTTTTCTCAGTTCCTCAGTGGTTTTCATTCCTGTGAGAAGTTTCATGGCATGGTGGTACCTGTCAGTTTCAGTCTTCTGATCTGTAAAATGAGGATTTTTTTTCCCCTCTGGAGACAGCCTGGTGGGCTCTTTGCGAAGAGTAATGAATTTCCACTTTAACTGATTCTTTTTGCATTAAGCATTTTTTTATGGTTTCCATTTTTCTGCTGAAATTCCTATTGTTTACATATGTTATCCACTTTTTCCATATTTATTATAGTTATTCTAAAATCTCTACCTGGTAATTCCAACATCTGGGTCATCTCTGGGTTTGGTTCAATAGACTGTTTTCTCTCTTGATAATGGTTCCTATTTACCTGTAGCCTTATGTGCCTTGTAATTTTTGATTTGCACTGGACATCATGTGCAGAACAGTAGAGACTGCAGTAAATAGTGTTTATGCCCAGAAATGCCACTCTTCTTCTTTTGATAGGCTATTAGTGTGGGTGGATGAGTAAAGCTAGTCTGTAGTTGAGCAAGGTGAGGGCTTTGTAGTTGCTTTGGCTTCAGACACTTTTAGGGTAGAACCAAAACCTTCTGTTTAGCAGGCTGTGAATCTGATCACTGCAGGGTTAATCAGTGCTCTCCTGCTTTCCAAGCAGACTTTTTGGAGACATTGCTTATCTGTCTCAGGGTGCTTCCTCGTACCTGCTCCCGCTACAGACAGTACCTGGACTACCATGGGGCTTCTCTCCATCTCCTGTCTGACTCTTCAGGTGTCAGCAGGTCCTGTGCATCTGCTAATTGGGGGTGTGCATGGAGGGTGCTCATTCAGTTCTGCCTCACATCGAAGTCTTTTAAATAATACTAGTGGCTTAGTGCATGAAATTCGTGCTGGAGGTGTCCCTCAGCCCGGCCTGCACCCTCTCCAATCTGGGACCCCTCGTGGGTCCCAGAGGGATTGGGTCTAAACCAGCAGTTGGACATCTCTCTCGCAATCCGGGGCTGCTGGCTCCTAACCGCTCACCTGCCTGCCTGCCTGATTGCCCCTAACCATTCTGCCTGTCGGCCTGCTCACCCCCAACTGCCCCCGCCCCTCACCGGCCCTCTTTCCCCCACCTGCCACCCCCCCCCCCCATCAGCCTGCTCACCCCCAACTGCCCCCGCCTGCTGGCCTAATCGCCCCCAACTGCCCCCCCTGCCAGCCTGCTTGCCTCTAACTGCCTGCCCTTGCCAGCCAGCTTGCCCCCAACTGCCCCCCCTGCCGGCCTGTTCACCCCCAATTGCCCTCCCCCGTGCTGGCCTGCTCGCCCCCAACTGCCCTCCCCACCAACCTGCTTGCCCCCAACTGCCCCCCCCCCGCTGGCATGGTTGCCCCCAACTGCCCCCACCCCTGCCAGCCTGATCACCCCTAACTGCTTCTGCCTCAGCCCCACCACCGTGGCTTTGTCCGGAAGGATGTCCGGAAGGTCTCCCAGTCTAATTAGCATATTACTCTTTTATTAGCATAGATAGTTAAAGAAGATTCTTATAACCAGTACCAAATTTATTTCACTCTTCCCTTTAATTGACATCACTTTGAAGCACTCTTCACTACCCAAGGAAAATGAAAAGGCACAGAAATATGACTTATCTCACTCCCTTTATGAATGTTTAGGCTCATATGACTACTAATGTATAGGGTCAGTCCTTCCACATGGCAGGTAGAGTTTCTCAGAGCCAGGTATTCAAGGGACATACCACACAGCTGACCATCTCTATGCCCCTGCAGCCACATTTGCTCAAAGAGCAATGCAATGGTGTGTACATTCCATTATTTTAGAGAAGTGGAATAATTAGTTGGAAGGAGCATAGTGAGGCCTCCTGGGTTCCTCTTTATTAAGGTCAGAGTTAAAATAGTCTGGTTTTGGAGAAAAGAAAAGTACAGATAAGCTTGCATGAAAACTGGTTCAACCGTATTTTTAGCCGATTACACACCAGAAAAAGAACTTCGATTTTATTTCTCAAATAGTTTCTACAAATTGGTGAGGAGGGAGGGCATACAAACCAGATATAGCATCCAGGCACAGACTAAAAGTCTGGCACTAAGCCTAGGGATGGCCCTTAGTGTGTGAGGACAGGATTGTGGTGCCTGCCTTGTGGGTGGTTGTGAGGATTGACCAGGAAAGCAGGTAACCCAGGTGCTCGAGGAAGTGGACATATTGTTCTGGGATAGTGAGATGGACAGTGCACAGTGTCAAACGCCTGCTACTGGGATCCTTTTGCTCTACCACATTGTTTCTTTCCCTGTGGAATGGGGGTAGACAGGGTTCCACATTGTTGGCAATGTTATAATTTATTCTTCTCTTCTTCACCACCACTTGTGGACCCAGGCACAGCGTTGATGTGAACTGATTCTTAGAATACAATAGTCATGTAGGCTTCTGACCAGTTGTCTGAAAAGAGAGGCAGAGCCTCACAGAAACACATTCCTTATGAGCAGAGGCCTAGGGGCTTCCCAGATGTGTTTTATAGGTGTAGAATGAGGCTGTGGTGGCTTTGCTGCTGCCGGCTGTCTTACCTACTTCACTTTGCTCTTTGTCCATCTCTGCCCAGCTTTTCAACCGGCTATGCATCAGAATCACCTGGAAATTTGGTAGCAGTACATACAATTGGATCTCACTCTGGAAACAACTGGATTAGATTCTTCACCCTGACCCTGGAATCTGTGTTTTTAACAGCTCCTCTGTGCTGCTGGTACAACAGGCCCAGAGCTGGCTCCTGGGCTGACAGTGGGAGCTGTGGACACCAGAGGGAGGGACTCGTGGCCCTTTTTGCTGCCTGGATCACTAAGGGATATGGAGTGTTCCCACTGATGCTGTGGCTCCCCGGGCAGGGACTCTGCTATTTGACACGTTCACCAGGTAACCAATGGCCCTGTCCCTGACACAGCTTGCTGACCACCTGGATGCCTTTGTCAGACTTCTCACCCTCAAAGGAGAGCATGAGCTCTTTTCTTTGCTGAGGATAGCTAGAGAAGAGAATCAACTGTCTGCTGGTACCATGCTCTGGGAGAGGCCTGGGTAAGCTAGACTCAGCATTTTAGAGGACTGGGCATAAGAAAATGTTGCTAGAGGCCAGGTGGTGATTGCCATGGGAATTGGGGGAGGCCAGGTTGGTACCCATCAGACTCCCAGCCTAACCTGGCTTGTGTGAGAGCCCAAACTCTCTGTTCCTTGCAGCAGCAGCTCCTGTAATGCTGGAGGCATGTGGCAGAAACAGAAAGAACCTTCACAAGGCATATTGGACCTACGAGCCAGCCAGAGCACAAGAGGGCTGCTGTGGCCTAGTTGCTTCTCTGGTCACGGGGATGGGGCCCCAGGTGGGCCCAACAGAACTGAGGGTTATACTCCTGCATTGTTCCTGAAAAGCCTGTTAAGTTCTTGTTTTTTTTCATACCTGGTGATGATGTCCTTGGGGTGAAAAAGTGCTGCCTGTCAGCTGTTTTGTGCACCATTAGGAAGGTGGTCATGAGGAGGAGGAGAAGGACTAGGGTGAGGGGATGAGTAGAGGGATGGGGTTGAGAGGGGCCCAGAGTTCGTCTGGACAGGGTCACCTGGATGGTTCCAGTGGAGCAAAAAGAAGGTGAATAGTGGCCCTAACTGGTTTGGCTCAGTGGATAGAGCATTGGCCTGCGGATTCAGGGGTCCTAGGTTTGATTCCACTCAAGGGCATATACCTTGGTTGTGGGCACATCCCCAGTAGGGGGTGTGCAGGAGGCAGCTGGTCGATGTTTCTCTCTCATCGATGTTTCTAACTCTCTATCCCTCTCCCTTCCTCTCTGTAAAAAATCAATAAAATATATTTTTTTAAAAAAAGAAGGTGAATAGTGGTCTCCAGCTATTTGAATCCTAGTAGAAAATGGAAAACTTGTAGACTCCTCTTTAATAATTTGTATGCCATAAGCGTCTATAGATGCAAGCGGCGGACGTTTTTTAATTTAAATTCAAAATATTATGGCAGTTAACTGGTTAAAGAAAGCTATTGCTCTGTGGTCTTCTCAGATTAAAATGCAGGGATTTCAGAATCTGACTGTTCGAGAATGGACCTGAGGTGGGAAGGGAGATCACAACACTTTGGGCATAGTGCTAGATGTGCTTAAGTACTCTTAAAAAAAAAAGAAATATATATACACACAGTAGTGTGTGAATATGTGTGTGTGTGTGTGTGTGTGTGTGTGTGTGTGTGTAAAATTGATTTTGGAGAGGAAAGGAGAGGGAGAGAGAGGTAGAAACATCAGTGATGAGAGAGAGAACCATTGATGGGGCGATTGAGCCTGCAAATGGGCATGTGCCCTGACTGGGAATTGAACCGTGACCTCCTGGTTCACATGTTGACACTAAACCACTGCACAACACTGGCTGGGCGTTCCTGAGTACTCTTAGTTAAGCTGGAATTCCAAGAAGGTTCACAGCCTGGGCTGATTAGGATCTGTGCAGCCTCCTTCCCTTTGCCACCTCACAGATCTGCAGATGCCTTTCGATTTCCCCTCTGATGCTAGCTCAGGTGACCTCTGCTGTGTGCTGACAGAAGCTAGAAATCCTCATTAGCTGCTAACTTTGTTAGGCAAATGGATGATTGCGGTTCCATCCCTGGCGTCATTGCTTCTAATTAGCAGATCGCATTTCTACCAAAATGTCTGTTAGCACCAGGCATGAGCTAAAGAGGCTGACAGCTAGGGCTGGGAACTGGAGAGAACTGTGAAAGAAGCTTTTTCTCTTAAGCCTCTAGGGACTCAGCTGCTGACCTCAGCCAGGCTCCTTGACCTCATGTACCTGACGGGTTCCAAGGGATCTGAGCTGCAGACTGCCTTGCAGACACCCACCAGCAGAAGGGGTGACCTGAGCCAGCTGCCAGAGGCATCCAAGCAGCAGGTGGCACTGACTGACCTACTGAGAGTTTGGGGCTTTTGTGTTTTGAGTAGCTCTTGTGCAGCTGTGTGTAAGCCTAACATTGCAGGGAAACCCAACTTCAGAACTGGGGCCATCCTCATAGCTGGAGTCAGAAGGTGTGTGCTGGCTGTCCTGGCCTTGGAGAGGATGCAGGCCATCCGAGGCGGTGCCTGCTTTGTGCCTGCTCTGCACCCATTCCATTCCTCCCCTTTGGGATAGTATTGCTCACCACCCTGCCGCTCTCTTCATGCCCGTGGATCAAGTGGGGCTGATCCTACAGCCCAAATGACCTTGGCAACAGTCTGTTCTCCTTTTCTGTCCTGCTTGAGTGAAATTAGGCTGGTGCCTGCCGTCTCCCATGTGCCTCTAGGTCTAGGATGTTAGCAGGACTGGGCAGAGGGGAGGGGGTCATGGTTTATTTTAAGTCTATTTGTGTGGTCTGTTCACATAGTCTTTGGGGAACTATCATTCTGCCTTTTTAATTTTTTTTTGTGTGTGAAAAAATGTTTTAGATTTTTCAGTTAAGCAGAATGTGTTTGCCCTCTTGGGTAGATGTCATTGTTGGCTATCAGCACAGTAAAGAATTGAAAAGGGATTATTTGTCTGGCAAACACTCATAAGTGGGACAGGAGAAAAGTCTCAGATTTTTTCCTTTTTACTTGTGTGTCCACTCAATATCTGAGCTAGGTCCCCATCTCCCCTGTCTGGGTGCCAAGATGATTCCTCTCAAAGCAAAATGTGTGCCAATCAGAAGCAGTTTGGGCTGTAATGGCAGCCCAGGTGGGTGTGGCTGAAACAGTGGGGGTTGTTCATCATTGGAAAACAGAAGTCTGGGGCAGATAGCCCCAGTATGGGAGCTCGGCCCATCAGGAGGGGTCCATTGTCGTCGTCCTTTCCTGTGACCAGCCAGCCTTAATTCGGCTCTTCTCAGGGCTGCAGGATGGCTCCTCTGCCTCCAGGCAGCATGGCAGTTTTCTAGTCTGGAAGAAGGAAGGGCCAAAAGCCTTTTCCTGGTCAAGTTTTGTTGCTTTATGTGGGAGGGACACCTTTCCCAGGGACTCTCATTATCAGAACTGTGTCACAGGGTCACCTCTGGCTGAGAGAGGATAGTGAGTAATTTCAGCTGGGCACTTGACCGCCCCTGCCCCGAAACAATTAGGGTCATGTTCTTAATGAAGACAGGGCTGGAGGCTGGTCAGGTGGTGAGCTGCACCTTCTGTAGCATGGCAGCGTGGAAGGAGATTCACCAAGTACCATCTCTGTGACACTGGCCATGCTACTTAACTTCTGGGGGCCTCAGTGTCCTCACGTGTCAAATGGCAAGCATCTAGAGTTAGGATGTCTCAGTGACATGATGTAAGCAGAAATCCAGCGTGCTATACGGCACGTGGAAGACTGCCAGTTCATTATTTTCTTTGCATTGTGCCAACCCACCCCAAATGCAGGGGAAGAGAAGCTGAACAGGTGACTAATCCATGTCCAAAATATAGAAGAGGGACTGTTTTTTTGTTTTTGTTTTTGTTTTTACCACGGCGGAGAAGGGACAAGATGCGGAGGGCAGGAATGACTCCGGCTTCCTTCGCCTGAGCTGGTGTCATTATCAGCAGCAGGTGCGGCACATCCCTCTCGGCCTTGTGCTCCTTTATCCTGAAGCAGATCACCCAGCTCCTACTGGGCATGATCTCCTGCTCCCAAGGCTCATGTCAGCTGGGAGAAGGGGTGCTGCTGCCCTGGTGCCTGCACGGTCCTGGTTTGTTTTCTCCTCGAAGCCCAGATTGGAGTGTTTTTGTGAGGCTCAGGGGAGAGCCCACTTGCACACATTCCAGTGGAGTCAGGGCACCCCAACTCTTGGCAGCACTTCCTCGCACCTTGCCTTGCTGAGTCCAACAGGAATTCTGATGCTTTGCTCTTTGCTGGGACTGGGGTAGGGGC
The DNA here is from genome assembly GCF_028538775.1 of Myotis yumanensis. Lineage (NCBI taxonomy): Eukaryota > Metazoa > Chordata > Mammalia > Chiroptera > Vespertilionidae > Myotis > Myotis yumanensis. Next base: position 65,175,212 of record NW_027223758.1, read on the forward strand.
ACGGGAGCAGCCAAGGGGGAGAGCCCAGCAGAGCAGCTCTGTGTACAAGGCCTTTGTGTGATTCAAACCTGAGCAGCAGAGCTCTGATGCCACTGGGAGGAGCCACTGGGACGGAGTCTCCAGGGAGCGAGGGAGAGGTTCTCTGGAGCTCCGTGGCTCGCCCCTACCCACCTCCACCTCCACTTCCACTCCCACATTAGCCCCAGCTGCAGGGCAGTGAGTCACCCACTCTCCTGTTACTATGCTGACTGCCCTCTCTCGTACCCTTTCCCAACACACAGCCCTACATGGACTTTTCCCCCAGCCCCAGCCCTCTGCCCTGCGTGCCTCCCACTCCTCCTCTGCACCTCCACCCTTGCTGGCCACCGCAGTAGGTGTGCCAGTGAGCGCTGGGCAGGCTCTGCAGAAGAGCCTCTGTTCTCGGGGTCCCCGAGTGTCAGACAATGTGGAGCATGGGGCCCATTCTCTAGTTGACTAGTCGGACATGATGTCGGCACCTTATCTTCATGCTGACACACACTGGACATTAATAGAAATACATAGCCAGGGAACACGTGTGGAATTTCAAGCAGCCGTGCCGCCTGGTGCTTTTGATAGCCTATTGTGTGCTTAACCTCTTCTGAAGAGGTTTTTGAGGAGAAATGGGTAAGACTGTTAACTCTAGGAAGCTGGGTATGTGGCAGGTTTCCTTTCTTCCTTTTTTAAATTTCTTTTCCCCTTCTTGAGTCTCTGCAATGCTTCCTTAATCTTGGCTCCTGAGCAGTGGGTTTTGCCGCCTCAGGATTTCTTATTTAAACCGTTGCTGTGTGAGCAGTGCTCTGCTGGCTCTGAAAGGAGGACCTGGGGGCAAGGGGGAGTCTGTGGGGTCTCAAGGTGGCCCCGGGGGACCAGGAGAGTCTTCACCTCAGTCCTGGTTGCCTCTCGCTGAGTGTCTCACCCTGGTCCCAGCCCAAGGGGAAGCCCCTTTTGACTGCGTAGGGCGTCTGGGACCACTGGCTTCTCTTCTGAGACGTTTGAAGCTTTGGAGCCGTTTCCTTTCTTCCCCTGCATCTCATCTCCTTATTTCTCCTCAGGAGCTGCCTCAGTTTTTCTGATCGGAGTCTAAAACCCAGGAGAGCAATGACTTAGGATATTTGGGCCTTAATATGGTCAAGGGTGGTCCTGTAGGTATTGTAGAGAGGCTTGTGTTTGCCACTGATATCTTCGTGCAGCTTCAGTTTCCCAGCTGTAAACGAGAAGTAAAAATGCACACAGGCCACAGGTTTAGTATGGCTTTCAAATCATACAGTAAAACAGCTAGGAAAATGTCTGCACTGTAGTAGGTCCTCAACGAAAATCATAAACATTTTCTTCGTGAAGCCTAAAGCTGATTATATTTCTATCTTCCCTCTAGTATGGCTGCTGCTCTGTTTCTGTTCATAAGCCTCTTTTTAAAACTCTTCTCCTCCCTCCCCCTGAACCCTTATCTTCACCCTCTTTGTATCCCCTGGCCTCTGGCCCCTGCCTGCCCTGCAGGAACTGTACTGACAGCTAGTTATAGCTGGCACCCTCTTCCCTTTCCTCCATCCCTTCCTTCTCCTGTCCTTCCTCCGCTCCTACTTTGTCAGATTTCAGCCTTGGGTAAACCCTACCGTTTGCTTTCTCTGCACCTGAGGGGCACAAGAGGAAGTTACACACTAGGCTGAAGGGTCATGGGTTCTGACTCCCCTGCTTCTGGCTCATCCCTCCTGTCATTCCTCTTCAGCCAGCTTCTGTGGCATTCATTACTCACTGCATCCATCCCGTGCCCTCTCTACACCGTCTTGTTCAGCTCCAACTCGGCTTGCCTCCACCCTCTCTTCTCCATCTTCTCCAGAGGTGCCTTATCTGCTGCCGGTGTGGCTCTAGCCCTTCCTGGGCCCTTGGAGCTTGCCCTCTTCACATCCCCTCCTACACTCAGTTCCTCCCTGTCTGAAACCAGTGCACATTTTCCAGCAGCTTCTCTAGTTGCAAATTGGGTCTTTCCTTTATTGTAGTGTTTTGACATCATAATGGTGGTATCATAATTTCACTTCTCAAACTTATTACTATTTGGCCTTCGCTTCCATTAATACTTTGTTTGCAGAAACCACCACCTTCTTGTTTCCAATTTTCCTTCTTCACGTTTCCTCCATGGGGTATTTGACCCTAAGGAGCTACCATGTCTTTAAACTTCCACTTTTGTCAACCTCTGCACCTCCCTTTCTGCATGCTTTAGCCATTTAACACATGTTTACCAAGGGGCACAATCACCGGTACACAGAAATGACATGTCCTGGCCCAGTTGGAAAGACAGACATTAAGCAAATAAATATTCATTGAATTATAAACTGAGATAAGTAGAATGCTATTAAAGAACAAGGTATTGAGAGAGAGCAAGAGAGAGAGAGAGAAAGAGAGAGAGAGAGAGAGAGAGAGAGAGAAACAGTAGGGACTTAATTTAGATGAAGGTTAGTAAAGGCTTCTCTGAAGAACAGATGTGAGCTAAGACCTAGAGGAAGAGTGGAATTAAACAAAGAACTGGGAGGACGACCCTGCGGTCAGAAGGAAGAGCATGGTCACAGGAAGGAGGGAGCTCAGTGAGTCAGAGGAACTTTTAGGCATGGGGGAGGTTTGGTTCAGATGCAGGAAGGAGCCTGTGAAAGATTTTCACAAAGGTTTTCTGGACAGGGTAGCTTAGAGTGGACGAGAGCAGAGGCGGGAGATCAACAGGAAGCCACCCAGGAGACCTGGTGAGGTGTCACAGTGACCCAGACAAAGAACAGTGACCAAGTGGGTGGGGAGAATTGCACAGAGAAAGAATGGACAAGTGTGGGTATGTGGGATGAGGAGGAAGGAAGTGTTGTTCATGATTTGGGGACTTCTGGCTGGAGCTGGATGCTCTTTGCTGACAAGGGGATACCTAGGGGAATGAACCATCTCTGCTCTTCTGGCCTCTACCTACTCAAATGGATGTGCTGTCCACACATGGTCCTATTAGTTAGGGCAGAGACTGAGCTGCTATAACCAAGAGGCCCCCAGATATAGCTATTCCTCTTTCATGTAACAGTTTAGAGGTGGGTGGGTAGTTCAAGGCAGGTAGGGCCTTACTAGCTTCAGCACCTATGGGTCCAAGGTGGTTGCTTCAGTGTTTTCCAGCCTGTGTGAAAGGGAAGAGGCCAAGTGGGCTCACACCTACTCAGTCATTTAAGGGCAAGACCTCAACACCACTTCTAGCCATAGCTTATTGCCAGAAGGCAGTCAGTCACATGGCCCTACCTAACTATAGGTTGCTTAAGAAATGTCGTCTAGTTGGGTGCCCTGGCGAAACACTATTACATGGAGGAAGGGAAGAATGTGTGTTAGGGATAGTTGGAAACTTGCCACTATCGTCTGCCTCCTTGTTCTTGCTCAGAGACTCCCCCGACATCTACCTTTGGCCGGAGCTCCGTTCAGGGCTTTGCATTTCTAGGTGCTGCTTGGATATGTCTCTCCCGATGCCTTTATGGACCTCCAACTAAGAATGTCCAGAACAGAACTTGTCTTCTTCCTAAACATGTGCTTCAGTCATTTATAAACTATTTTTGCTATCATGATAACTGCTCAGTTCTATACATTTAGCAGTAAAGGGCCCTAGAGAAGATACTATGCTGTTGGCTCTAACCATTCATGAAGGTAGTTCTGAGTAGCAAAGGGGCATGTTCCTGTAGAGTTCAGTTGTCTTTGACTTTTCCTTCCTAGTGGTCAACAGGCCTTTCACTGACATCTCAGATAGGTGTCTCTGTTGTTTTGAAGATGACCTATCAGGATGCTGAATGTGGCAAGGCACATGGCTCTTCCCTGTCCATCTGTCCACAGTTGGGCCCTGGCCAGACCTCACAGAGGGACGTTGTTTTCCAGCAAATCTGATGGAATGAGAGAGGAGAAGTCCTCCAGGATTGGAGACTCATGCCCTCCTGGAAGGTGTATTAGGGAGAAGAGTTGGACCGGTGGTCCAAGCTGGCCTGGCCACTGGCTCAAGGGAGGGTCTGGCCCTGTTGAACATCGCCACCTCTGGAGTGTGAGGTCCTGAGCCAGTTTCCCCAGCTTCCTACCAAGCCCCTTCCTGAATGAGCAGACCCACCCAGCTAATTCCCTTTGCAACTTCCTGCATTTCAGTTAAAGGCAACCCATTAGCACTGCCCCATCTGTCACCATAAACAAAACGTTCTTCTAACAGGTGGGCAGGCAATTCTCCCAGGCTAATGAAGAATCTATGAAATTCCTCCAGGGACTGGGGGCACTGTCAGAGGCTTAGCCTTGGCCTCCTCCATGGGAAAATGCATCTGATAGAGGGCAGGCGGTTGGTGCTCTGTGCTGACCCCAGTACGACCCTCTTGACCTCCAGAGGCTCTGGAAGCATGGGAGAGAGATTGTGTGGAGGAGGGCATTCTTATTTATCTTGCCTGCAGGTTTTCCCTAGAGTCACCACCAGGACTGGAGAAACGGAGTGTGTGTTTTATCTTTTGTGCAGCCTGACCAGTCTCTGGGGCCTGGTGTTTTCCTCTTGGTCTCTGATAGCACTTTGAACATAGTTGGTTTTTCTCCCTAAGAGGAATTTGCCTGCGTTGCCTAACTTGATTCTTGTCTCTGCTCCCCTAGAGTAAAAGAGTTCTGCTCCTTTGCTGGACCCTCTGTTCAGAACAGACCTGGGTTTTTATAATTTTAAGGTAGAGAGTTTTTTGTTATGTCCAGGAGCTGGAATTTGAGGCATTGGCATAGCCTGGCCTCAAGGGCTGGGATCAAATCTTGCTCGAGCTCTGCTCCCTGGGAAGTCCCTTCACATCTCAGTTGTCCCTTCTGTTAAACGGGGATGACTGTTGGCCTGTTTCCTAGATTGCCACGAGGACTTCTTGCAATAATGTGTGTAGTGCTTAGGGAAGTGCTTGACACGTAGTAGGCCTCAGTAAATGTCCTCATGGTTGTTCACAGTTGAAAGGGCTACACAGGCTTTCCCCCACCAAGGCTCCTTACTCTGCCCGACTCACTCATTTGATCCCCGTGTAAAGGATTTTCTGTTCTAAGGACTGTACATCAGGTTTTGGACCAGAATGTTAGGGTTAAAGGTCAGAGCTCCGACCCTATGTTTTGGGGCCAGGGGCTTCGCATGCTGCTTTGTACTAGCCCATTGCATTATTTGTGCTCACTGGGGGAAGGCTCTGGGGCAGGTGCTGCTTGTCCAGGTTTAGGAATGGTGGGGAAGGAATCAGCTGACTCCTTCCCGCTTTTCTTCCTGTGACTGGTCCCCAGGACCTGTGTGGTAATGATTTTGGTTATTGCCCAGCCAGAAAACCACTGTGCTTTCTGAACGAAGTCTGAGGCCCTGTTGTCCTGGAGCATCTTCCTGTACTGCGTGTTGGGCCCTCTAGGTGGCAGTCCTGGGCCAGCCTTTGGCTGGGAGGATGTGAGTCCCGGGAGCTGGCCTCCAGCAAGCAGGGAGAGCAGGCCCCTCCCCCTGTTGTGCTCCATTTGAGGGCCTGGATCTAGCTGAGAATGCTGGAAAGGCCCATTATTCTGGGCTGGATCTCCCACTGCCCCCTTCACCTTTTGTTGGGAGACCTAGGGTTTTGTCTTTGTCTCTTGAGGCTCCCCTTTGTTGTGGCTGCCCTGGAAACTGGTGCAGATCACTGGATGAGGCTGCCCAGTGGGGAGGCATCCTGCTCTCCAGCCCCTTCTGTGGGCTGTGTGGGGTGTGTGTAGGGGAGGTGAAGATGAGGGGAGGGGCCCCCCTCCTCTCCTGAGGTATTCTACTCCTCATCCAGAAAGGTGCTGATGGCGGCTTGGGTGCCGAAAATGTAGAGGAGAAACAGTTGTGAGTAGATGAGGAATGAGAAATGTTGGGGTTTTAGGATAGGCTGGGCTGGGCGGACTGGGGCATTCACTCTTCAACTACAGGTTACTTTCTTCCCAGAGCTGGTAAGTCACGTTGCTTCTCTTTGACAAATAACCGAGGTTAAGGCCAAATTAAGAGCCCGGTCTGTGGTCTTCTTCACATGGAAAGAAAGATACGAAGATTCCTGCTGGAACTGGTGTCTCCCCCATCCCATATCCCCCATGTGCCTTTTCTTTGGCTCTCTTTTGCAAAACAAGCAGATTCTGACTTTGCTGTGGGTGGATGGACTGCCACAGTTTTGGCAGCCAAAGAGATTTTTCAAGGCCCAGAGAAGGGACATGGAGAAATCAACTAACAGTGGTGACTTGAACTTCCCCTGGCGAATAGCTGTTGAGTTTAAGGAGCCTGAAGTAGGCAATCAAACACGGACTTTCTTGCTTATTTCTGCTGAGAAGCCAAGGTCCTGCCTGTAGGAGCCTTGCTGGAGGCGGAGGAGAGGAGGGTTGTGCAGGGGCGCATGGCCTGGTGCAAATCATCCTAGTGATATTCCGGTGAGCATGCTGCAGCCTGCCCGAATGCCTGCCTTAGCTCCATGCCTGCCCTAGCTCCGCTGGTCGGGGTAGATCCTGAGTAATGACTGGACAGGGAAACAGCTTCTAAGAGGGCTTGCTGAGTTTTGTCACCCTTATCAGGCCCTTGGCATTCTCTCAGACACCAGCACACTCCTACCTCTCTTTTCTGTCTTCATTTTCTCCCAACCATCCCTGCCCGTCCCACCTTCTTTCTGGCCTGCAGGCACACGGCCCAGAGCCTTCGTGAGCTGCCTTGGCTAAGAGAGTGCCTACAGGCTTTGTTCTTTCTGCTCTGTGGCTGTGACACTCTAGCAGGAGTCTTTTGGTGGTATGGGCACTTATATGCCACACCCACTGGAAGTTGGTGCCATCCAAGAAGCTCACTAGGGGCCACTTTCCTGAAGGGAGGACAGGGATTGCCTGCCTGGAGCCTTTGTTGGGAAAATACTGCTTTGAAGGTGGTGCACAAATTCTATGTGTAGTGGGGGATCCTATTAGAATGATCCACATACATCTTTAAAGAGTTCACAGCAACACAGAAATCCCTATGGCCTTTGTCTTTAATCTCTGGTTTATAGGTAGATAAGAAAGTAACCTATTCCCTTAGTCCATAAAATAGTCTCAGCAGATAGAGTGCCAGTTCTTCCAACCATAGTCTGAACTGTCATAAGAGGGAGGTAGTGAATGAAAGAAACATCCAAACAAACAAACAAATTTGTGTGGCCTGGGCATTAGTTTCTCCATCTATAAAATAGGACAGTAACATCTACTTTACAGGGTTGTTGCGAGGACAGAGTATAAATATACTCAAAGTGCCTTGCTCAGTGCTTTGCATGCTGTAGGTCCTCAATAACCATTCATTCCCTCTTGGAGGTGATTCTGGCACCTGGCTTCTGGTCAGCACATCCTTTCCACCAGCTCCTAAGCCAGGTATGCAGCCCATGGGGAGTGTTCAGACTGCCCTGTGCACATCTGTGCCAGGGCACCTAGGGGCACTCGTCTTGGGGGAGCTCTTTCTAAGGTGTGCTGGCTGTTGGCAGAGGAAGGAGCTGGGCCAAGGGGCCCAGCCTGTAGGAACATTCTTCCTGATGTTTCCAAAGCAGGCTGCTTCGGGCAGCTCAACTGCCAATGTGAAAATCCTGCGTGCTCATCCTAATTGGTTTTCAGGGGAGATTGATTTTTGCTGTGTAACTCCTGCTAGGAACCCTGATGTCTGTCTCCTTAGGGATCTCCAGATAAATTTTGTTTGTAGCCACTACAGAGTCCATCCTTTACCTTTTTCAGAAGGACTTGCTTAGGAGCCCTGAAGGTGAAGGTAGGCACCTCCAGTCTTTTGGCTTTGGAGGCTGTCCCTTAGAAGCATCCCCAGGTTAAGAGATAGACAAAGAGATGGCCACAAGGAGGAAATGAGGCTGCTGTCAGTCTTCCTGGGTCTGGCATCTTCCCAGTGGAGGTAATGAGTGGTCATATTCTCAAATCCTGGGGAAAGGGAAACTGCAGAGAGGGTCAGAGCTCCTCAAGTGTATGAGGAATGATAGGCTGAAGAAAACCAGTGTTCTGGTTCCAGAGCAAGCAGAAGAAGGCGCGCCAGACATAAATGGTACCCAGAGAGAATGTGAGGAGGGGGAAGGGTTAACAGGAATTAGAGTTGAGTAAAACGCTTCTCTCTGAGCAGGATCTGTCCTGGCTGGCATACAGCAGAACTGTCTTCAGTAGGGAAGGAGATGTATAATTATAAATGCTCAGAGCTGGGAACAGGTTCTGAGTTTGCTTCGCTCAGCTCTGTCCCTGTACAGGGGAACTGAAGTCTAGATGAGCTTAGGTGACCTGTCCAGGGACCTGAACTAGTGCCCATGTCTGAAAGGCCCTGGGCATCTGTCTTGAGCTCTGGGTTGGTAATATTGGCTGTGCTGCACAGCATAGCATCAGGAAGTGTCTTTCACACTATTCCTTGAAATCTTGTAGTTTCACTAAGCTCCCCAGGGATACCGCAATATATCTGTATTTGAGTCACTGTAGCTCTTTTTTTGGCAGCCCGATTATTTAGACCTGACAGGTAGGCACAACTGTCTCATTAAAGGCAGATATACTTGTGTGGCTTCGGAAAAAAAAAAAGGAACATTCCGTTAGTCTAAAAAAAGAATACCAGTCATTCCTTTTATTTGTAAAGTCAATGTATTAAAATTTGTTGTCATTAAATTTATGAAATGGGAACAGTTGTATCTTACTATTGTGAAATGCTCGAAGTTCAAGGTACTGTATACAGTGTGTCTGTGTGCATGTGCACGCCCACACCTGTGTGTGTAGACATAGCCACTCCTTATGTCTGGTCCTGGTTTAGGTGCTTTGCATATAATTTCTCAGTTATCCTCACGGTTAACCTGTTAGGTAGGGACAGTCTCAGCCTGTTTTGCAAATGACTGAACCCAAGTCCCAGCACCTGGTCTCTAGGCATTGGTGCTGGAGGACCAGATGAAAGTTGCAGCTGCAAAGCAAGGCAGGCCTTTAGGCTTGTCTGGCTGCGGCCAGGATTCTCAGTCACCCTCTGCCTTACCCACAACCCCACTGTGCATTAGAATCTGGGGCGGAGGCAGGTGGAGAAAGGAAATAGAGATTGCAGAGGCCTCTTGGGTGATTCTGTTAAATGTGCCCACTATTGAGAATCGATAGTTTTGTAGAAGGAGAAAGATGAACATTATTAAAATTCTCCTCCTTAGTCTCCAAAAAAACTGGCAGGGGAGCCCTAGGCTGCTGGAGAACTGGCACCCTGAATGAGGCAGCATCTGCTTTAACCACTTTCTCACTACGTGGATCTGGGAGGGGACTCCACCCTGACTTGTACACTCTAGGAAATTGGGGATATGGAATTTGTGTCTCACCAGTTTTGGTGTTTTTTTGTTTTTTGGGGGCGTTAATCCTCACACGAGGATATTTTTCCATTGATTTTTTACAGTGTGTGGAAGGGAGAGGGAGAGACAGAGAGAAACATCAATATCAGAGAGACACATCGATTGGTTGCTTCCTGCACGCACTCCTACCAGGGCCCGGGAACCTGCAACCAAGGTACGTGCCCTTGACTGGAATCGTTCCTGGGACCCTTCAGTCCATGGGCCTGCGCTCTATCCACTGAGCCAAACTGGCTAGGGCTCTCACCAGTTTTTTCTTCTTTTTTTTTCAGGATTGCATCTCCTTTGTAAATTGAGGTCTCCCTCCACTCTGTCATACCCACACTGCGGGCTGGAAGGGCTAGAAGGCCTCAGTTTCCTCATTTGTAACAGCCAGCAGCTTCACAGAGTATGAGGACTAAATGAGAAATCATTCATTTACTTGTTCACTCAACAAATTAGAGCATGAGTACACCATGCTCTGTTCTTGGCATTGGGATACGATGTGGGCAGAATAAATTCTTATCCCTTGTGCTTATATTTGAGTTATATGGAGGAAACATAAGTATAGGGAGAGACACAGTAAAAAAATAGATAATAGGTCAAATGGTAAGTGTCATGAAGAAAAACAAGGTTTGTTTTAAGAGGGATGGAGAGTGAAGGGTAAGTTTGCTTTTTTTGCTTTTTTACTGAGGTGAAATAAATATAATATGTTAATCCAGTGGCATTCACATTCTTATGCAACCATTACCTCTACCTAATTCCAAACATCTTTGTCATCCCCAAAGGAGGTGTCACCTTTATATAGAAAGATGACATTTGAGCAGAGATGTGAAAGAAATGAGAGGTGAACCATGAAAGTATCTACGGCAGGACCTTTACAGGTCGAGGGGACAGCAGGTGGGGAGACCTTGAGGCAAAGAGCTGCTTTGGTGAACTTGAGGACTAACAAGGAGGCCAGAAGGCTCCTCGGTGTGAGTGGGGGCGAGCTGTGGGAGGTGAGGTGGGAGGACCTTCGGAAGCCCCAGCAATCAGATCCAGGAGACCAAGGGAGCCATGAAGGGGTGGAGTGTCTCAGTGGCATATTGGGCCTTCAGCAGGCGCTCACTAGGTGCTCAGCATCATTTCTGGCTTCCTTCCTGGTTCTCTACAAATCATAAATTCCTGGTTTCATCTTAGTCTGGTTATCTGCATGTATCTTGTTAATGAAGGCAAGAATCATGTTACATGTGTTTGGTTTGCCCACCTTGAATACCTGTGAATTGACTAGTACTATTACAGATTTCTCCCTCTTCCTCCTGTGTGTTTCTGCTTGGAAAAAAAGCTTTAACAAATCAAACATTTATGTTTTCCTTAATAAAATTTCAGGTTGTACTTGGGGATATTGCCTTCAGAAAAAAAGGTATAATCTGTCTGAGCAGGTCGAAGGAAAGATACTTTAGTAACACAGGGATGAGGTGGTAGTAGAAAGGACTAAAAGGGAAGTTGGAATGCATTCCTGTGAAAAAACGATCTAAAAAAATAAAAGGTTTCTGCCCCTTGTGAGGGCAGGGCTACATTGTTTACCATGTATAGATCGCTGGGAAGTAGGGATAACCAGAGCCAGGAGTTATTTTTAAAAGTTTAAATAGGAAATGCTACTCTTACACAGCACATATCTTGGAGTAAATAGGATGAGGTGGCACAGCCTAGAAACCCGAGCCAACTTTAAGTAATGTTTAGATCAAAAGTTATACATGTAAATGCCTTCCAGGGCCATCCAGGCCACAGGAGCAGGTGAGAATTGGCAATGGAAGACAACATGGAGTGGTGAGGACAGGGGCATTGTGAGGCTCACACAGCCCCTCCACCGGCAGCCTGCTGTTGGCCTAGAGCAGTGGTCAGCAAACTCATTAGTCAACAGAGCCAAATATCAACAGTACAACGATTGAAATTTTTTTTGAGAGCCACATTTTTTAAACTTAAACTATATAGGTAGGTACATTGTTATTAACTTAATTAGGGTACTCCTAAGGCTTAGGAGGAGCCACACTCAAGGGGCCAAAGAGCCACATGTGGCTCGCGAGCCGCAGTTTGCCGACCACGGGCCTAGAGTATGTTCCTAGCAGTGCTCAGCTAGAGATACGGGGTCTTATGGGAATTTTTAAATGTCAGCAGATATTCAGACTTTAAAAAAAAGAAGGAATTGGAGGAGAGCAAAGAAATTGTGTGGTACAAACAAAGCAAATCTTAAGGCTAAATATGGTCCAAATGCCCACCAGGTTTCAAACTTCCATTCAGATGAAGCTACCCTCAAGTCTTTTGGAGAATGCAGGTTGTTGGTTAGTTTTTGGGCTGGGATTCGGGACTGGGTCAGCTCTCCTGCAAACCCTCTGTGGCCCTGTTGATAACCTTAAGTTTGTAATCTATAAAACAGGCCACCACCAGCTGTTCCATGTCCATGGGGAGCTTTAAAATCTTAATTAAAAGGCCCCAGCTAAATAGAAAGGACACCCTTGGTGAATGACAGTCTTCCCATGGCCCTCAGTGCCCATCAGCAGGTGCTGTCCTCAGGGCACCTCCAGCCTGTAGCTGTTTGCTATTTTTAGCTCTACTGTAACTCCATTAACCAAATCCACCTCCTCGTGTCACTAGTCTGTATTTTTAATTATGTAAATAGCTTTACAAATCATAGTGGTGTTGAACTGCATCTCATTTCCCAGAGCAAATCAAAGCCTGTTAAACTGTATCTTCTTGACCATCCATTCAGTCTGAAAGTAGGCACATAGAGGATGATTGTTTTCTTGTGAGGAAATGAGTTGGGAAAATGGAGGTCTCTGTAAGAGGGTCTCATGGGATGGATGTGGGATTGCTTTAGCAGCTGACTTTTTTCTTTTAGGTTAAGATGTGGGTTTTGTGTCTCTATTAAGCCAGTTTATCGCTGACTCATTTTTAGCAATTAACTTTAATTCTCAGGCCACTACTCGGGTTTGTATGTGCAGCCTTTGAAGTGTTGGAGGAGGATGCATGGGGCCAGCAAGACTGTCCCCTAGCAGGTACCCTGTAGGAAGGGCTGCTTTGAAACTGGCCATAACCTCCCCTTCTAAGGCCAATGATGAATGTGTTCTTTCACAAAGTCTTTCCTTCTGTCTTACCTGCATCACATGGAATTTAAGCACCTTACCTTTTGATTGATCTTCAGTAAAGAATAAGTGGTAAGCACCCTTCCTGAGTAAACCTTCCTTTTTGTGCTCTTGATTCTAGTGTCTTCTTACATGCTCTGTTGAATTGTTTGTTCTCTGATGCCTCTCACTCTTGGCTCACCAACATGGTTAGATCTCCCTGTCCTCTCCAGTCCCTATACTGATCCTCCAGCATTCCTTCTACCAATGGCTTGAAGCTCTGATTGCCTGCTCATTTGTGGAGTTTTTGTAATCTGATGGTCAACCTTATTACAACTCTTCTGCAATGATTCTCTCAGGGATGCCATCGATTCGTCCTGCCTGCCAAATCCAGAACGTTCTTCAGGTCTGACAGTGTTATTATTGTTGAGTCATTTGAGTTACTTGCAGGCATTGTCATTTCATCCCTAAATACTTCACCTCCTAAAAACAAGAACATTTCTATCTAACTACAATAAAATGATCATACTCTATATGTAATATAGTTGTTTGTATGGAAAATAATACAATAATTAATACATAATAATATAAGAATAAACTCGGTTTCATAACTATAAACCTACTTTTGCCCCACCCTGTATAGGCCATATTCAGTTTTTCTGGGTATCCAAGTCTTGTCCTTGATACCTGTCTTTTAAAAATCCAGGATTCAATTAGGGATCATGCATTGCATTACATGTTGTATCCCTACAGTGTCCTTTAATCTAGTAGAAGAGTAGTCTAGGCATTGTGTAGTCTTTTATGACATTGATATTATTGAAGATTCCATTGTTGAAGAGTTTTGTAAAATGTCTCTGAACTTGTATATATCTGATCATTTCATCATGATTACATTCAGATTAATCACTTCTCGGCCTTTTGGCTAAGATCAAGTGCACATTTAGGTAAAGACATGTTGGTGGAGATGAGGAGAGGAGGTGGGGTACTGCTCAGCTACTCCACTCTTCTCCCATCCTTGGCTCTCTGTCTTTTTTAATCCGCTCTCCCCCCTAAGTTACGAACTCCTTCGGGCAGAAAAAATCATGTCTCATTTATCTTTATTCCCTTCAGCATCCAGCTCAGTGTCTAATATATACTGGACTCCTGAGTAAACCAGAGTGAGCAATAGATGTCTGATCAATAAGAGTGTGAGAAAAGATTTCTCCTGTTGATTCTCAAGTGTGTACCAGACACTGCCAGTGTCTCCATCACTAATACTGTAATAAGCAAATCATACAGGGATTATTGAAGAGAATTTTCCTTTTCAGTTTTATTTTAACTTCTGATTGTTTAAAAACAAAGGCCCAGTATGATGCCTTTATGTTTGCAGCGGGTTCTCACACCAGTGTCACTCCTAGTCACAGGGCATCCAGTCCTTCTTAATGGAGTGCACATGTCAGGCTCAAAAGTTTTGGAGGTCTAGCTATCAAGAATTTAAGAATGCTTTATTTTCATTGTATCTGCTTTAACATGTAGCTTCTGTTAATGGCAAGTGATATGATTTTCCATTTTTGCTAGTTAAAGTTTTAAAACCAATTTAAGTAAAAAAAGCAAAGATAGATCTTTAAAAAAATAAAATAAGGTGATGCGCAGATATTGCGAAATTCACTAGGGAGTCCTTGAATAATGAAAGTTAAGGAAACACCTAAGGAAGAGTTTGCTCCTTCTTTTTCTATTTATTATTTTCACTTATATTTTTATTTTTGAATAGATAGTGCATTGACATGACTCACACTCATGGGCATCCAGTCCTCAAAGCATGCCTCTCATAGCCACAGGGCACCCAGTTCTCACACCAGCATCCCTCACAGTCATGGGGTATCCAGTCCTCACACCAGTGTCCCTCACAATCCATGGCATTTAATGCTCACACCAGTGTCTGTCACCATCACGGGACATCCAGTCCTCACACTAGCGTCTTAAGCAGGAAGGGGTAGGGTCATGGAAATGTTTCTTCATTTAGGCAAGACTGTTGTCCAGCGACTTACACACTTCTTTTTCGCTGGCTAGCATGTATGGCCATTTCAGACCAATCACTACAATGGAGGCCTGGATTACCATGGTTGGTTTGGGTCTGTTACAATTTTCCCCCAAGGCTTGCAAAGAGGCTTGCCTTTCCTGCAATCAGAGGCTTCCACCTCGCACAAAACTGGGGAATTAGCAGCTTTGTGGGAATGGCCATAAGTGGCTAGTGCAGTGTCTGCTGCAGGACTTTCTAGGGATGCCAGTGCAAAAGCTGAGACCGAGATCTTGCTCAGAGAAGTCTCAGGTTAGCACGGCCATTTCTGAGCTCAGAACTGGAAGCAGTAACTGATCTGGCCTGAGGCATTGGTGGCAGGGAGACACAAATACTCATTCCTGCCCCACGTTTTATACAGTGGAATTAGATCCCTGAGGTTGTCTTCTTTTAAGGTCCTCCCCCATCCCCCCAGGACTTATATCCTTTGGGAGAACTCTTTGTTCCAGTCTTCCTGTTAGAAGAAACCAGAAATGGTCTGCTCCCTCCTAGCCTAGGCCTGGATTCTTGGAGTCTGATTGAGCACCTGGTCGTCAGCGAAGGGGTCAGAACCAGAGAGGGGGTACTGAGTAGACAGAAGGCGCTGGTCCTGAGAAGATGCTGGCCTGCCCTGCTTTCAGAGCCTGACATTAGCGTGGTGCCCATGCTGAGAACCTGTCTTTCCTGTCTGCCCCCTCCTTCTGCCTCTGTTGCTCTTTTCTCCTTCCTGTGCTTTTCTCACTCAACTCTTTCTTTTTTCTTTTACTCCTTTCTAGCCCTGTAGAGCTGAGAGCTGGAGGCCCAAGGTCTTTTTCTGTCCTTGCAGTGCACAACTTTAGGAAGCCCTGTTGTTTACATCAGCTGTGAAGGGGAAGGGCACTGTTCAGAAGGTGGAGACTTGGGGAAGGTTGGAGGAATGTCACAGGAATGAGAAACAGATGTAGCGATCCAGTGTGGCTTAGCCTAGTCAAGGGAGTTGCAAGGAGAGGGGGCCAGAGAAGGCTGGAATTTGGTGGTCATACTCATTTATGTGTTTAATCCTTTTGTAGCTTTACTGGTGTTCATGGAGCAAGAGACTCCCGGCAAGGCAGTGAACAACAAGCCGATGATTAATTGCCCCTTTTAAATTGTAATTATGTCACTCACCAGAACCCGTGAACATTAATTCTCAATTTACAGAGTGAGTAATTGAATAATGAAGGGGCTGCCTGTTTGTTGTGCTCTGTTCTCGCCCTTGCATTTCTGCAATGCCAGGCCCTTCTGTCTCTTAGTCCTTGAGTAAAGCCCACTTCCCTGGTGATGTTAGTGCCTCTTCTGGCCTTCTGATAGTGAGTTGTCTGGCATCACTTTCCATTGATGGTGGGTGAGGCATAGGCTGATGTCATGTTCTCTAGAGAGAAAGGAGACTTAGCCATTTCTGACTCCAATCTGATGCTGCTTTTTAAGTTCTCTTCCAGAAACAAAAGCCTGCTCTGGCTAACTCAAGCAAAAGAACACGAGCTTATTGGAAGGATGTTGGCAGGATATCGGGAAGCTAGAGGCCAAGGGAAAGCTGGACAAGCAGGCCTTGAAAGGAGAGAGCTAGAACCAGGATCCAGGTGGAGGCACTTAGTGCCTGCAGGACACTGGGACCGGACTCAGTTCTGTGTCATTTCACACTGGATTGATTCAAATTCTTGAGCTGGTCCCACCCTTGGCAATGGAGGGTAGGTCACCTTGACTGTGCCACTTCACTAGTAGCAGGAATGTTTGGTGGGCACCCTCCACACCCCATCCTCAACCTTTGGATGTTAACACTCTCTCTCTCTCTCTTTTTTTTTAACTCTCTCCTTTCTAGCTCTGAAGAGCTGAGAGTGTGCCCACTGTGGGAGGGAGTCCACAGGGAGGAAAGGTTAGCACCCCCTGGGGCCACAGGTCTGCATCTGCAAGGTTCTGGCCTTCTGTTCCCAAAGTTCTCGTGGACGCCGTTTTGCATTTTCTTTTTCGAGTCTGCAGTCTTCTTTTCTGGCCTTGGGCTCCAGGAACCATGCTCTTCAGATGGCTGCTCCTGGGCGTCCCAGTAACATCGTGTTGTGTATGGCACTGGGAACTCCCGAGCAAACTCACTGTCATTTTGAATGAGGTATGTATGTAAGAAAGACCTTGTATTTTTAAGAAACCCTGTGGATGTCCTTGTGCTGGATGTCCCACCCCCTGCTACTTCCTGCCTCTCAAAACAGTCACGTACCCTGTTTGGTATGGTTTTTTCAGTCATGAAGATACTCGGTGTGGAGCCACATACACCTTTTTTGATCAGCAACCATCATTTGTAAACTAGCAGGCTGTGTGAGGGGTGTAGGCTGTGGCCATGGTCCAGTGTGCTGGCCCCCAGTGCTGGTGGGGAGCCTCTCTGGTACACACTGCAATCAAACATACCATCTTGGCCTCTTTGTTGAGGAACTGAATCAGAAAAAGTAATTCAGTGCTTTTCGGAGAGAGAGAGTAACAGGGCACTTTTAGGAGTAGGTGAGTGCTATAGATGAAATGTTTGTATCTTCCCCAAAATTCATATATGGATACTGTATCTCCAGTGTGGTGACATTGGAGGTGGGGACTTACAGAGGTGACTCTGTCATGAGGGTGAAGCCTATGAATAGTGCCCTTGTAGAAGGGACCTCAGAAAGGCCCCTTGGCCCTTCTGCCATGTGAGGAGAGTGCCGTTTACGAACCAGGAAGCAGCCACATCTGCAGGTGCCTCATTGGCACTGGACTTCTAAGCCCCGGGATGTATTTTTTCTGAGACTTTGATATTTATTTATTTCAGAAATAAATATCTGTTGTTTATAAGTTACCCAGTCTGTTTTTTAAATTTTTGATTTAGTAGTCCAAACAGACTAAGAGTCTAATCGAACTTCTTCAGATCCCTATAGATTCATTTTTCTCTTGATCTCCCTTGGGAGACACCATGCTTCGTACAAAAGAGTCTTGAAAGCTGCCTGCAGGTTTTGGAATTGCCAGTGGATATGTTAACCACAAACAGGATGGGTATGAATCCACTTTACAGCCCCTGGCCTCATGGTTTTCTTCTCATCAGTGATTCTTATTTTCATTTGACATAAGAAACCCAGCTCAGCTTCACCCTCGTCTCTTGGATTATTCTGCCTTTAAGTTCTTGAACAACGATCTCCCAGACCACAGATCCATCGTCCGTCTTTCTCTTTTTGCTCTCTCTTTCCTCTGGAACTTTCTCATTGCTTTCATTGCATTCTCAAACTTCAATGAGCAAAAACTAAAACCATTTCCCATAAGAACAGGAACAGGGATGCCCACTTTCACCACTCCTGTTTGACAATACTGGAAATGCTAGCCATAGTGATCAGACACAAAGAAGAAATAAAATTGGAAAAGAAAAAGTAACACTGTCATTATTCGCAGACGACATGATATTATACATAGAAAACCCTAAAGACTCCATCAAAAAACTACTAGACTTAATAAATGAATTTGGCAATGTAGCAGAAATTGATGGCTTTTTTAATACACCAATAATGAACTCACAGAAAGAGAAACTAAAAAAACAATTCTTGACAAGGGAGGCAAGAGCATACAATGGAGTCAAGACAGTCTCTTCAATAAATGGTGTTGGGAAAATTGGTCAGATACATGAAAATATTCTTCTAGTCGTTTTTAGCAACAAGAGAGATGTGCTCAACCTGAGGGAGAGGGTTGCAGCATGGCAAAGATGGGAGAGTAGTTTCATTCTCCTAAGTGTCTGAGCTTGCTTCTGGGCTGGCCACCACCGGGAATCCCTGCAGTGTTTCCTGCCCACCAGGAGGTCCTGATGGTAAAGACATGTGAATGAATTCCTAAAGCACTAGAGGACCTGGGTGTGAATCTGGTTCTGCCCTTTATAAGGTCAGGGTATTGGTTCTGTTTTATACCCATTTTCTCTTGCATAAAGTGAGTTTAGCAATCCACATCTCACTGGCATTGAAAGTATTAAATAAGAAAGCATATATAAAGCTCTTGACATGTACTCAACATTCAGTGAATCTTCATTCTTTTTCAACACATATTTTAGGAAGCTGGAGAATTTTCTTTTGGCTGATTTAAGAATTGCGCATAGCACATTTGCACATCCCTTCAGAATGTTTTCCGGAGTGACATAACACAGAGGCAGAAAATCATGGTTAATCCTTGAAGATCCTACTCAATTCCAGGATTTCAGTATTTTAAGATTGGGGGTGTGGGGGGTTGGCTTTTTGGAAAGGAATTTTTTTTTCAAGCAGAGATTGTAGGTTTTTTGTTTGGTGTCATCTTATCATGTAGGTGAGGTAACTTGGGTCCCCTGAAGGTTAAATAATGGTACTCAGTTTAACACGGTGAGTACTAAAACTAGTATAAGAACTCTCAAATTTTCAACAGTCAAGCCAGGTCTTCGTCAGACCTACTGCTCCTCTCCTGACCTGTGGGTCTCTTTTCTCTTTCTTCCAGACAGAACATTCTTTAGGGGAGTCTGGATGGTTTAATTAACCTTCTGTTTCATGTCAAGAGAGGCCTTTTTGCTAAGAGAACGCGCGCGCGTGTGTGTGCGTATGTGTGTGTGTGTGTGTAGGAGAAGTACTGTAAGCAGAGATGAGGGCCCAGGTAATACCTTACAGTAGACTTGAGTGGTAGCTGTGGGTTTGCATAGGGACAGGAGAAATCGCTACTTTATCTCCTTCCTATCTGTTGAATGCAGGTGGCACTCCTCACTCGCCAGTGAAGTGAATCTTTTCTTCCCCCTCAGATTGCCTGTTCACCACTTCTCTACCTCTCACCTTCTCGCAGCAGGTGCCTGTGCGTCTCTAGCAGAATGTCTTGTCATCTTCTTGGGGAACCATTATTGGGATAACATGTGATTTTTCAGAGAGAAGTTTTACTCTTACGAGAGTCATACTCCTGACACAGTATGGACCGTCTCTAGTAAAGTGGGCTTCTGAGGCGGTGTGGCTGGCATCAGTATACTCCAGGGGAGGTCTTGGTCAGAATCATGCTCCAGGGGTTAGGACCTTGCCCTCATATGAGTAATGGTACGGCAGACTCCTGCTGCCTCAGTCGCCCTGACAGAGAGCTGCTGTGTCAAGGTGACTCTACTGCACATGTACTTGGGAGCCTTTGATGTGGGCCTACTCTGAGCCTTTCAGTCCAGCTGAGGTAGAATGTGGTGCCTTTTCCTCATCTCCTAGGCTCTCAGCAGTGGTGAGAGCCAGGAGGTGGTGGCGGCAAGTAGAGCCAGAAGCCCTAGCAGTGATGGCGAACCTATTACACGCGTGTCAGAGGTGACACGTGAACTCATTTTTTGGGTTGATTTTTCTTTGTTAAATGGCATTTAAATATATAAAATAAATATCAAAAATATAAGTCTTTGTTTTACTATGGTTGCAGATATAAAAAAAATTTCTATATGTGACACAGCACCGGAGTTAAGTTAGGGTTTTTCAAAATGCTGACACACCGAGCTCAAAAGGTTCGCCATCACTGCCCTAGGGTGTGGCTGCAGGGAAGTGCGAAAGCTGCCTTCCCAGGGACTTTTCTCCCCAGGCATTTTCTCTGTTCCTTGCCCAAGTCTCAGTGTTTTCCAGAGGCTCAGATGTATGAGCTGCATCTGGTCAGCTGGTAGTAGGAGAGAGACTGGCGTGCCAGTGTTGCCCCTTTTTCCCAAGGCTCTGGGGGGTGCAGAAGAGAGGAGGACTCAGATCTTTGAGCTGATGGACAGAGAGATGGCTGTCCACAGGGACATGTGGAGAATTCTGTGTTGTTTCAGTGGGGAAAGCATGTTCCTGTTTCTTTAGCTGTGAATACTAAGGAGAAATGATGAAGACAAGGAGGTGATGGAGATGATGGTGATGGTGATACAGAGGAGGGTTGGGCCTATATAGAAGGGAAGGGTTGTCGACAGCACAGGAATAAATGGACCTGTGTAAAATCTCCCACATTTGACATTTAGTTTCCCAGGAAGTTGATGATTCCCTAAAATACTGAAAACACTGAGTTTCTGGTTTGAGCTAGAGAATCTCCCAGACTTTTCTGTTTCAGTTTGTTGTTCCCACTTATTTGTGCTAGAAAATGTGGTGTACCGGAGGACTTCAGGGACTTTTGATTGCCCACCTTAGGACCTTTTTTTCTAACTGTATTATTTTATTTTAAATATATCTTTATTGATTTCAGAGAGGAAGGGAGAAGGAGAGAGATATAGAAACATCAATGATGAGAGAGAATCATTGATCAGCTGCCTCCTGCACACCCCACACTGGGGATCGAGCCCACAACCTGGGCATATGCCCTGCCTGGGAATTGAACTGTGATCTCCTGGTTCATAGGTCGACACTCAACCACTGAGCCACGCCAGCCGGGCTTGTAACTGTATTATTTTAAGTACAGCAGGGATACATACTTTGAAAGGTCATACATGTTCATTAAAATTTTTTTAAAGATCCTTAGATGTTTTTAAAACAAAAAACTAAAGCCCTTTTGCCCCCATGGCACGCCCAGGCTCTCTATGGAGTAGGGACCAGTGCGGATCATTGTGGGCTCTTGTGAACATTTATGTCCCACCATGCCCGGCTGGCATGGCTCAGGGGTGCGGTGTGGTTGCCTTGGGAAGGACGAGGAAGAAAAATGACAGGGCAACTTCGTCATCTTTGTTGAGCAAGAATGTTGGGAAGAGATGAATAATCTTTCCCCAACTGTTCATTTTTCCTTCTCAAGCCTTGTGCTGTGTGCTGCTAATGTATTTGATAAAGTTTCTCTCTTTTTCTACTGTCTATATTTTTTGCTTCACAGTTTGAAGCACAGCATTATAACGGAGGGGCAGGAGGAGGGAAAACCAAATGGCATGCTGGGAGTTCTGTAAGGAGATCAGCGCAGCGGGGGCTTCACCTGGCCTCCCGTGCCAAGGCATGTGAGAGGGCACTCAGAGGGAAGACCGAGCTGTGTCTCCAAAGGTCAGTGTTAAGGTCTCCAAGGCAGAGGGGTCCCAGCACTCCATGGCAGATATGACTTCACAGTGCAGGTTCTCGAGTGGCTTTCCTTCTTCAACCATCTATGTAGCGATAACGAGGGAAAGACATAAGCCTGTTCATACCTTGTCATTCTTAAAACAACAGAAAGTGGTTCTAGTAAAGAGCTTGGGCTCTGTGTTGTCAGTCTGCTTCCCTTGCTTTCAGGATCAGCCACAAGTTGATCTGGAAAACAAATTTGTCCTTTTTAATGGATACCTTCTGTTCTTTCTCCCCAGCTGGTTTTTCCTTTGTAGCAGGCTGCAGTCACAGGGTGTGAATGAATGTTCTCTCTCCCTGCTTCCTGAAAAGTGTTAAGCTCTGCTCCTGGTCCTTTATGCCAGCGTATGTGTTCCCAAAGGCAGGGGCTGGGCCTGAGTTACTTTTTTGCCCTCCTGGTGTCCAGCACACAGTCTCCTTGGCCCTATGGTCAGTGAGGACCTCTGACATTCACAGATAACAGCTACCTAGTTACTGCAAACAGACATTTGTTTTTCGCAGGGATTCAGTCTGGGCTGTGGGTCTGTGTTGGTCTGCATTCAATATGGGCCTCTGCTTGATTCAGGCAAAAGCCATGCTGTTTCTGAGAATTCCAAGTTAGTTTATGCCTTGGACTGTTGTTCCCATATCCTGGAATGTTCCTGTTTCTGCTTCCCCCAACTTAACAGGAACATTTTCAGGGTCAGCCTAGATTACCCTCCTTTAGGAAGCATTGCTGGCCCTCCCAGGGCGCTTTCTGCCGCACTGTGCTCTGAGTTTTGTTTACCTTGGTGCTCTCTCCCATTACCTAGAACAGCAGTTGCCAACCTTTCGGACCCCACGGGCCACCGGTTGGCGACCGCTGACCTAGAATACAAATTTCTTGAAGGTGGAATCTGTGATTAAGTCATCTCTGAATCAATCTTTCATCTAGGAGCTTGGTAGGGACTAAAAAAAGGAAGAAAAGAAAAAAAGGTATGGAATGACTAAAGGAATCTTGTCTCTGGCTATGCTTAGCAGATAGTGGGTACTGTGAGCTGTAACTGAACTGATGGGATAGGGTCTTGAGATGCTGGACAAACTGCATGACCTTTGTTCTGAAAGATATTTATTTCCTTGTGGTTTGGTCATATATATTGTCATAGTATTCCTGGGAAGAAACGTGGATCTGTGATACATTAGAAAATTGAAAGAAAGGAGAAATGACTGTCCACAGTGGGGTAGAGAGGGTCAACAGGGGAGAAAAAGGGGACATATGTAATACTTTGAACAATAAAGTTTAAAATACATATATGAAATTAAATAAACCTACTTTTGAAATATAAAACCTAACAGTGAATTAATAACAAAAATAACCTGTTAATTTAATTATAAGAAAACTTTGGTTAAAAGCATTTTAAAATTAACAGGGTATTAATTTTCACATATGACATATGGACTGGAAATTTTGTCCATTAAATCAGAAGTCTGTTAAATCAAGGTCTGCAAAATTGAGGGTTAATTGTATTGAACACAACGATTTACCTTGGCTCCTTACCCAAGCCCAAAGCAATAGTTTGTTATTTCTTCATTCTTAAATATGGAGGTGGGGGGGGGGGGGTATGATCCCATCAAGAAACCATCAGACATTTGATAACTTTCCCTGACATTATCAGATTAAAATGAGAATAAAAACACCACGGGAGGAGGATGATGATGGCAAGTTTGTGATAGCTTGTGATCTGTAGGTAATTGGCTAAGCTGACCAGAGAGAGCTGGAGTTCAAGCCTACAGCATAGAAGCACAGAAGGAGTTGGGCAACATCAGGGAGCCCCAGCGAGCTCCCAAATCAGAGGAACCAGGCACCTGTGCAAGTGGGTGCAGGGGGAGGGGTAGAGAAAGTCTGTGTGAGTAGTCAGATTCTTTCCTCACCTGTATAGTGTGGTCATTGCACTTCCTCACACTTGTAGAAGACCCATGGTTTATCCTCCAGGCTATCTCCTGGTGAGGTTAAAGTGGAAGGACTCCGTACTTCGTGTGGGGAAACAGGCATCACTGAGAATGGTACATCATGCTCAAGACCAGGTGAGACCCTTTATACCTGCTTGACTCCAAGAGCATAGGCATAACCCTTCCAGACAAGAGATTAAACCATTTCTTTATGCAAAGTTGAAGAGTCCAAGTGAAAAGCTGCATAAACAATGAAAGTTGGAAGTTCTTCAGTAAAATGTTCTGAGCCAGATCATCCTTCCAATTGACAAATTGCACCATACAAACAGATTTGTTACTGCTTTATTCTTAAATATGAGGGGACGATCCCATCAAGAGATCATCAGACATTGGATAACCTTTCTCTGACATTATCAAAATATAAACCAAAATAAATATAAGACCAAAACAATCAGCTTCTATAGTCCCAAACAATCAAATAGAGAAAAAAAGGAACACAGGAAACAATGCAGGGGAATAGAACAGTTAAAAAAAAATCCTCAGATTAGAGGAAATATTGTATTCATAAAATAAGAGGAGCTGTTAAAAAATAACACTTAGAAAAAGAGAGCTCTTAGTAATTAAACATATGATACAGAAATGAAAAATTCAATTGAAGGGCTAGAAAATAGAGTTGAGGCATTCTCCCAGAAATTAGAACAAAAAGACAAAAAGATGGAAACTATGAGAGAAACATTAGGATCATCAGATACTTTGTTTAGGAGGTCAAACATCTAAATAATAGCAGTTCCAGAAAGAGAAAACTGAAGAAATTATTAATGACATGATTTTAGGAAGTTTCCCAGAACTGAGGAATAAGAGCTTCCAGATTTAGAGGTCCCATTAGTTCCAAGCCCATCAGCTTTTCAGAATAGATTTATACTTGGCTACATCTTCATGAACTTTTAGAACATAAAGCACCAAAACTGATCCCACGAGTTTCCAGAGAGAAGGACATATTATCTATTGCTGCATAACAAATCATTCCCAAACATAGTGGCTTAGAACAGGAAGTGGCACACTTTTTCTTAAAGTATTTTAGGCTTATGGGCCACACAGTGTACTCAACTCTGCTGCTGCAGCACAAAAGCAGGCATAGATTATACCTAAATAAGTGGTTATGACTGTGTTCTAATAAAACTTTATATACAAAAGCACACGGCCACTTCAGGGCTATAGTTTGCCAACCCTGGCTTAGAACAACATTATGTCTCACAGCTTCTGTGGCTTAGCTGGGTCATTCAGCTCTGGGTCTCACAAGGCTGCCACTGGGGTGTGTTGTTTAGGGCTAAGATCCAACCAGGTTTGACTGGGTGGATCTGCTTCTTCGCACATTCATATGGCTCTTTGCAGAGTTTGGTTCCTAAGGGCCATTGCATCAAGGGCCTCAGTTCTTGCCACTCGGTTCTCTCCAGAGGCAGCTTGCTTCATCAGAGTGAGCAGGCTCTAGAGAGCATGAGCAACACAGAAGCCACCGTCTTTTGTAACCTCTGAAGTAACATCCCATCACTTTTACCATATTCTCTTTGTTAGTAGCAAGTCACTAAATCCAGTTCCTGTTCAAGGAGTTAGAAGGGTGCAAACACTGCAGAGGGGGATCATTGGGGCCACCTTAGAATACTACATAATTCAAGAGGAAAAGAGAAGAGGTTTGTACAAAGGGTTAAGAATCAGAGTTGTCTTCAGTCAACAGCAACATTGGAAGGAAGCTATAGACAATGGAACAATGTCTTCACAATTCCTAAAAGGAATAAACATTAAATTCCAGAGAAAACAAAGTTATACTAGAAAGGAAATATAATTGCTCATCTGTGAATAATATGTACACTGTAAACACTAAACATTGAGCTATATAAATGTTATGATCAAACCCATTGGGATGATGGGGCAAGGGAGAATATGCATGGAGGTATATATATGGGAGCTAAATCCTCTTCTTTCATAGTAGTAAGTCAGTAGATGGCAGAATTGGAATCATGGAGGCAGATACTTGAAGAAATAGCTAAAATAATCTTGGCTGTCTCTGGGGAAATGGGGAGAGTTGAGGCAAACTCAGATAGGCTTTACATATATTTGATGTTAATAGAAATGAACTTTAAAAAGAGGACATCTAAATGCAGCATGGTATCTGGGATTCGATTCTGGAGAACAGAAAAAGGACAATAGTGAGAAAATGTAAAATTCAAAGTCTTGAGTTTAATTTACAGCAAAGTTAGCTTCTTCGTTGGGACAAAAGTACCATAGTAATGTAAGATATTAACATCAGGGCAAGCTGGGGGAGGAGAATGTAGGAACTCTGTATTCTCTTTACAACTTTTTTTTTGTCAATTTAAACTTATTCCAATTTAGATTACTTAAGAAAAAAGAGAGAAAGGCAAGATGAAGAAGACTCAGTGTTGAGCTCTTAGGCTACTGAGTGGATTGTGGGTGGATGGGGTGGGGGAAGAGGACAGGCTCAGCTATAGATACTTCAGAGAAGTTTGTGTATCCAGGTACATCAGTGGTCCTGTAGACGGGACCTCCAGATTAGAGACCCAGGAGTATGAGCCACCTGTCCATGCATTATTGATTGGGAGCAGTTGGAATATGTCCATGGAATGTGTCTGGGAGGGGAAGAGAAAAGAACTTAAGACAGAGTTCTAATGAATACCAAAAACATTAGGAGAAAAAGTGCTATTTTTGCAGTTTGAGGTTTTTTCCTAATTGTAGTTCTTTGTATTGATTCAGTTATTTTTATGAGACCAGTTACTGAACTTCTACATTATATAATAATTTTAATCAAGAGCTAACAAACTTCAAAGCCTGTGAAGCCAGGCCGAATTAATTGGGGGAAACTGACGTTGTATGTGGATAATGGGGAATGGTATGAACTATTGCAAACTGAAGTGTGCCTACTCTGCCCAGAGTGGGGACTCCAGCTTCAGCTCCAGGTGATTGTTGCTTCATAGGAATGTGGTCTAAAAGTGACACTTTGTTTTCTAAGTCAGAAATACAGAGTTTTATGTGAAACCTCCCAATTTTAGACAAATTTAGTGTTGGCAATTAATTATTTTTAATTTTTGCTAACCAAATAGAACATATCTGTTGATACAGAGTGGTTTACAGGCCACTTGTTTGTGAACTCTATTTAAATTCTTTCCTGTGTGTGTGGCCACTTTTCTGTTCTTTCCCCTGCCCCAGATCTTTACCTATGCATTTAATCTGATTTACCCCAGCAGACTGGCAACATAGTGTTTGCTGAGGCTGTTGACAAATTTGGACTTAGAATATTCCTCCATGGTCCTGTGTATTAAATCCCCAGAAGCTCTGGCTTAATGATGTAAGCTGAATGCAGTTTGCTTAAAGGGACTTTATTTATCTCACGGTTGTCCCTTGTCATTGATGACCATGTCATAGGGGACAGGGCCTAATTTCATGTCAAAGTGAGACAATGTGGCCCTAAGACCTGTGGAGCTATTATTTTGGCCTAGAAGATTAATCTAACCTGGCAGGACTTGCTCTTCATACAGCCGTGCCAGAGCACGGCACATTTTCCTTTCAAGTATTTGCAAATGAATTTCTGTTTTTATTTCTACCTCCATGCTGCTGGTGGTAGTCTGGGAAGAACATAGCTTTAGTGTTAGGAGAAAAAAATGGGAACCCTCACATGAAGTTTATAGACCTGCAGTTTTCCAGTCTTGTGTCCTGGAAGTTCTTTGTACATACAGACATCATAGTGGCTCTTTTCCAGGTTGTTCAGGCATATTCTCAGTCCTCCATGAAGTCTTAGAAATACCAGATTTCCTGGGATGTATTTGGCCACTTTCCTGAGAGTCCCAAATACAAATTTGGAGATACCGATTTGGTTTCCCACCCTCCCCTTCTCTTTGTGGCCTGATCAAAAGTCTTCAGTCCATATGACTTTGACTTTGGAGGAAAAAGCATTACAAGTATTTTTTAAAACATGTTTTGGATTTTTAGGGGAAGAGGAAGGGAGAGGAAGAGGGAGAGGGAGAGAGAGATAGAATCGTCAATGATGAGAGAGAATCATTGATCGGCTGCCTCCTGGCATGCCCTCTACTGGGAATCAAGCCCGAAACCCGGACATGTGCCCTGACTGGGAATCAAACAGTAATCCTGGTTCATAGGTTGATGCTCAACCACTGAGCCACTCTGGCCAGGCACAAGTATTTTTCACATGATCAGTTACCAACCTCATATTAAAGATTGGTAAGATCATATTTTTCTGGCTTCTAGTATAGCTAAAGAATGTTTTCCCATTTATTTTATGTCTTTTGAGTTGCATCTCATTTCTTGCTTAAACTTTATGATACTACTTTTTGTGGAAGACTGTTTCTTTTGCCTATTGATTGGCATTTTGGGATTTATTTTTAATTTAAGTATAGCTGGCATACAACATGATATTAGTTTCAGGTGTGCAATATAGTGATTTGACATTTATATACATTACAATGTAATCACCACACTAAGTCTAGTAATCAACTGTGCAAAGTTATCACCTGCCATTTTATATATACCTTTGAATTATCCAATATGTTTTGCCTCCTCATCCTGGAGGTTTCCTGTTGGAGACCCTGGTGTCTGTGGCTTCTCTGCCTCCACACAGTTTTGTAACTTATCATGATTATATGTACATAATGCCTGCTTTGTATATTATAAATCTGATCAAGTTTGTCAAAATTAAACTTTGTAAATATGAATCTTTTTTTCTGGGAGTCAGCATGGTGTTGTAAAGGAATATGGAATTTGTAATCAGAAATTAGGTCAGGTATTTTGCATGAAATTTCTTACCTAGAGCAAGCAGTGGGTCAATAAATCTTACAATTAAAAAAAATAAAGTTTTGAAATCAGATCCCTGTTTTGACTTTTACTGGTTAAGCAATCTTGATTGGGCAATTCAGGTCGCATTTCTGAACGTTGGCTTTCTCATTTTCTTGGTAGGGATGCTGTCCCTATCTGTTGACCACACTAGATTGTTATTAAGGATCAAATGAGGTTGTGAGTAAGTCAGTTTAGAATTGATGTCAATAAATTACATTGCTGCTGTTATTTTAAAATATGCTAGGGCAGTTCGCTCTTTGAAGAAAACATAAGGAATATGAATGGTCACCTTACTTTAATGAGTTTTCCTAAAGTGGCAGGTACTAATCTCTAGTGAGAGGAAGGACTGAAAGAAATATCACTCTGGCCACTACGGAGTGCTTTTACCTGCATTAGCTCCTTGAATCATAAGCATTTGTTGAGAAAGGCCTTAGCTTTATTTTTGTAAATGAAGACAGGAATGCCTGGCTGGAGAATCGACTCTCCTGACCTGCACAAGGCAGTCTGTATGTCCATCGATTGGCCTGGAACGTGCTGGATCCAGAGCCCACACTCAACCTGCTCGTTTCCTGGCTAGTCCTGGTTCTAATCTAGGCCCTTGAGCCAGTCTTAGAGGCCTGGAGCTGTCCAAGAGGGTTTCTGCCCAGAATGAAGCTCAAAATATCAGTTGCAGGACACCAGCTGCAGCTTGAGGGAGCTACCAGGAAGCTCTTAGTTCTAAATTTTTTAAGTATTCATCCAGATGGGAGAATAAATGGGAAAGAGTCCAAAATCCAACTCAGTATTTGTGGGATCTAGGGTAGAGTTCCCCCAAAGGGATTGTTTTGAATCCAGCAGTAGACTTAGCTAACTTTGCTAGGCTTATTGCATCAAGAATATTGATGTGTGGCTTTTCTTGATTTTGTGCTTCTGGATTGAAGTGCAGTTTTTGAGGATGGGTTATTGGCCTGAAATCATATGTAGTACAAAAGAAATATAGATAGGGAAGATTTCTCTCTATTTATATAAAGAGCAGAGGGAAAGACATGGGTTTGCTTTAAAAAGGTTGGAGGTAGCTCTTTGTGACCATCTCTCTGCCTTCTTAAGGGAATTTGTCTATCTCTGATGAATCTCAGACAGGAAGGAGTTTATGAATCTCACCCAAACTTGGGAGACCTTCAGTTTGATATTCTAAGCCCTTTTATCGCAGGGTTATGTTTTCAGCAAGGCCTTGCTTTATTTCCTGCGTAATCCTTAAATCTTGGTATTCCCCAGGGTCATATCCATTTTTATTGAATAGGGATATGATTCCCTACCTTCCCATGGCATCAGCTGTCCTCCCTAATTCTGTGGCATGTCCAGGTCAGATTTGTCTTTCTTGTCTCCCTAATCTGCTATTGTCCTGGTGTTCTCCAAGTGGGTTAACAGTAATCTAGAAACCTGGTTAGCATTCCGACTCCTCCCTTTCTCTCACCTGGTTACAGTTACAAGTCCTATTCACTTAACCTTGAGTTTTCCCTCTTAAATCAATACTCTTTTCTTCCCGTGATTACTCTTGAAGTCATGTTACTAGCTGCTGCTTTGTGGGCTCCTGGCCCTACCTGATCTATCAGTAGTCCTTGCTCCCTTGGGATCCATCCTCTACCATGCCCCCCCAGAATGATCTATCAGAAACACATGTCTGATAATGCTACTCCTTTGGTCAAAACCTTGCAAGGCTTTCCTTTATTTCTGTGACCAAGTCCCCACCCTATAGCTTAGCAGTCAAGGTGCTTAGGCCTTGATCCAGCTTTTCCCCAAGTAAGAGACCTGAACCCCTACTGGAGGCACAGCACTTTTCTCCATTTGCAAAAGACTCTGCAATTCCATTTCTCTGTGCTTTGCATAGAATGTACTTCCTGCTTCCAAGGTGCTTAAGTCGCCAGTCTTCTGCCCAGGGAAAAGATGTCTGCTGACATCAAGCTCAAGTGTCCTCTTCTCTCTGTGGGCCCTTCTGATTCCTGCTTCTCCTCCTCCCGCCTCTGCCTCTGTCCCCTCCTCCTTTGGAGCACTAGGTTAGGATGTCCCCTCTTCCTTTGTATGTTACTAGGTTAGGATGTACTCAAGGACTGTTGTTATTTGTATTATTTCCTCCAGCAACAGTGTAAACTGTGTGCTTGAAGTAGATTTTTCAGGAGAATGACAAGAGCCTAGCACAGAGCCAAACACACAGAGACTTCATCACGTTGGACATGCAGAAACAAACAGCCATTGCTTGGCTTTGTTGGGGCAAGCAACCACCTTTATTTCTCACAGCTCACATTTCCTTTACAGCAGATGTGCC
Source organism: Myotis yumanensis (assembly GCF_028538775.1). Taxonomy (NCBI): domain Eukaryota; kingdom Metazoa; phylum Chordata; class Mammalia; order Chiroptera; family Vespertilionidae; genus Myotis; species Myotis yumanensis. The sequence goes on from NW_027223758.1 coordinate 65,205,763, forward strand.
CGGTGATGGACTTTTCGAGCCAGCCAGTTATCATTAGTAAGGGAAGCTTGTCTCCCTTCTGGAAGGATCTGGCTTTCAGAATCTTGGGATTCCTTGAGATGTTAGGTCTGGGCCTGAGAGATTAGGACAGAGGAGATTCCCATGGGCTTATTCTTGAGCTCAATCCTTTAACAGACTTACCTACAGTGGTGGGAGCAGGGAATCTTGCATAGGCATTGGGGAACTCATTATTGAAAGGAGTCCTGCTGGGGACCCATTTTTAAGGGTATGGAAGCTCTTATACCTGCCACTCTCTCTGAGTGGATTATGGCGAGTGAGCTCAGGGATATACCACAGCAAAACGTTCTTGCCTGTCTGTTTTAATGACTGAAAGCCAGAAGGCAGCAGAGCACTATAGAAAAGAGAAATGTGGTTTTGTTTTCTCTTTACAGTCGAGTACCTTGGGGTTTTTGCCAGATAGATTTTTCTCTTGCCTATTTTTTTTTTTTTAAAGTGAAAAGCTTTCCTGGCAGATGTCAGGGAAAAAAAAAGGCTCAGGCTTCCTTTCCCTGTCAGCTGACTGTGTGTTTCCACACCTGAGGTATCATTTAGAGAAGGCCAAGTGCCTGGGACTTCCTGGTTCAGGGATACCTCTCGGAGCATCAGTGCATGATCAGCCCTGCAGGGCACCTCCACCAGGTTCGGTCAACTGCTGTCCATCTTTCTAGTTCATAGTCTTGCTGTCCTTCTCTTTGCTGAACTCCATGCCGTTCCCCATTTTGTAGGTGAAATGCAAGGCTACATTTGAGCCTTCCTCTTCCCCTCCATGGACTTCCTGCCTCAGCTGGCCTGCATTCTTCTCTTCTCTGTGCCCTGTGCTGTGCTGCCTCTGGGGTCTGGGACTCTGCTGTCAGCCTGGGTTCCCACACCCCTTTTCCTATTTGAAATGCAGTCTCTCCAGGTCTTGGTTGAATGCTACCAAGGGACCGTAGAATGTGCTGAGGAACAGCTCCCGCCACTAAGTTTTGATTTTCAGGCCATCTCATTCCATCCCAACAGGCATCAGGCCAATTATGCCACCTTCTACAGGGGAGAGGCTCTGAGGGAGGAGGTGAACTGCCCAAAGACAGAGCTCAATGGCTGCCAAGTCAGGATTTCAACCAGACTGTTGTGAATGCCTTCCTTCTCTTTTTTCTTTTATGTAGCTCTCTTTCCTGATCTTCATAACTGTAAGGAATCTTTTTCCTCTGAGTTCTTAAGCTTTTGGTAGCCCTAACGGTAGAACTTGGAACTTCCCACCTTTAATGGAATTATAATGGTTGAGCTTCTCATCTTCTCATGTGCTTTGGCAGACATTGACTTTGTCTCCCACAAAGCCCAGCCCAGCCCCTCACCAGGTTTCCTGGCTCCATACAGGCTTGCTGTGTGCATGAGCATTCCACTAAGTTCCAAGTCAGTCTCCCAGAGATGACCAGATCCCTTGGACAGCCAGGCTGCCTTTCATTGTGTTTATTACTTGCACTGGTTTTAACTCTATATTAAAATGTATATTTAAAGAGGAAATAAATGAAGGCATATGAAGCGACAGCCTATCCATGTGGGCTCCAATGTTCTCTAATACAGATCACCATGGCAACATGGTAGCCTTCACATTTCACCAGTTAAGAAGATGAACTCTCCTGCCCACAGACGCTAAGCCGATTGGCCACCGTTTTACTCAGTGCTCCCTGCAGAGGTCTCTTCCTGAAAGACAGTGGACCTCATTACCAGGAACCTTTCCTTGGTAGGGGGTCAACAGATAGCAGCCCTGGCCCCTTTCATCCCCTGTGTCTCCCTGTTGTCTGATTCCATTTTCTGACAGCCTGGTTCCTCCTGCCACAGGCCTCATGGCATTGTCAGTGGGTCTAAGAAGGTCTGAGGTGAGCTGACAGGAATATCGGCCAGGGGGGCTGTGGCCTGCATACCTGCTTTGTCTGCTCTCATTCCCATTCAGAGGCCAGGAATGTGTGAGGATGGATTATTAAGGTTCAGTTTAGCAGGTCAGCTTGAAGCTTCTGGTACGATACGGGCAGCGCTGTTTTATCTCTCAGCTATGTCCATTTCCACTGGTTGTCCCCATCCAATGCAGTCTATGGGTGGCAGACTCCAGCTTCCCTTTCTGCAAAACCAGCCTGTCCTTGAGCCTCTGCTAGGTCATGATGGAAAGGCAGGATAGTAAGCTCCTGGATTCAGGCTTTTTTTTTTTTTTCCCCAGGGAAAAAAAGGATGTATATAATTTTAGGTAACAACACATTAAAACCAAGTGCAGGTACAATGGACCTGAATTTTGACAGTTGCCCAGGAAGGCATGGTAGCATTCTTTAAGCCCATCAGTCTTCGAATGATGTGTGGCCAGTACCTATTCCTGGACAGTTTGACTTCCCTCGCCTATTATTTAATAGCAAAGGATGCCTTGCTGGCCAGATTTTTGGATGTTGCATGAAGGCATTTTCAGCTTTGGTGGAAGTTGGCAAAACTAGAAGATTCTTAGAGAAAGATTTACCCATTGGGTCCCTCCGATAAAGAGGCTATGCATGCAGTAGTATGTATGACAGGTTCATCTGTTCCTGTGGAGGCTGCGACTGTCATGGAGGCATGGAAGCCAGCTGGCTACATCTTCCCAGTCCAAAATGCTTGGTCCTTGGTGTTTCAGAGCTGACTGAGATCATGAGTGGCCACAGGTGATTGAGGCCTCTTTTGGCAGGCAGGTGTCTAAATGGACACACATATGCATGTCAGGGAGTCTTTGCTTTTGAGTGTGCATATGGGAGATGTGACCTACTACTATACTGTTCCCACTATATTACCCTTTTCTCTAGGGAACTGCTCTTCTCCTCTGCTAGAGGCACTTTCTAATGAGTGCTCTAGCTTCTTACTTGGTCAACCTGGCTACAGTGGTTGGTCAAGGAATTTTTAAATATACACATTATTGAGTATAACAATAAATTCAAGGATTTTTAAAAAAATAAATCTTCATTGTTCAGATTATTACAGTTGTTCCTCTTTTCCCCCCCACAGCACCCCTCCACCTGGTTCCCACCCCACCACTCTGCCCTTCCCCCTCTCCCTCCCACCCCCTCCACTGTCCTCAACCATAGGTGTATGATTTTGGGCCAGACTCTTCCAATACCCCCCACATTCCCTTCCCCCCAAGAATTGTCAGTCCACTCCCTTTCTATGCCCCCAATTCTATTTTATTCACCAGTTTATTCTGTTCGTCAGATTTTTTATTCACTTGATTTTTAGATTCGCTTGTGGATAGATATGTATTTGTTGTCACTTTGTTGTTCATAATTTTTATCTTTCCCTTTTTCTTCTTCTTCCTCTTCTTAAAGAATACCCTTCAGCATTTCATATAATACTGGTTTGGCGGTGATGAACTCCTTTAGCTTTTTCTTATCGGTGAAGCTCTTTATCTGACCTTCAATTCTAAATGATAGCTTTGCTGGGTAGGGTAATCTTGGTTGTAGGTTCTTGCTATTCATCACTTTGAATATTTCTTGCCACTCCCTTCTGGCCTGCACGGTTTCTGTTGAGAAATCAGCTGACAGTCCTATGGGTACCTCTTGTAGGTAACTAACTGCTTTTCTCTTGCTGCTTTTAATATTCTCTCTTTGTCTTTAGCCCTTGGCATTTTAATTATGATGTGTCTTGGTGTGGTCCTATTTGGGTTCCTCTAGTTTGGGACTCTCTGTGCTTCCTGGACTCGTAAGTCTATTTCTTTCACCAGGTAGGGGAAGTTTTCTGTCATTATTTCTTCAAATAGGTTTTCAATATCTTGCTCTCTCTCTTCTGGCACCCCCATAGTTCAAATGTTGGTATGCTTGAAGTTGTCCCAGACTCTGCTCCTTGCACTATCTTCATATTTTTGCTTTCTTTTTTCTTTTTGCTCTTCCTGTTTGGTGTTTTTTGCTTCCTCATATTTTAAATCATTGATTTGATTCTCAGAATCCTCTACTCTACTATTGAATCCCTGTATATTATTCTTTATTTCAGTCAATGTATGCTTAATTTCTGACTGGTCCTTTTCCATGTGTTTGGCATTCTCACTAAGATCCTTGAAAGTCTCACTAAGTCCCTTGGAGGTTTCTAGAAGAGTCTGGAGTAACCTTATAACTGTTGTTTTGAACTCTATGTCTAGTAGTTTGCTTTCTTCCATTTCTTTCACTTGTGACATGTTTCTTTGTCTCCGAATTTTGGCTGCTTCCCTGTGTTTGTTTCTATGTATTGGGTAGAGCTGCTATGTCTCCTTGAGTTGGTTGAATGGTGTTGTGTAGTAGGTGTCCTATAGGGCCCAGTAGCTCAGCCTCCCCAGTCACCTGAACTGGGAGCTCTAGGTTCACCTCTTTGTGGGCTGTGAGCACAGTCATGTTGTAGTTGAGACTTGATTGCTGTTGTTGTCACTGGGAGAAATTGACCTCCAGGCCAATTGGCTGTGAGGACCAGCTGCTACTACAGTGGGAGAGTACTATGCAAGAGACACCCCTATGGAGCAGGACTTGCTTCAGTGGGGCTTTGGTGCTCACTGAGTCTGTCCCTTGAGTGTGTGGTTTATGGATATGTAGAGTTACAATCTGGTATGGTCTGACACTGACCACTGGGTACACTGGCTCTTGGGTCTCCAGGGAGGTGCAACGTCAGCCACTGCCTATGGCCACCCAGCAGGAGCTATGAAGAGATCTACAGATTCCTCCTCTTTGTAGTGGGTTTGGAAGTGCCTAGATGAGGCCCAGCTATGAAGCAAGGCAGGCTGGTGCTGGTGCCAGGTCTTGGGCCTTTTATTGATAGGTTTGGGGCTCCATGACCCAGTTGCAGCTTGTTGGAGATTTTCAAGGATAGGCCATTCAAATGCAAAAGCTACTGCAGGCAGTTTGGGTGGGGTTGTAAATTGAATGAGGTGGGGTCTTAGGGAATCACCAGGGCAGAGCAAACAGAAATGGCTGCCAGTCAGCCCTGAGACCAGGGAGGTCCCAGCACAGGAATAATGATCCCTGTGAGTACCTCTCTCTGCCCCCATGTCAGACAAATGTGTCCCCCAGAGCCTCACATTTGTTGGAGCTCAGAGGAAGTAGGACCTTGTAAGTTCAGTTTGTGGTGTCAACCTTTTAAGAGGAACAGCTGGGTCTCCAGCAGCCTCTGTGTTACTGAGCTCCAATTGCACTGGTTTTTACAGCCCATAGTTACAGGGACTTCTTTTCCCAGCTCTGGGACTCTGGGCTGGGGGTCTGGTGTGGGGCTGGGACCCCTTGCTCCTCCGGGCAGCCTCCGCAGAGGCGATCTCCCTCGCAATTAAAAAAGTGGCCCCCGTGGGTGCCGGACCAGCCCATTCTGCACCTCCGCACCTCCTACCAGTCTCAGTGTGCTTTCTTCTTTACTTCTCTAGTTGTAGGACTTCCATTCAGCCAGCTTTCCGGCAGTTCTGGTTGATGGTTATTCTGTATTTTAGTTGTAATTTTGATGTGGCATTTACCTACGCTGCCATCTTCAAATTCATGGATCTTAAGTCAACAATTCCTTACATGTTTACATGGGTATAATCGCTACCTGGACCAAGGTAGAGATCATTTTTTTGCATCACAGAAGGTCCCATTGGGTTCTGTTCTAATCTGTATTCCACCTAAATAACCGCTATTTTGACCTGTACCACCACATTTGGTCTGCCTATTCTTGCACTTTGTATATGTGGAAGTGTACAGTATGGTATTCTTTTTTTTTCCAACTTCTTCGGGTCTTCATCATGTCTGTGAGATTTATCTGTATTTTTGTACTGAGCAATAGTTTTTTTCCCCCCATTTCTATGTAGTATTTTATTGTCTGAATAACCATCATTTATTGATCAAATCTACATGGTGGGCATTTAGGTTGTTTCTACTTTAGGACTATTATGAATAATGATGTTATGAATATTTTTGTACATATGTTTTGGTGTATATAAGTATTTCTTTCTATTGAGTATTTATCCAGAAGTAAAATTATTAAATAGCTTTCTCAAGTGGTTGTATCAATTTACATTCCCTTCAATAATGTATGAGAGTTCCAGTTACTCCACATCCTCACCATAATTTCATATTGTCAGTTGTTTTAATCGAACTATTCTGGTAGAGGTACAGTGGATTTAATTTACATTTCCTGTTGAGGGTTGTACCTTTTCAAATGTTTATTGGTCATTTAGGTTCATCATTTATGAACTGTCAATTCTACTCGTTTGCTCATTTTATAAAAAATTGGATTATCTTTTTAAAAAATCAATTTATAGGAGTTCTTTGTATATTTTGAATTGAGCCCTTTGTTGAAAATATATAATGCAAATATTTTTTTCCCAATCTGGGGCCTTTTTCTTCACTTTCTTAATAATCTCTTTTAAGTCCCATTTGTCAAATTTTTCTTGTACATTTAGTACTTTTTGTTTTCTATTTAGAACATCTTTGCCCATGCTGTGGTCCTGAAGATATTTTCCACTATCTACTATTTTCTTTTAGAAGCACTTAAAAAAAATACCAGCTTTTTGTAGATATAACTCATACCATAAAATTCACAGTTTTAAGGTGTACAATTCATTGTTTTTAGTATATTCATAGAATTTTAGAATAATCACCACTATCTAATTTCAGAACATATTCATACCATCCCCTCAAATTCCATACTCATTAACAGTATCCCTCTATACTCCCAGCTTCTGGAAACCATTAATCTGTTTTCTGTATCTATGGATTTGCCTATTTTGGACAATTCAAAGAATCATATAACATATGGCCTTTGTACCTGGCTTCTTTCACTGAGTATAATGTTTTTAAGGTTCATCTATATTGTAGCATATATCAGTGCCTCATTCCTTTTTTATGGCCAAATAATATTTCATTATATGGATATACCATATTTTATATATCCATTCATCAGTTGATGGCATTTAGTTTGTTTCCAGTATCTGATTATTATGAATAATGCTTATAACTCATTCATAAACAAGTTCTATTGATATGTGTTTTTAATCACTTGTATAATTATTACTCAAATAGAGTTATTAACATATAAGGTAACTCTTAACTTTTCCCTTTTGAGGAATGATCAGACTGTTTTCCAAAGTGGCTGTACTATTTTACATTTCTACCAGCAGTGTATAAAGGTTCTAATTTCTTTACATCCTTGTCAAAACTTGTTATTGTCTGTCCTTTAGAATTTACCTATTCCGGTGGGTGTGAAGTGGTACCTCTTTGTGGTTTTGATTTGTGTTTCTCTAATGATTAGTAATATTGGGCACCTTTTATGTACTTATTTGCCATTTGTATATCCTTTTTAAACAAATGTCTATTCAAATCCTTTGCGTTTTTAAGTTATTAGCCTTTTTAGTTTTTTTTTTTTTTAAATATATTTTTATTGATTTTTTACAGAGAGAAAGGGAGAGAGATAGAGAGTCAGAAACATCGATGAGAGAGAAACATCGACCAGCTGCCTCCCGCACACCTCCCACTGGGGATGTGCCTGCAACCAAGGTACATGCCCTTGACCGGAATCGAACCTGGGACCTTTCAGTCCGCAGGCCGACGCTCTATCCACTGAGCCAAACCAGTCTTGGTAGTTTTTTGTTTTTTTAAAAATATATTTTATTGATCTTTTACAGAGAGGAAGGGAGAGGGATAAAGAGTCAGAAACATCGATGACCGAGAAACATCGATCAGCTGCCTCCTGCACACCCCCCACTGGGGATGTGCCCGCAACCAAGGCACATGCCCCCGACTGGAATCGAACCCGGGACCCTTTGGTCCGCAGGCCGACGCTCTATCCACTGAGCCAAACCAGTAAGGGCCTTTTTAGTTTTTGAGCTGTAAGAGTTTTTATATATTATGAATATAAGTCCCATATGAGAGAAATGATTTGTAATATTTTCACCCATTTTATAGGTGTCTTTACTTTCTTGATGATATCCTTTGAAACACAAAAGTTTTAGTTTCGATGAAGTTCAATTTGTCTATTTTTTTCTTTGGTTACTTGTACTTTTGGTGTCATATCTAAGAATCAATCCATTGCCAAATTCAAAGTCACTAAGGTTTATCCTATGTTTTCTTCTAAGAGTTTTGTAGTGATAGCTCTGAAATTTAGGTCTTTGATCCATTTTGAGTTAGTTTTATATATGTTTGAGAAGTAGGAGTCCAACTTCTTTCTTATGTATATGGGCATCCAGTTGTACCAGCACCATCTGTTGAAAAAACTGTTCTTTCTCCACTGTTTGGACTTGACATCCTTGTCAAAATCAATGGACTATAAATATAAGAATTTACTTCTGGACTCTGGATTTCATTCCATTAATTTATATGTCTATCCCTATATCAGTATCACACTGTCTTTTTATGAAATTTTATTGACTTTATTGGGGTGACATTGGTTAATAAAATTATATAGGTTTCAAGTGTACATTGTTATAATACTCATACACTGTCTTGATTACTGAACTTTGTAGTAAGTTTTGAAATTAAGAGGTATAAATCCTCCAGTTTTGTTCTTTTTCTTGACTATTTTAACTATTTGGGATCCCTTGGGATTCTATACGATTTAAGGATATATATTTCTATTTCTGCAAAAGAAAAAAGGCAGCTGAGATTTTGATAGGGATTGCACTAATTCTATATCTCAAATTCTTTTTAAAAAATCTTTCTCATTGAAGTCTCTGATCTACTGTGAATTACATTTTATATACGATATAGCATAGCTATATCCACTTATTAAAAAGATAATTCTTTCCTCACTGGATTTCAGGAAGACCTTTGTCATTAATCAGTTGACTATATATGCAAAGCTGTTTCTGGACTCTATTCAGTTTAATTGGTCTGTTTTTTTCCCCCTCTTGTGCCAATAATATTCCTTATTAATTATTGTATCCTTATAATAGATCTGATAAGCCAACAATTTTGCTGTTTTCTTTGCATTCCTCTATCAGTTTTCAAATAAGTGTGTCAGAGTAACATCTCTTTGCAGAGTATTGACATCTTAACATTCTTGCCAATCTCTCTCTCTCTCTCTCTCTCTCTCTCTCTCTCTCAATGGTATTGCTTTTCATCATTTATTTATTGCTTGTATATAGAAATACAGTTAATTTTAATAAATTGTGTAGCTTCCTTATTTTTTTTCTACATAGGTCTGGTTATCTCAGTATTATGGCAGTTTTATTTTTTCCTTTACATTCTAAAGATTGGAATTTTTAAAAAATTTCATTTGTTTTCTTGCCTTGTTGCACTGACAGGACCTCTAGAATAATTTAAAATAGAAATTATTATAGTGCAGGGATGGGGAACGTCTGGCTTATGGGCCTTAAATCATTTGGTCTGGCCCTGCCAACGCATTAGGGGTGAGTTAATTGAATGTTTGACCAAATATAGCAGGCTAGTTATTAAGTTGATAAGTTTGTATGGCCCGAGACTGATGTTATAAATATCCAGATGGCCTTTGGCAGAAGAAAGTTTCCACACCCCTGTTTTAGTGGGTGCTCTTCTCTTTTTAAAAAAATATATTTTATTGATTTTTTACAGAGAGGAAGGGATAGGAATAGAGAGTTAGAAACATCGATCAGCTGCCTCCTGCACATCTCCTACTGGGATGTGCCCACAAGCCAGGTACATGCCTTTGACCGGAATCAAACCCGGGACCCTTCAGTCCGCAGGACGACGCTCCATCCACTGAGCCAATCCAGTAAGGGCAAAGGTGCTCTTCTCTTAATTGTAGACTGGCGGGGGGGGGGGGGGGGGGGGGGGGGGGGGAGAATGATCAATATTTCACCATTAAGTATGATTTTTGCTATATGTTTTCATAGATATTCTTTGTCGGATTTCTACGCCTAAGTTACTGAGTTTTTATCACGAGTGCATTTAGAATTTTGGCAAATACTTTTCTCAATCTATTGATGACCATATGTTTTTCCTCTTTATTTCCTTAATGTGGTGAATTACAATTGATTTTTTAAGCCAAGATTATTGAGGTGTAATTCACAAACAGTAAAATCTAACTTTGTTGTGTGCAATTCTATGAGTTTGGGCAAATGCATATCATTCTATTAGACGCTCCATGTGTATTATAAATTGCATTGTCGTAATGGTGACATGAAGAAGGCATACTTACAACCTGAGTTTAAGTAGGAAAACTGAGACCCAGAGAGATAGTTTATCATTTATTCAAGGTCTTATATCTAATTAATAAAAAGTGGAGACTCAGAACCTTGTCTTCTGACTCCAAAACAAATATTTGTCACCACACTTTGTAGACAACAGTAGTCTACTAGCAAGGTCCCTTTGAGGGCATGGCCACAGCTTCCACTCTTACCTTGGGGCTGGTTTTTGCAAAAGAGCTAAGACTAGATCCAACCAGCAACTATAATGGTAGGGGAAGCTGAGGGTTCTTGGTGCTCCATGGGAAAGACACCTAGACTTGAGGAATCAGGGAAGGCCTCCCAGAGGCAGTGAGACCTGGGACTTGAATAAGTAGGGGTTGGAGGGGTAGAGAGAGGGAGGAATCAACCAGGAAAAGGAAACTGGGTGACTTTGTGCCAGGAGATGAGTGAATGAGACTTCGGGCATAAGCAGGAACCACATAATTTAGGTATTAAAAGTCATTTTAAGGAGACTTGGACTTTATTCTGTGGACATTGTGAATCTGTTGAAGGCTTTTATGCAGGGAACATAATGAGATTTGTGTTTTGGTAAGATGATTCTTGCTGCAGTATGAGGAATTTTGCAGAGTGAAGTAAGACTGAAGGAAGAAAGCAATTCCCAGCTGCTGTAGTAATCCAGGAGGCAGTTAATATGACCTGAGCCAGAATGATGGATGGGAAATAAATGGAGAATGGCTCCGGAAATATTTAGTAGGGAAAATCAGTAGCATTTGTTGAGTGATTAGAAGGGGGATGAGAGGTAAAGACAAAGGCCTTAAGTGAAAATGGAGTTGCTCTAGCAGTGGAGGGCTCATCTCACCGTCTCTTCTATGCTACAGTAGCTCCTGAGGTACCTCCAAGAGAACATGGTTTGTAAAACACCAGCCTAAATCAGTAGCTTGGTGAGGGGGCTTCATCCTCTTCAACCTTCCTTGGGTGCAGACACTGAGGACCCTCCTTTCCCCTAGCTTCTAAGATGCCACTCTCATCTAGATCTCTGCCACTTCTCCTCGGCCTCATCTTTCTCAGTCTCTTCTGCTAAGTCCTCCTCTCCTTCCCACCTTAAAGGTTGGGCCCCGAGTCTCACATATTCAGCTTCTCTTCTCAGTCTTTGTGGTTTCCCAGAAAATGTCTCCTCTCTGGGTTTCAGTTGTGCTTGTAAGCTCAGAATGCCCCTCAGTTCCAGCCTGCATAACCAGTGGTCTACTTGACGTCTCCTCTGAGACTCTCCCAGGTCTCTAAAACCCAGAAGTTGGCTTATTCTCTGCCATTCCTCCCACCTTCCTCCTTTGCTGGAATGGAAGGCCTATTCTTCCTTTATTGTCTAGGCTCAATGAACAGTTTTATATGATATGATATGATATGATATGATATTATATTATATTATATATATATTTTTTTCTTGCTCAAAGCCCCTTCTTCCCTAACTTTGCACCAACAGTGATTGGCATACAATAGGCCCCCCAGATTTTTGTTGAATGACTGTATCTTGTGGCTTCAATGTGTAGTCCAGTTTCATACACTTCAGAGGCCCTCAGGAAATGTTAATGTTGTTAATAACAACTTCACCTATTGAAGGCCTGTTGTGTGCCTCTCACTGTACTTGGTGTCCCTTGACTCAAAGATGGAGGAAAGAAAATGGGGCCTCTGCAAAGAGTGTTTAAGGCTTTTCTCTAGAACAGCAGTTCTCAACCTGTGGGTCGCGACCCCTTTGGGGGTCAAATGACCCTTTCACAGGGGTCGCATAAGACCATCGGAAAACACATATTGAATTTATAATTACATATTGTTTTTGTGATTAATCACTATGCTTTAATTATGTTCAATTTGTAACAACGAAAATACATCCTGCATATCAGATATTTACATTATGATTCATAACAGTAGCAAAATTACAGTTATGAAGTAGCAACGAAAATAATTTTATGGTTGGGGTCAGCACACCATGAGGAACTGTATTAAAGGGTCGCGGCATTAGGAAGGTTGAGAACCACTGCTCTAGAACCTGGAAATAGAGGAAAGGAACGGAGTCATTGAGCTACTGCTGTGTGTCAGATGGCTATCATCGTCACTTCGTTGAACCCCCACAGTAACACCTTGACATAGCTTCTCCCCCCACCCAGGAAAATGGAGGCTCAGATAGGTTACATAACTTGCCTGAGGTCATACAGCCAGTAGCCTAGGCTGGATTTGAACTTAACTGTTACACTCTGCCTATCTGATGAATGAGACACTAAATGAATGAGCAATTAGCTATTTATCTACCATTCTTCTTAGCTAAACTGTGAGCAGGGAATGTGCTTTATACTTTAGGGTCTGGCATATAGCACATACTTAAGAAATGGTGATGGAATGAACTGCAAGAAAAGGTGAGAGGCCAGCTGGTGTGGCTCAGCAGTTGAGCTTCAATCCAGGAACCAAGAGGTCGCTGGTTTGATTCCCGGTCAGGGCACATGCCTGGGTTGCAGGCTCGATCCCCAGTAGGGGGCGTACAGGAGGAAGCTGATTGATGATGTTCCTCTCTCATCGATATTTTTATCTCTATCCCCTTCCTTTCTCTCTAAAAAAAATCAATAAAAACATATAATTTTTAAAAAGATGAGTAGAATATTGAAGTAGGAATTGGTTCTACCCTCCCATTTCCTGTTCTCTTATTAGTCATTCATTAAGTCCATCACTTCCTCCCTTCTCCCTCCCTCCCTCCCTCCCTTCCCCCTCCTTCCCTCCCTCCCTTCCCTTCCCTCTGTTAAGGAGGGAGAACTTCTCTTTATCTAGCCCCTGATAGAGAGGAGGTGAGTAATTAGATGATTTGGCAAAGCTTTCTGCACACTCGGCACAGTAGTGTGTGAACTTGGGGCCTCCTGTCTAGTGTGCATGGCTAAGCCTAGAACCCTGCTTCCTATGGACAGCAATAGTAGCTACTGAGCAACTGGGATGGACAGGAGCTGTGGTATGTTACATGTCTGCAGGGTGGCCTGAAGCCACTCCAGTTCCCAAGGCAGACTGGGAAGATAGGACTGCTTTCTTTTTTGGCGGGGAGAGGCCTGCTTTCTTCTTCTCTCTTGGGGCTTGAGCTCTCCTTCAGTGGAGAATACTTGCATCTCCTGGAATGATTGCTGATTCTCCATCCCAGAACCTCCTGGTGACCCTTTGCCTCAGGAGAATTCTTGTCGCTGCTGCCTTTCTCTTTGTCGTTTCTTGTCCACACCAAGAGCTTAGGGCCTGACACCTCTCTGGAGGCCTCACCTCTTGGGTCCCTGTTGAGAATGAAAGGAAGCGACTGGTCTGAGGTTGGGTACAGGTTCCTACTGCATTGGCACAGCCTCTGACTGTGGTGCCAGCTTCTAGTACCATCCTCCTATAAAAGTTGCTTGTCCCTTCCCACTGGCTGCTGGTACAGTGCTATCCTCCATGTACGTCCATTTGTCCTAATATGGGATGCCCAAGGCCATGGTATCAATTGGGATTCTTTGCTTGGAAACCATAGAAACCACCTCTAGCTAACTTAAATAAAATCGTGTGTTGAAAGGGCGACTCTCAGAACTAGTGGACAACTAGAGAATCAGGCCTGGGAAGCAGGGTCTCCTGCGTAGCAGACCCATCCTGTTGGATCTGGGACAGTCATTTCACTGGAATCACACCTGATCTTTGGCAAGAAGAGGGAACGTTCTGTTTGGGAAGGGACTGGAAGTGGGCTGTCAGAACTATGCAAATGTCTGTACCAGCTCTTCTGGTGCAGCCCCTGCCTGCCTGTCCATAGAGTTTCTGCACGATGCCTTCCTCAGTGACCACCCTTTGTGTCTCCTCGAACTCCCCACAGGCCTGTACTTTGTATCACTCACTGATATCCTCTCTAACACCCCAGATAGTGACCACTGTTTTCTCCTTGATTTCTTGATTAGTCTAACTAAGAATTTATCAGTTTTTCTGATCTTTTCAAAAAATCAACTTTTGGCCCTGGCCTGGTAGCCCAATTGGTTAGAGCAGTGGTTGGCAAACTGCGGCTTGCAAGCCACATGCGGCTCTTTGGCCCCTTGAGTGTGGCTCTTCCACAAAATACCACGTGCGGGCGCGCATGTACAGTGCGATTGAAACTTCGTGGGCCCATGCACAGAAGTCGGTATTTTGTGGAAGAGCCCCACTCAAGGGGCCAAAGAGCCGCGTGTGGCTCACGAGCCGCAGTTTGCCGACCACTGGGTTAGAACATTGTCCTGATACGGCAAGGTTGCAGGTCCGATCCCTGGTCAGGACCCATATAAGAATCAACCAATGAATGCATAAATAAGTGGAACAAAAAATATCTCTAAATAAATAAATACATAAATAAACAGATAAATAATTAAAAAACAACTTTTGACTTTGTTGATTTTTCTGTTTGCTTTTTCATTGATTTCTGCTCCTATTTTTATTATTTCTGTTACTTGCTTTTGTTTAGCTGGGTTTTGGGTTTATTTCTTTTTTTAGCTTCTTAAAGTGGGATTATAGATCATGGATTTGGGGCACCTTCTTTTCTAATATCGGTGTTTAAAGTTGTCAACTGCCCTTCAAGGACCATTTTCACTGCATACCATAAGTTTTGTCCTATGTGTGTGCAGTTCTGGGCCTAGCCAGAGACGTGGGCAGAGTTCATATGCAGGACCTGGGACTCTCCTTTCTGGGTATCCCCCCTGGCGCTCCAGATGCTGTGGTAGTCCCTAACTGTTTGATTTCTAGGCTCTCAGTGTGGTACCATATGGGATCTATTCTTAGGTAAAATCCATTAAAAACGGCAGTCTCTTTCAGTACTATTTTTTCCTTCCACATATCAACTATCCGTGAACTCCTACCTGTGTTTGGTCGTTCTCCAAGTCCTTCAGAGAGTTGTTTTTTTAAAAATACATATATTTTTATTGATTTCAGAGAGGAAGGGAGAAAGAGAAAGAGATAGAAGCATCAATGATGAGAGAGAATCATTGATCAGCTGCCTCCTGCATGCCCCCCACTGGGGATCTAGCCGCAACCCAGGCGTGTGCCCTGACTGGGAATTGAACTGTGACCACCTGGTTCATTGGTCGATGCTCAACTACTGAGCCACACCGGCTTGGCAAGAGTTGCTTTTTAAATCTATTTTGTCCAGAATTATTCATTTGTTTTCTGTAGCACAGTTGGGCTAATATGGCTTCTATCATGTGGGAAATGGATCTCTTCCTGTTTGCACTAGCATTGTACCACCTGCGTTACTAGATGGTGAGAGCTGGAAGGAGGCCTGTGGATATTGCACCTCTTTGCAGTCTCTGGGCCCCTCAGAGGGTCCAACCCAGAGAAGTGTTGCCGACATTTTTAGACAGGCTTTCCATCCCATGGCTTCAGCTGCTCCCTGTGTGTTGAAGATCCCTCCATCCTTGTCTTTGGCTTCAGCCTCGGGCTGACTTGCAAACCCAGCTGCCTCCTGGGTAGACCACTGTATACGTATCATGTTTACAAAGGAACCTGCCATCTTTCTCACCCCGCTGCTCTCCCTGTGTCCCCACTCATTTATTTTTTTGATAGAGAAATATTCTTCTCATCCTGTAATCTCTGTTCATGAAGAAACCTCATGACCACCGTTTGCATTTCTGGCCTCATCATCTCTTGTGTATTGGTCACATGATCTTGATCTTGTGTCCCTCCCCTTTGCAATCTACGTTTAACACCACCATGAGACTGACCTTAGGAAGAGGCTATTTTGAGTATTAATGTCCCTCATTAAAACTCCAAGAGTCTCTCCATTGCCCAGACCGTTTTACGATAGCATTTGGGGTCTTTGGGGCTCTGTTCCTGCCTCTTCTGGCCCCATTCCCTCTGGGCTGCAGCTGGGCGGCACCACTGCTACTCACAGGATAGTTCTTTCCAGTGCCTGGGCCTGCTTCTGCGTGCTGTGTACTTACCAATAGCTTCCTTCTCTGCCACACGAATTCTCAGTCTTGAGCTGAAAGAGTGTTGCCTCCTCTGTGAAACTTCTTGATCCTTCTAGAGTCAGGTGATTTCTCCCGTGCAGATACTTCTGTGATAATACTTTAAGTGCTGTGTTGCAATTAGCTATTTGTTGGCCTCCCCACTTAAGTGGTGGACAGCGACCTTGTCTGATTGACCTCAGTGCCCCTAACATGCAGATCAGGGCCCAGCAGGACCCATTTCCCACAACAGAACTCTCCAGTACCCCGAGTCTGGTACGGTGGGAGGTATGCATGGTTACTATTGCCTCGGCAGATGTGCTATGTGTCCACTGAACTGAGAAGCTGACTCATGATCAGTAGGTAGACTTCACACTCATGCTAAATCTCCATGAGAAAGGTAAGACTCTTACCAGTTCGTAGGAAAAAGTAAGCCATCTTTACTTCCTCACCCCTACCAATAAAAAGGAGAAGAATGTGTTTGGTTTAATGTTCACATGGGAAAATGCTGTTGATCTTAAGTGAGCATGTGACATGTTTGCTGCAGGCTGTGAGGGACTCCCTTTGTGCGTGTTGGAGCTTTCACTGTTTGGGCCCTTCCTGCAGAAAGGGATAGAAAGTATGATAAATGCTTTTTTTCTTCTTCTTATTTTTAAATCCTCACCCGAGGCTATTTTGCCATTGATTTTTAGAGAGAGTGGAAGAGAAAAGGAAAGACAGAGAGAAATATCGATGTGTGTCGTTTGCACGCACTTCAACCCAGGCCGGGGGCCAGGGAGGATCCTACAACCGAGGTACATGCCCTTGACTGGAATCGAACCCAGGACCCTTCAGTCCACAGACCGACGCTCTATCCACTGCGCCAAACTGGCTAGGGCGATAAATGCTTTTCAAAGGTATATAAAAACATGCAGCCAACCAGTATTAATTAAAAAGAAAAGGGTCTTATGATTATTGAGCTCTTATGATGTGCCAGGAGCTTTTCACATATGATTATGTTAGTCTACACCACAAAGAGAAACTGAGGCACTGAGAGGGGAGTTGACTTTCTCAGGGCCCTGCACCTGGTAAGGTTCAGAGTTGGGATTCCAAAACAGATGTCTGGCTCAGAGTATCTCATGACACATTCAAATGTCTAATGGCCCATCATAGGCACCTGAATGAACATCTGTCTCTTCCTCTGTCCGAGCACATGCCACCTTTTCTTGTTCTGTGTTAGCCTTATCTGCCAATAGTGAGACCACACTTGAATGCCAGGAGAGTGTGTTGTTCCAGCAGTGGCAGAGCCCCTGTGGGCAGGCCCTCTGTGCAGGCCCTCTCGACCATGTCCACGTCGAGCTAGTACTAGTCATCTAGTAGCTGCTTTTGAGTATTTGTGGAATCCACAGTGAAAGCTGGCAGGACTCTTCCTGCACCGTGTGCTGCTTGTTTCCTGCTGAAACATCGAGGATGCGGAGCTGTGAACTCCTCAGTGCCTGCCTTACAAAGGAGGAACTGTAGTCTTTCTTGCCTTTGCCAAGATGAGGACACAGGATGCCTGGGGAGTCTTTTGGCTCTTGGGATTGCTGCCATCCTCATATTTCAGTGTGCTTTATATTTTCTTTCTGCTGGGTGGCATCCTTGGGAACAGGACTCAAGTAGTACATCCTGGTGGCCTGATCAGTGAGGGGGGTGCTGGTGTGGGACTAGAATTGATCAGAGCCAGCTGAGTTAGGGCTACTACAATGCCTCTCAGAGGGGGGAGGGTCCATGCAAGGTGAGCCTTCACCCCAAGAAAGGTCTACTGAGATTGGAAGGGTGGCAGAGAATCCTTACATTAGCATCTTGCCTTCCTAGTCATCACTTTGGGTCCAGCAGTTTATAGATCCAGCCTTCGTATTAGGCTGGGAGCTCCTCCAGGGGCTTAGAAGTTTAGTGGGGCAGACAAGGCACACAATGGCACAGTTCCCATATGAGTGCAACCAGGGGTTTAATGGGAAATAGTCAGTCCCCTCCATGTGTGCATGTACATATACATGCATCCATCCACATGCATATGCACACATCTGCACACATATACATACTTTGTATCTCTAAGCAGAGTCAAAATTCTGCACTCTCTCCTAGAACTTTCTAGTTAAGGAGCCACATGAGGGAAGTCAGTTTCCTCCTGGGGTAGGGTTGTATACTCACATTTTATGGCCGGGTCTGTCCCCCAATAGGGCATCTGGCCTCCTTCCTTTGCTCAGGTACAGAAACCTTCTAGCTCTTTCCAGAAACTTGATACCTCTCTTAAAGATGGATGATTTGCCATTATAAAAGATATGCATGAACATATTAATTTTATTTTAGACAGCAGCAGATTTGTTAGAATAATTTACACAGTGCCTTGCCTGTAGTATTTCTTTAGTAAAGACCTATTGAGAAGCGGAGGGGAGGTAGTAACAATGTGGGCTTCATAATCATGCAAACCTGAGATCAAAGCCCAGTTTTGCCATCTAATAGCTGTGTGAGTTTGAGTTCAGGGTCCTCATCTGGCATCCACATCCAGCATGCCACTATGATAGTGGCAATAATACTACTACATATTGTTGGAGAATAAAATGTAACCTCCCCAAAAGATTCTTGAAGGTTACAGCATTGTTATAGGTGGCCTAAGTTCTAAGTACAAATTCACTTCAACATACTAGTACATGTAAGTGTCTACCTGCCAGGTACCTTGCCCAACAAACAGAAGTGACTCGGGGCTTCTCTCATGAAGCTTCTATATTTGCAGGGGGATCAATAACTATAGATCAATTCGTTTAACAATAATTAGAATAATTTTAAAATATATTTAAGTGCAGTGGGAGTGCAGATGGGAGAAGTAGTTCTGTTTGGATGGAGAAAGAAGGAAGAAATTTGTCAGGATTTTTATTGCAGCCATAGGAAACAGCTCTGGCTGTCATATGTAGAGGGAATTCACAGGAGGGATTGCAAGTGGACGTGAGGCTGAAGGGCCAGTTTAGGGAATGGCCTGGGAGCCCAGGGTCTCTCTGGTACGTGTGAATTTTGGCGGACCTGCCTGCTGACATAGCTACAGAGGTAGGGTAGGACCTGGGCTCCAGGCTACCTGCTGCTGGGGAGTTGGGAGCTGCTTCTGTAACACCCCTTTTAACCCATTAGGGGAGGATTGTTCTGGAAGCCTTTGGGCTTGCGAGAGCTCTACACTAACCCAGGCTCTGTCTGTCCAGTTTGTGTCTTGCCCTCTGACTTGGAGCTGGAGCTGTAGATTGACCCTCATTTTCTGCTAGGAGCCAAGTTCAGTTACAGGCCACGTTTAAGCAGCGTCTCTGAACTTAGTCTTTGTAGCCACAGTGAGAAGCAGCAGGCAGCCAGCGGAATCCTGGCTCCTTTTTCCCTCTCTCTGTCTTTCAGCCTGCAATTTTGATACACGGGTAAGCTCGCTTTGCCCCCACTCCTGCTTATTTCAAGTGGCACGTTGTTACCCTGCCCGAAAGACAGCCCCTTCCTCACTCACAGGCAGGGATTGTATTCGCCATCATTACTTTTAAAAAGGTGTTCAGCTAGAAAATTGCATATTATTTCCTCTGTAAAGGTTTCTCCTTGCTGCCTTTGTGTAGCGTACAGCTGTCATAACCACAGTTGATATTTTGTGTGCTTGCGCTTGCAAGTGCATGGTGCAGGAAGATTAAGATAATCAGGCCATCCTCCTGGCCAGCAGCCTTCCAGTTCAGCTTTTATGAACTGGATTTAAAAAATAAATAAATCAGATCATATCACTCTCCTACTTAAAACTCTCCAGTGGCTTCCCACTGCTCAGAGAAGGCAGTGTACTCTCAGTGGCGCCACCCGCCAGGCCCCACACTGGCGGCCTCTCCCTCTCTGCTGTTTGTTGTGTGGTTTGTTCTGTTCTGCCCGTGCTTTGAAACCTGTCACATTTGTTTGCAGGTAAGGGCATTCACATTTGTGTTCTCTCTGCTGGGAACCAGCCTCCCTGCATCTTTGTGGGCCTTCCTTCCTTCCTTTGGCTATCAGCTCAGATGTCACTTCTTCACAGGGCCCTTGTTTGGTCATTTAGTCCTCACTCTACCTCTCTGGGCTGTCACTCTGTTCTCAAAGTCCCTCATCACCATCCAACATCTTTTTAGTTTGAGTTCATCTATCCATCCCCTCATTCATCGCAGTGCCCCTTGCTCCAAGAATAGTCTGGCTGTGTGAGCATCTAGGACATTTTTGTGCCTGACTAGCTGACTGAACGAGTGAAATGGCAGCAACAGGGACATTTTACAGGGAGAGGCAAAAGGCATAGCAGGGATTGTGCGGAGATGCTCAGGGAGGACCCACTGAGACCAGGTACTCTGCTCCAGGAAGCCCCCCACCTGCTCTCTGAGGACAGCTATGGCAGGGCGTGGCCATGGGAGTCAACATCCTCTCCACAGGTAGCAGCTCTCATCCACTCTTGGTTATTGCCCATTTTCCATATGGAAGTAAAAATGTTTTTTTATATAAAAAACATATAAAATTATGGCTTTATAAGTGCTGGTAACTGATTCAATTGAAAACCAAACCCAAACCACCTAACAGACCAAACAAAATAGGATCAAGTAGTTCATGGACTACTAGCTTGACTTTCCTTTCCTGGCTAATTCTTTAAAAAAGAGAGAAGAGAAAGGAAGAGAGAGGTAAAAACATAAACGATGAGAGAGAATCATTGATTGGCTGCCTCCTGCATGCCCCCTACTGGGGATCAAGCCCACAATCCGGCATGTGCCCTGACTGGGAATTGAACTGTGACCGCCTGGTTCATAGGTCAACACTCAACCACTGAGCCACACCGGCCAGGCTGACTAATTCTTTTATTATCCATTCAGCAAATATTTGGTGAGCTCTTTCCCTGAGTTCAGAACTTCAGATAAGGAGATGAAAGATCCCTGTCCTCTGGGGGTTCATGGTCCATGGGAGGGTCAAAAAAGCAGTCCAGTACAATGCTGAATGGTGGGACTGAGACAGAGGAGGGTGCCTGGCCAGCCTACTTTTCCAGAGGACATAGGGCTGTCATGTCACTTGGGGCTTTCACCTGCAGGAGGTCCCATGTGATTCATTGTTGCTCTGTGCTAATCTGGGGTTCCTTGTGCCCACCCCTTCTGGCCACCTACCTGATTGATAAGTTTAACTTCTAATCGGAGTCACTCTGTGCCCTAGAACTCAATTAGAAATTGCAGAGGTGATATCCTGGCTTCTTAAGATGGTTTGCTTAGCAAATGATACCAGGTAGGACTTTATTACTCTGGGAGATGAAGTCCATTACTTAAAAATTTTAGCTCTACCATGTGTGGCTCTGGGTGACTTAATTACTCTATACCTAATTTTTCTTGCCTTTTAAGTGGGTTTAATAATAGTTTTCTAGCCCACCATGCTGTTGTATAAATTAAAGGAGCACTTAGGTAATTATTTATTAACTGTTAATAAATGGTCACTGCTGTTTTTATCGACTTGTCCCTGATTGTTTCACAAGACTGCTGATCCTTGTTCCTGTTATAGCCAAGATTATACTTTTTGCTCAGTACCTAGGTGTTGCTAAGAGGAAGGAAGGCTGCAGAGAACGTGTTATGTATTGGATCAAATGTGTGAGTTAACCAGCATTGATCATTTGTCACTGTCTTCTTCCTTGTGATCTTATTATTTCCTACTTGGGCTACATGGACCAGCAGGCTCCAGTTGCCTCAGAGGCCATTTGTCCTGAGATCCCATGCACCTGAAGCTTCTGTTCTCTGGGCATGGGCATTGTGTCTCCACTATAGATGGGGATCTCAGCACTGCAGCCTGTGGGTGGAGACTGGGAAGGAAGCAGCATGAGCAGACACAACCTTCAGAATAAGACCATTTTCATACAACTTTCCCTGGTAATAAAAGGAAATGGGGGCTTCAGAGAGAGCTTTCAGTATTGCAGCAGATGGTCTTATAATACAATGTTTTTGCAAAGCTGTCTGCGAGACATCAGTGACTCTTAGAAAATGTGCATTGAGTAATGAGGAACAAAAAAAATGGCACATTGCCAGGCCAGTGTGGCTCAGTGGTTGAGCTTTGACCTATGAACCAGGAGGTTATTCCTTGTTCCATTCCTTGTCATCATTGATGTTTCTATCTCTCTCTCCCTCTCCTTTCCTCTCTGAAATCAATAAAAAAATATTTTTAAAAAAGTGACACATTGATTTGCTTTCTCTTTCCTACCACAATAGCTGGTTTTGGAAAGTTAGGAAGGTAATCCTAGAGAAGTGGCCCCTCCTGATTTCTCCATGGACTCTAAAGAGCTAGGACTTGGTCCTGGGTCAACAGTGCCCCACAGCTCTGCCCCAGACCCACTCTTCCAGACAGGACCCATTTGATAGCCAGTGAAGGACAGCAAACTCCTGTGGCAACCCTAAGAGGAAACCTTGGTTCAGAGAAACCCAGCAGCCAGCGTCTTGTGGTAAATAATTGTTAGAGCCAGATCTGGACCAAGCTCTTAGACATCACAGTATATTATCTTCTTAAAGATGAGCATTTCTTTCCCCCCAAAATCAGCTTTCCAAAAACATCAATTTATTGTTTGAGCAAATATTTCCTGTGTGACCCTGGGGATAAGGCAGCACACACAACTGTACCCCTGACCTCCAGGAACTTATAGCCTAGATGGGGACAGGCTGGCAAACAGACCAGCAAATACACAATTTGTCATCTTGGAACGCATCTCTGTATACACACAAGTTTATACTCAATGCAGGTTGGCATCTGGCAATACTCAGCAGTTTATGTTAGCAAATCCATGTGCTAAATACCGTATTAGCTGTGTGAATATATGTAGCTGTGTATAGATGACACAGATAAACACAAGGTGCACTATTTCATTTGTCCTCACAATCTAGGTGGGTATAGTTTCCCACTTTCAGACCAGCAGCCTGTGTTTCTCTGCCTCCTGCCTTGCATTTAATGAGGCAGTCTTCTGTGGGGCCCTCTTTCCCACCCCGCTAACCTGTTCTGGTCCTCGCTGTCTTCTGTAATCTGAGTGATTGCATAGGCCTTCTAACTGGTCTTTCAACCTCAAGTCTTTTTTTTCTTCTTAATATTTTGATAACTTTATTTCAGAATAATTGGTTTCCTTTGTAATCCTATGAATTTTTAATGTATTTATTGATGTATAATGCATATATCATAAAATCACCTATTTAAAATATACAATTTAATGGTTTTTAGTATATTTACTGCATTGTGCAACTATCACCACAATCTAAGTTTAGAACATTTTCATCACCCCAGAAAGAAATCCGATACCCCTTAGAAGTCAGTCCACATTCTCCACTACACTATCTCCAGCCCTTGGAAACCACTAACTTGCTTTTTAATCTCTCTGGATGTGCCTATTCTGGATATTTTATATAAGTGGAATCATGTAATATATGGCTTTTGTGTCTGGCTTATTTCATTTAGTATAATGTTTTCAAGGTTTATCCATGTTGTAGCATCCATCAGTACTTCAGTCATTTTATGCCTGCATATATTCCATTGTGTGGATATATATCACTTTAAAAAAATCCAGATAGATATTTAGAGACTGGGTATAGGGGGGGAGGGGGGGATGACTGCCTGCCAATGGGCAGAGAGTTTCTTTTTGGGGTGATGAAAATGTTCTGGAATTAGATAGTGGTGATGGTTGTACAATTTTGTGATATATTAAAAACCATTGAGGCTTTTAGTATATCACTAAGGTTTAAAACGGGTATGTTTTATGGTATGTGAATTATATATCAATAGATAAATCCAATAACACTTTTTAAAAAAGATATCGATAGCAGTTACTGTGGATAGACATATTAAGGGGGACATATATGTGTAATGAGGGAAAGTAACATTGATATGTGCCTACGTGAGAGGGATGTTGACAGGGCATCTTAGAGCATCTCAGTATCAATTCAAGGGCAGAGATGATCTCAGATCATCTCAAAGTTATATTTGTCTTTGAGATTTACCTTTTTACATTAAAAATCTGCTATCCGTTATGGGTTGTGGATAGGTATATTTTCTTTTCTGTTTCAGAGTTTAATAATAATACTTTTATTATCATGATAATCATTATTGGCTGCCATTTTTTTTAAACTACAGTGTACCAGATACTTTGTTTAATGCTTTATGTGCATAATTTTATTTAACTTCATTACAACCGTATGAAATATAGGTATTGTTAATCTCCCCATGGTATAGATTAGGAAGCTGAGACTTAGAGAAGTTCTAACTAGACCAATGTCATTAGGGAAGTGGCAGATCTAGTATTTAAATATAGCTTTTTTCTCACTCTAAAATCTGCTGTCTTATACAATGCTCTATCATCTTTTAAAATTAGAACACATTATTACTAATTTAATGGAAGGGGTGTGTAAAACATAATTTAGACCCCGGAATGGCCTTCTGGGAACTGGCATCAAGGTCTGGGACCCGGAGGTAGGTCTCAGTCCCTGATGGAGGTCTGAGCCTGGGATTGACATCTGGCACTGGAGGATGATCTTGGGCCCCAGGTGGCGGTCTGGGTCAGGGGCTTGACCTCTGAATCATGGAATGGTGCACTGGACTACTGTGGATGTCTGGGACCTGATAAAGAACTGGATACTGGGTACGAGGTCTGTGTCCCGGGATGGACTTCTGGGCCCTGACATGAAGGTCTGCGGCCCGGATGTAGGTCTCAGCACTGGATGGAGGTCTGGGCCCTGTGGGGAGGACCTGTCAGTCTGCGGGCCAATGCTCTATCCACTGTGTCAAACCAGCTAGGGCTATTCCTATACTTTTAATTAGTATTTTCTGTTTACATCCTCTTCTTCTTCTCCCCTCATATTCTTCTGCCCTCTCCTCCCTCTCCCTTCTCTTCCTTCTTCACCTTCCTCTTCCTCTGCCTCCCCTGCCATGAAATAGGAAGTCAAGACTGACAGACTCTTCTTTCATACTTGTTATCTTGTTCTTCCATTGCAACATTCTGGCTGCAATCTCTGTACTATATTTCAGTTTACTAATTTCTTCCTTACTGCCCTCAACTTAGGGCTTGTCTTATTCATTTTATTTTTCATTTTGAAGAAATTGAAATTTATAACATTTACCTGTAATCGGATTTTCCTGGTCCAGGTCCATAATTTCTTCTTTGTATTTATTTTTTATCTTTTTACACCAGAAATTATTTCTTCCATATATTTTTTAACACATTAAAAAAACATTTAAAATATATTATCAATTGGAAATTTGAATACTGGCTGAATATTTGATGATGTTAACATTAATTTTTTTTTTACCTTTTCATTGAATTTGTTGGGGTGACATTGGTTAATCAAATTACATAGATTTCAGGTGTACAATTCTATAATACATCATCTGTGCACGGTGTTTTGTGTTCATCACCCAAGTCAAGTCTCTTTCCATCACCATTTATCTCCCACGCCCCTTTCTACCATCGTTAATATTTTTAAATTTGCATTGGTGCTATGGTTCTGTTTAGGAAAGTAAAAATCCTTATCATTTAGACAAATATGTTGAAGTATGTACAGATCTGCTGTAAGAAATTTGAGGGTTGAGGGATTGTGGTGAGTATAGGTGAAACAAGACTTTGTTTAGTTTATAATTTTGAAAGCTTAGTCTGGGGTTTTATTATATTATTCTGTCTTGTTTTTAAAATTTTCCATAATAAAAAGTCTTTTCAAATTCTGTTTGTAATGTCCCATAAAATAAATGTAATCTGGAGTGAATTCATATTCAAGCTGCTGATTTTATTAGTATTCTTTCTAAGCATTATATTTCTGCACATATTTGGGGTTGGTTTGCAGGCTTGTTTTGAGTAGAAAGTTTGATATTGGTCTTGTTTTGCTTTGTTTTGTTTTCTCTCTCATTTTTCCCTCTCTGTGTAGTATTTTTGTGGTTGCCTATATTGCACCCAAGTGCAGGGCCAGGTGTGATGTGGCCTTTGGAGGCCTGCCTCCACTGTGGTTCTGGTGGTGCTGCGGCTCTGGGACCTATCATGGTGCTTGGTTCATTTATTAGGGCTGTAGCCTGGGCCTGTGGGCTAAACCTAGGTCCAAGCAAACGGAAAACCATGCCTTACATTGGGGTCTTGAGGAATTTGTTACAGCAGCTTCTTAATCTGGGGAGCCCTTGGCTCTGTGTGGCACACCAGGCCCCAGTGCCTCCCTCTGTGGAGCAGCACTTGCTCTGGCATCTCTGCTGCCTTCAGCCTCACCTACTGCTTTGCATTTCTGTTTAGTTGGGGATTTTAATCTTGTTCTTTGAGGCTGGCTATGTCTCTCTGGTCTTGTGCTCTTATTTTTTATCTGCCCTGACTATGTGTTTGGAGCAAAGTAGACACATCAGAATATGAACTCATTGTGCTCTCTTAACTGGAGGAAATCCTTGACTAAATCACTAAAGATTCAGTTCAATTCCCTATTCAAAGACTGTGATCTGCTGAGTATATCTTCATAAAGGTGATATTTTCCCTTTGTGTTGGAGATAGCATACTTTATTCAGTATTTTTCCTCCCAGAAGAGTGTTTTGGAAATCTCCTTAGAGAAAATAGCAACCCGCTACCCCATAAGTTATTCTGCCTGTGGTCTCCTCAGCACACATCCCTCTCTGAAATTACCTGATTTATCTGCTCCCACATTTGTCTGTCCTACTGGGATCTAAGCTTCCTGGGAACAGAAACTTTCTCTCTTTTCTGTTTTGTATCCGCAGCCCCTTTACGATAGTGTCTGTCACATGGTGGACACTCAATAATGTTCTGATGATTACTGAATCAGTCACTGAAACCTGTCTGTGCCTCCCTCATTTCATGGTCATGCTGAGAGATGCCTGCTGCATGTCGTCTGTGAGCGCTGGAAAGCAGGTGTTGGACTTCTACAGCTATGTAGAGTGACTAGTGTTGTCTGATGCCTGCCTTCATTCATCAAAATCGAATCATCGAGGGCCTACTCTGGGCCAGGCACTGACATCCAAGTGTTTATATCTCATTCATTTTCTACAGCCCTTTACCATGTCACCTCCTGTCCATTATCAGTCACTGGATTTCATTATAAATCTCAGATGAACAGAGTGGGTTGGTAGTACTGATTAGGGGATGGAGTAAAGGCAGTGAGCTAGTCGCCTGGCTGGCTTACTGCTGGAGGCCAAGGCTTTGGGGGATGTGCTGGAGTCGGCCAAGGCCCTTCCTCTCACAGAGCTTCTGTTCCAGTGGGCAAGACAGACCCATAGCTCTTGAAGCAGTTCATCACTTACTTGGTAACAGCTTAGATATGTGGCAAATTGATGTAATTACAGGAGGCCCCTGGCTCAATATACCTTCTCCTGTGTGAATAGTCTCTATGTGGCCTGAGGAAGCGGCAGTAGTTGGGGAGCTCTGCCTGGAGCCTTAGCTCTGCGTCCCATTCTTGACATCAGTGTTCATAATGGCAACATAGGCCGAGCATTTCTGGAGCCACTGCCCATCCCAATGTGTCAGTTAGGTGGTGGGTGGACATGTGGAAGTGCCCCCGTGTCTGCTGCCCCACTGACCCCTAATGAATGGCCACGGAAGAGCCTCAAAACAGTTTTGCTTTCAGATGTCATCTTCCTGCTTGGCTGGGACTGTTGGCCAGAAAATGGCAAATCCAGGGCCCAGGAGATATTTCTTGCTGGCTACTTTACTGCATCAGATTCTCTGATTGCACCAGGGATAGTTAACTGGTGAGTGCTGGCTGCTGAGGATCCAGCACAGATTAGCCATTCTCGCATTCCTGGAACCTGCCTCAGCATCATGCTTTGAAAAATCTTGCGAGAAATCTCCAGTATTCAGTCTCACTGTTTGTATTTAGTGTTTTGGTTTTTTTAAAGTGTTGGCATTCCACAGGCATTCCAGAAACCTTCTTGGCATTTTTAGATATTTTACAGCTGCCTCAGGAGCCAAGTTATTACTCTTCTGTATTCTGCAGGTAAGAAGAAAATACACAAGAGAAGGCTAGCAACTTGCTTAAGCTCACAGGCCCCTCGGTGATCTAGCTGGCATTAGAACTTGACTCTCAGGTGGTCAGCCTGTCGCCCAGCCCTGCTGGCTTGGATTTTCCTGGGAGCAGTGTGGTCCTCCAAACCCAAGCCTTTCCTCAGACACTGTCGTGGGGTCAGCTCCCCACATTACCAGCCTTCCCCCACACTCACATCCACTCCCGCTGCGGCTTCAGAAAGTCTCATGCCAAGGAGAGTAGCAATGCCAAGGAAATGAGCTTTCAGACACACCAGTTCTTGTCCTGCCTGGTGTTTCCGAGCAGTGCAGACCCATGCACTCATAGTGTGGTTTAAAAGAAGAAACCCAGAACTCAGTGTCACACTGACTTAGGTTCATGGTCCACCTTAGTCATCAACCAGCTCTTGGGGGTCATGAGAATGAAGTCACACAGGAACCTAGAATGGTGTCTGAGCACACTTGACCCTTAGCAGAGGGTGGAGGCAAGCAGATGGCATTATTCCTCCTACAAGCACCAAGCCTGTCTTCTGGAGTTCTCAGACCCTGCTTTGCCATGATGTTGGTGTACCATTGTGGTGGCCCGCAGTGGCCATGCCCCTTTCTAGGGTTTTCCTTTAACCTCTATACAGTCCCATGTGGTTCTGTTCCAGGTTTATATGTTACTAGAGGCCCGGTGCATGAAATACGTGCACGAAATTCGTGCATGGGTGTGGTCCCTAGGCTTGGCTGGCGATCGAAGCGCGAGTGTCTGGTGTGGAAGGGCAGGTCCCAGCTGACCTCTGGGCCCTGAGCAGCACCTGGGCCCCTGGGGCCCCGGGCCCCCATGTGCCCTCCTCTGCCTGAGTCACAGCACCCAAGTCTCCACGCAGAGATGCAGTGAGCACGGCTGGATGCGTGGGCCAGGGTGCAGTGTGGGCCTCTGGGCCGTCCAGCGGCGCCCCCCGGGTGGGCAGCGTGCTCTCTTCTGGCTGGCCTCGCAGACCAGCTCCTATGTGAACCTATGGGGAGCCCAACTGGCCCCTGTGGTCCTGTGGCTGTGGCCCAGCTCACCCAGAAAAGGCCGTGCGGGTGCAGGGCAGGATCCTTGCAGGCGCCTGGCATCTGAGCATGGGGGGGAGGGGGCTGCTTACCCCGGTGCGTGAACCCTAGCATCCTGGGGGAGGGTAGCAGGGAAAGTGAGAGCGAGTTTGGACACCCTGCATTCTTACCACACCTCCGTCCCCATCACCCCCGCCCCCAGGTAGCTAGCGAGAGGTTGCAGCCCCCCACCTGTGTGCTGTGGGAGGTTGGTTGCTGCCACCCACCCCCCAGTTCCCTGTCCCAGCCCGGGGCCTAGCCCCAAATGGGAGATCAGGGCCTGCCGGCTGCTGGTTAGTGTCTGTGGGGCCATCGGTCAGGGCCAGGCCCCCTGTCCGGCTCCCTCAGCATGTGGGAGCCGGGCAGCGTTCCTGCCCAATGGTTGCTGTCTGCGGGACGATCGGCGGGGCGATCGGGCCCCCGCTCGCACCCGCCTTGGCCTGGTGCTGCCCGCTCACCTGCTCCACCATCCCGTAGTGGTCCCAGTCTCATCGGGGCCCATCAGCGCCCATAGCACCTCCACTGACGCCAGCTGCCAGCGCTGCATTGCTGATGCCCGCCATGTTCTGTGCTGCCCCCTGGTGGTCAGTGCACATCATAGTGAGTGGTTGAACTCGGGCCGAACTCCCGGTCAAGGGGACAATTTACATATTAGGCTTTTATTATATAGGATACCTGAGTAAGCGGGACCTTGGTGGAGTTAGAAAATTGTTCGAGGTCACTCAGCTAGTGAAGGGCAATGTGGGTTCAGCCCAGGTTAGCTGGTTCCAGGTTGCTTGTCATGGTTAACCAAGCCCCTCCTCCTAACTGTGACCATGAGGGCGGGTCCTCGGCTGTGTGCACCAGCAGTTCTGTTTGTTCCCACCAGGTGGGCGAGGGAGCCACTGCAACCTCCGGCTCTACGGAGTTTGCCTCACCAAAAGAAGGACATTTTGGCATCCCTGCCTCTTACAACTTAGAGAGTGAGTCACTAGCCTGGTGTGGTGCCAGGTGTACGGACTCATGGCCAGGTATACGGACATCTGCATCTGCCATTAGGACCTGGCCCCAGCTCTTCCCTCGTAGCGATGAGCATTGGGCCACTTAGCCCCTCGGTTTTTTCATTTATAATCGGGGAGCATAATAATCCTACCTACCTTTTAGAGAAGTTGTAAGGCTCAAATGAAAGAATATGTGGGAAGCACTTGGTCCAGTACTTGGCACATGCACTAGTAGCATTCAGTAATTGTTAGTGCTTGTCATCTGCGAAATGGTTCTTAAAATGACCTGTTAAGTGTTGTGGTGAAAATTAAACACAAGGTAGGCAAGCGATGTAGCATAGCACGGGTTCCAGCATCGCTCTTCTTCTCATTTTTAATGCCACTGTGAGCAGAAATCATCGTGGGTTTCTCCTTGCAGCCCTAGCCCAGCTGCTTCTGGTTGACATGGACTTTGTTCTCTTCCAACTAGGACAGCGAGCTGGAGAACCGAGAGTCGGAGCTGAGACGCCACAACGCCTTCTATAAGGAGCAGCTGGCGCGCATTGAGAGGAAGGTAAGACTGGGGCTCGGCTGCCTTTTTGGGGGACCAGGTCCTAATGGCACTGTCAGGGAGAGAGGAAGCCACACTTCCTCAGTGCCCATTCACCCCAATAGCCAGTCACCCCATGGACATGCCCTCCTACATGCCACAGTGAGCACCACACCCCAAAACTTTCAACAAGTGGCAGTCACAGAGATCTTTTTGTTGAATGCCTTGCTCGTTGCAGTTCAATTTTAGTAAAAAATCGTTGCACCACAGGGCAGTGCTGAGACCCAGTATACGTTTCTCACTTTAGTTAAGCTGCACTGGATAAAAATAATAATAACGTGAAGTCTTGCTATACAAATATATTAAAGTTGTATTATTGATTTTCTCCTGGGATTTGGGGAGATCAAAGTGCACCATGGCTATACTACTTTTCTAAGGATAAGCCTTTGAAATGAATGAGATTCAAAGACATTTCATTCCTTTTTTAAAAGCCTACAACAATTCCTGAAAATTCATTTGGTAACTTGCTTACTTTAAAGGAGGAGGGGGTTGGGGGAGGAGGGACTCACTTGTTGATCACGGCAGATTATTTTTCAAAGAAATGGCTTAAAATGTGGGAGGAATGGTTGGGAGGGTAAAAAAATAGTTCTCTCTCCTGCCTGAGACAGCATGCCAAGCAACCCGAGCCATCAGCTTATTGCAGGCAAATCTTTGAGAATCGTTTGTCACGGTTTGGAGCTTTGAAATTGACAGTTTGCTTGAGGGGCTTGATTTTCATAAGGGCTTTCTCCTGTGGCATGCCACACTGGAGCCTGGCAGAAACGTGGGTTTCTGGATTTCCAGGCAGCAGGGACATGGGGGCGTTTCCTCCCTGCTCCATGGACACCCCTACCTGTCCACCCTCTTTGGGGTGTCTCAGGGACCATCAGAATTGTGATGTGAACACAAATGCTGATGGTGACAGCCTGTGGTCCCAAGGGCTGGCAGGGCACCTCGAGCTGCCTACAGAGGTGGGTAGGCCTTAACAAGCACATGTTTCCTGGAACAGCCTCCTGCCCAGGTTTGACGATAGCTATAATGACAAGGATTGTGATTTGAGATCCTGGAAAAGGGTAAAAACATTCCACCAGCCATAGCTCTAATTATCACAGTTGCCCATATGTTCATAAGCACAGATTTTTTTTTGTTAAGTGTGCAATTTTATGGTCTCCTGCTGTGCTCCTCCTGCATTTTCCTCTCTGGGTTTGGCATGTGTGTGTTTGGGGTGGAAGGCAAGTAGCCTCACAGCTTTTTTCCTCCCCTAAAATCTGTTTTCCCCTCGTCATGCTCCTGTCTCCTCTCTATGATAGTCCTCTGCTTTCCTGAGGGAAAGGACATTCTCCGGGATGAGCCCTTCTTTCTCATCTGCTCTCCCCACACATCATAAAGTGAAGTCCAAACTCTGTATGCATTCACATGCAGGCTTTTATTTTGTTAATGAGGTTTTCCCACAGGATTGTGAACAGTATTGAATGCATCCAGAAGGAGGTGCAAAAACATGATCTCCTTTCGACTCTTAAACAGCAGCATTTTAAAAACATATATATATTTTTTATTGATTTCAGAGAGGAAGGGGGAGTGAGAGAGAGATAGAAATATCAATGATGAGAGAAAATCATTGATCAGCTGCCTCCTGCACGCCCCACACTGGGGATCGAACCCGCAACCTGGGCATGTGCCCAGGGAATCGATCAGTGACCTCCTGGTTCATAGGTAGATGCTCAACCACTGAGCCACGCGAGCTAGGCTAAAGAGCAGCATTTTGCTGTGATAATACAAAGGAGGAAAGAGCCTCAAACATCCCAGAAACTGGAGATTGGTGAGGGAGCTGGGGAACGGAGTGGGTTGGAGAGTGGGGATCAAGGAGGCATGGTCAAAAGCTTAATTGTATCCGTTTTGAAAAAGTTTTCCATTTTTCTCTGTGGATAATTTTATTCCGGTAACGGCTTGGGAGGATGGGAACAGCATCCGACAATCTCTTTTATGAACTGTTGCTTTTATATTATTCTGCTTTCAGTTGTTGAATACTCTCAGACCTTGACATTTCTGTACACACAGCTTCAGGGCCTTCCAACCATTAAGCTCCTTTCCTTTTCTTTTTTTTCCAATTCCTTTTAAGTTTAGAAATTGGTGGTGGAAACCTGTTCAGGGGGAAACTTGGAACAGTTGTTGAATCATCCTTTACCATCGCAAATTGTTGGGCATTTGGTCACAGGTGAGAGAAGGTGGGGGTGGGGGAGACGGAGGCCTGGGCTCTTGGAGGCACATTGGTGGTCCACATACCTCTTGGCTGGACCCCTGTGGTAGGATGCCTGCCTGGAGTGCTGGTCTGTTGTGCTTGTCATGTAGGAACAGCCTGCACAGAACCCAGACTCATTTTTCAAGGAGGAGACTTCTTAACCCCTTTGTACTGCAGTATTTATCCCCTAGATGATTATTCTTAAGTGCGCAAATCACATTTTGTAGGGCTCCTATGCTTTATAATCTTTCCGAGTAATTTTTCCTCACGCCCACACTGTAAGATCTAAGTGAGGAGTGTTTTCCATTTCACCACAGAGAGCAGCAAGCTGCCTTGTGAGGGTCTTAGGGCACCTGTAAGCACATCCCAGACACGGAGCTCACACACACGCTGTGAAGCAGAGGGCAGCGTGGGTGAACGCTGGACCTGGGCCCATGTGCAGCTCTGTATCATCGCACTTTGCAGCCGCTTCGCCTTCTCACATCTCAGTTTCTTCATCTGTAAAATGGAAATACTAATGCTTTCTTTCAGGGAGTCGGTGGGGGCATTAGCAAGGTAAAATCTGCAAAAATGTTGGCATATGCCACGGCTCCACCTATACCACATCTGGATTCAGCTATCATGGGGCTAAGGGTGACTTATACCGAGTGGCTCTGAACTCGGCCCTGATAGCTGTTGAGCTGACCACTCTTCTGCCCTCCACCATGGAGCCAAGTAGGGTGGGGATGTGAGCGGGCTTTGGAGTCCAGCAGACCTCAGCCTTAGTTCTGCCTCAATAATTTAACAGCCTTATGACTCTGAGCAAGTTGTTTAAATTCTGAGCTTCTGTTCTCTTATCTTTGAAATGGGAATTTTAAGACTAGCCTGCCAGTTGTTTTGGGGATGAGTAGTCATTTCTGTAAAAGTGCCTGAGATAAAAGTTTTCATTTCTCTTTCATGTTATTTCCAGCCTCTTTCCCCTTATTTAATAAATGCATAGCCATTCATTTATTCCACATTTATTTAATTCTGCTAAATGCCCAGAGATTAAGACAATTGTGGTTCCTGCCTCACGAAATTCAAAATCCAGTTTGGAAGGGGGAGTGGAGGTTTTGAAGATTAGGACCCCAGATGGGAAGGTGCCTGAGAGCCAGCTGCATGTGACCAGTGGACCTTCCAGCTGCATAAAAATAGTCTCATTTTTTTCTAAACTCAGCACCTGAGTTTAGAAAAAAAGTGGAGAGGGCATTTTGGGGGTCTAGCTTCAAAGACTGAGGCAGGGAGAAAGGAAGAAACGCAGAAATATGTCTTCTTTCTGGATTTCAGGCTCTTTCCCCCGGAATGTTGATCTCGCTTCCTTCCCGTTGGTGCACACCATCCCAGCCCTTCTCCTGTTTTTGTCTTTGCTTCTACTCTGGCCTTCTTGTGACTGTCATGTGATCCTGCCAATCGTGCAGCCTTCTCAGTGACAGCACTGAACGGCTCCCTGCCTGGTGTCTCTGGGGTGCCAGTTAGGGCCTGTCAGGAAAACAGGAGCTGCTCTAGGTTCAGGGAAGAGGAGTTTAATACAGAAAGTTCACTTCACAAGAGAAGTCAGAAACGTGAAAAGGGCCCAGCCTCACAGATATTGCGGAAATGTATTCACAGCCACAGGGCTGTGTGCACTCAGTAGAATGGCTGACAGGGGACGATGGACACCTCCAAGTGCCGGTCAGGCTGTAGTTTAACCCAAGCTCTCAGGCACTGCTGATGTGCTGTCAATTGGCAACGTCACTTTGGAAAACTGTTATCCAGTGTCTGCTGAAGCTAAATGTGCACATTGGACGGGCCCATTTGTATGACGTACAAACACAGCAAAACTAATCTGTGGTGTCAGCCAGTGGGATAATAGTACCTCTTGAGGATCATAGTGACTAAGGGAACATGCGGGGGGGCAAGGTTCCTTTTCTTGACCTGGGTGCTAATTACACAGTTGTGTTCAGTGGTGAGAGTTCATGAAACTCTGCTTAGAGGATTTTACACTTTTCTGTCAGTATGTCCTACTTAATAAAAAGTTGAATGCAGCTGAGGAAGGCAGGCCTGCCCTCAGGCATTAATAAATTTTTATTTTTATTTTTGTTGTTGTTGTTAGTCCTCACCTGAGGATCTTTTTCCATTGATTTTTAGAGAGAGTGTAAGGGAGGAGGAGAGACAGAGAGAGAGAAACATCGATGTGAGAGAGACACATTGATTGGTTGCCTCCCACACGGCTCCAATCAGGGCCGAGGATTGAGCCTCAGGCACTCATAGAATTACCCGCCATTCCTTCTTATCCGCACTCTGGGCCCTGTGACCCTGTCATGTGTTCTTGCACTCACCACACTGTCTTGTGGTTCCTGGCGTCTGCGGTTTTTTCTACTTCCAGGCTGTGAAGGTCTAGGAGCTCAAAGTTCTCATTGATCTGATTCATCAGAGTGATTCATCACCAAGGACTGGGGAGGCATAGAATAGGTGCTCAGTAAATGCAAGAATAATGAGAGGAAAGTGTGTGTGCACAAGTAGGAAATAGTGACACAGGGGGCCCCGAGAAGAGAGGGGAGCTCTTGCCAAAAAGGCTTTTAGGCAGAAGATGTGTGTAGAGAATGAGCAGGACATGGAGAAGGTGCGGCTTCTGGATGGAAACCCCAGCCAGTGTGCTCCATGTACCAGTTGGCAGTGGGCGGTAAGCTGTAAAAATAGGTTGGGGTCAGATTGTGAGGGACCTTGGATGACTGGCTGACAAGCGTGGTCTTCCTTTAGGGTAATGGTGGGAATTCTTGAAGAGCTGTAAGTGGGAGAGAGATTGGAGCTTGGATAGCCAAAAGAATAATTAAGAGAAAGAGAAAAATTCGAGCAAGCCGCTACACTTGGGTAATTCTAAACATGCACATATAAAGTGGAGGTGACCAGCAGGTGATTGAGAAGTGTCAGGCAGAGTTCTGTGTCCTGCAAGATGAGTCACTACAGTTTCTATGAGCATGTGCTGTGCCAGGCTCTTTTATATAAGTTGTCACTAATCTTTGCAGCAACCGATGGAAGCCAGTTCCAAAGATGGTTGGAGGGCATGCAATGAGAAGGGCCAGTTTTTCCTGGAGAAGCATTCTCAGAGGAGTCAGCCTTTGAGGTAGATTATATTACACATTTTACAAACTAAGAAATTAGGGACCAGGTGAAACGAGCTGCCAGAGGCCGTTCATCCGCTGGGTGAAGGCAGGGCTCCAGCGTGTCCGCTCTTTCCCCGCCTCATGCCACTTCCCGAAGCAGCTCGGGGGGGGGAAGAGCTTCAGGAGAACTAGTGCCATGGCTGCAGGGCAGAGCGGACTAGGATTGAGAAGAGGCCTCTTAATTGCTTTGAAAGACATGAGTTACGTTAAAGGAGCCTTTTCAGGATTGCAGTGGAGACTGAAGCGGGGTTACATGTAGGATTATTTGGGTCTGCAAACAGAATGAGAACATTGTAGTTTAAGAGGGAATCACTTGAACCCATTTGTGAGAGGAGGAGAATTCATAACGTATCTCTGAGGGGGATCCGGTGGAAGCCAGTTCCAAAGGTGGTTGGAGGGCATGCAATGAGAAGGGCCAGTTTCTCCTGGGAGAAGCATTCTCAGAGGAGTCAGCCTTTGGCCCGGGAGGTGGAGTGGGTTTCCAGCTGTCTGGTGAGTGAGTGGTGTGTGTTGCTGGAAGAACTACTGACTGCCAGCTGCCCTAATGGCCAGCAGACATTTATCCTGAGTGAGGGGAGGCCCAAAGTCGGTACCAGAGACTCAGAGAAGTGCTCGCCATTTAGGTGCAAGACAGACAAGACAAGTATTTCCAAGTGTGACATGCCTGCATAGAAAAGCTGCCAGAGCAGGGAATTCAGAGGAGAAAGAGATAACAGTGACCTGAAAACAGTACAGCAAGAAATCAGCCCTAGTGGGAAAGAAGTCTTACCTCCCCCGATCATCCTAGGGCAGTGATGGCGAACCTATGACACGCATGTCAGAGGTGACACTCGAACTCATTTTTTTGGTTGATTTTTCTTTGTTAAGTGGCATTTAAATATATAAAATAAATATCAAAAATATAAGTCTTTGTTTTACTATGGTTGCAAATATCAAAAAATTTCTATATGTGACACGGCACCAGAGTTAAGTTAGGGTTTTTCAAAATGCTGACACGCTGAGCTCAAAAGGTTCGCCATCACTGGCCTAGGTAGCAGTTCTTTACCAGCTGAGCTGGTAAAAAGGTCTGAGCCCAAAGAACTCTTGAAGATTATCGAGTCCGAAGTTCTTCACCAGGTGAGGTGAAGAATGATACCTGCACACCAGTTACCCCGCTAATACCATTTTGTAGGTTCTCAACAGTGTACGGTAGTGATAAATGAAAGGGATTTAGAATGGCCTTTCTTAGCAAGGGTGGACTTGTTATGCCTGTGCCAGTGGGACCCAGGGCCTTTGATAAGGGTGATCAGTGAGACAGGAGGGAACAAAGAAATTGAGAACCATTGCTCCCATTCAGTTATTTTCACAGATTAAAATAAAAAGGCCCCAATAGCAGCTAAGAGGTTTGAGACTCACTTGGTAAACTGAGTTTTTAGATCTAGAGCAGCGGTTCTCAACCTGTGGGTCGCAAACAATGAAAATACATCCTGCATATCAGATATTTACATTACGATTTACAACAGTAGCAAAATTACAGTTATAAAGTAGCAATGAAAATAATTTTATGGTTGGGGGTCACCACAACATGAGGAACTGTATTAAAGGGTCGCGGCATTAGGAAGGTTGAGAACCACTGATTCTAGAGGGACCTGGGTTTGACTCATCTTCACCACCTATTGGCTTCATAGACATGATCAAATCACTTAAGCCCTGGAGCCTTGGCTGTCTTCATTTTTACCAGGGGACAGTAATAACTACATTGTCAAGGTAATAAAGGGCATAACATAGAACCTAGTCTATTGTAATATATTATAGTATAAATGGTAGCTGCCATTACTATTACCAGCCAACTATGCAATATGATGCCATTGCTCTCATTGTCCCCAGAGGTCATCTAGCTAGCTAATAATATAACCAGAACTCTAATTCCTTGCTGTTATGTGCATTAGTCTTATAGTTACTGTTTTTACATTAGGGTGAGAGTAGTTGTTAATTATAGGTGCTAGAGTTAGATGCTTTTATATCTTGGCTTCCACCACTCCACCACCTCTAAAACCATCATCTCACTCCTACCCCCACCTCCAACTCCTCCACTGCCACCTCCACTATCACTTCCACTTCCACCATCACCAGTACCTCTACCTCCATCACCACTGCCACCTTCACCTCCACTGGCACCATCATCTCCACTATCATCTCCATCACGTCTACATCTACCTCTATCCCCACCATCTCTACCACCCTGACCTCCACCTCCATGTCCACCATCATCATCACTGTCACCACCTTCACTTCCATTCTCATTTCACCTTCCCTGCCTCTACTTTCTATATTGCTTCTGGTATGTTTGCTAAAGATCTGTTTCTTTACCTCAGTCTCATCTCATACTTTGCAAAAATCCTTTTGTTTATCTCACACTAACCATTGAGGTGAGGAGGGAGCAGAGACTCCAGTCTCTGTTGCACATTGGGAGAGGCGGCGGTTTCCCTGGGCCTTGTGGCCAGGCTTTTCCGGGACAGATGTCTGGGATAAGAATCCAGCTGAACTGGTGGCACACCTCCTTTTTGCTACACACAGTACCTAAGTTATGTCACTTAGGGTTTATGGCAGTGGGGGTGGGAAGTAGGAGAGGAGTGTTTATATTACAAATGAAAATGAGGACACTCAGAGAGGTTAAGGGATGGTGTAAGGTTTCAGCGCCATTAAACTTCAGATCTAAGACTTCGTTCTTTCTGAATCCACATGTGTAAAATTGGAATAATCATGGTTCCTATCTTGTAGGGCAGTTTTAGTTTTGAGAATTAAATGTGTAAAATATTGCTAACAAATTGTTCCTCTGTCTCCAGAGCTGGCTTTCTTGGTGCTCAGTAGCTAACAATTGCTGAGTGCTCTCCACTTGCAAAGCCCTGGCCAAGCACCTTACTGGGAGTCCCTCCTTCAACCTTCACAAGAACCCAGTGATCTGGGTGCTAAAATGACAACTGCCCTTCTTTGAATTCTTGCTGTGAAAGTGCCAGGTGTGTTCTAGCCTCATGACATGTACTAATCTATTGCATCCTCAAAACACTCTTGTAAGGTAAGAACTATTATCATCCCCGCTTTACAGCTAAAGAAACAAGCTTTGAAATAGGCAGCAGTTTTCACATGAATAATTTGGGGTTATAGGGAGCAGTCAGAGTTTGCTGCCCATAGCCCTTGGCTAGCTAATTCAGGGGATCAGTGTTTCATCAGCTACTCAGAGTACTGTTTGAAACTGTATTAAAATGATCCACAATATAATCTACTTTAAGTAGATAGGTCAATAGTAAAATGAATCTCTCTGTTCCTATTCCCCAGATTCAAAAATTTTGCCACATTTTCTCATATCTATTCCCATTTCCTTCTTTGTTCTTTGCTCATGTACTTTACACCAAGTCCCAATCAATGACCATGACTTTTCCCCTACATACTTCAATATGTGTCTCTAAAAAGTATGGACATTTTCTTACATAGCTACAGTATTGTTTCTTGCCTCAAAGAATAACATTATTTCTCCAATTTCCTAAAAAATCTGTCTCCAGGGTTTTTTTTTGTCTTTTTGTCTGTTTCTGGTATCAATCAAGATCCACCAGAGCCACCATGTTGCCATTGGTTCTGAGGCTAGTAAGTCTCTCATCACCTCAAACTCTGTGCCATTTTTTTAGACCAACAACTTATTGCAGAACTCTTTAGGTTCCTATTACCTTTTTTCTCCATCATTGTATTGAACCCAGTCCAGAAAAGTAAAGTAAATGCTGTGGGAAAACCGACTGTTTCCTGTGTTAGGAGGGGACATTTTCATGCAAGGCCAGAGCCAAATCACAGTGGTGAGGTGGCTGTGCGCAGCTGCTGATTTATGTCATTCCCTCTGTTATTGGTGCTAGGGTCCTTTTTAAGCAAAGGCGCAATCACTATCTCCTCTTGAAGTGGTCTCAGCACCGCTTCTGGCAGCAGCTACATTAACATGCAGCAGCTCCTGCCCCGGGGTCATTGTCTGTTGGTTTTCCTCCAGCACATTAAGTCTCCTAAATAAGTACTTAGAGGTTGAAGAACCAGAAGTGTCTGTCAGTCATGTGTGTAGTTTGCCACCTATCCCTGCTGAAAAAGACCCAGTCAAACAAATACTTTCAATTAAATAGGGACTCCATGCTCTTTCCCTTTCCTTTCCTTTCCTTCTCACCTCTTTCCTTCCCAGCCTCAATCAGCTCAGTTTGACCCAGTGAATTCCCTTGAACCTTTCCTTCACTCACTTGGCCACTGTGGTGGTGAGATGTTGAGAAGGGAATTCAAACTTACCCTTTGACCTCTCTCTACTGGTGCTGTGCCACCCTATTGCACTCGTGGCCAATTCAATAATTTTGCCACATTTTCTCATATCTGTTTCTCATATCTATTCATATCATTGAGCTTAAGGCTCCTGATCTTCCTTTGTCCTCCCCCCACAATGGCGGCGCCTTGCTAATCTCTCTCTTGAGTGGTTCACCATCCCCTCCCCGCTATTTATTATTCTTTGGCCAGACCCTTCTTCACCTATGACCTGGCAGCCACTTGTTGCAGAAGGACTCTTTCTGAAGCCCACTAGCCACTCCCCGCTGTATTCAGGAGAAAGCTGGGATTCCTCAGCCTGGCCTGTGTTTTCTACCCTTCCCCAGTTCTACCTGGCATGCTGCCCAGCCTTATGGCCTCTCCCCGGATGCTAGAATCACCCTGGAGGTCTTCTCTAATTCCTGCTTCCCTCTCTGCACCCCGCTGCCACCTACCCTACTGGCTGTTTTGTTCCCAGAGTGAGCTCAGTGCCTGGTAGTTGCCTGACATGGTGGCTCAGCAGTCAGGGCAGCTGACAGCACTGGCAGCACAGAGCTGCCAGTAGCAGAGTGGGGCTGTGGTACCTGTAAGTAGATGGAGGTGATTCTCTGCATGTTGCTTGGTGCTACCCAAGGGCGCCAGGACTTCTCTGCCCTGAAAATGCTGCTTTGGCAATGGCATTGTGGGAATTACCCCTCAGTCTGCTTGGAGCCTAACCAGTCGTGGTGCAGCATTGCCTTTTAAAAAATTGCTTATACTTGTTTCTTAAGTATCACCTGTTCATAGTAGAAAAAACAAAAATTGCAGATAAGCCCAAGGAATAAAATGAGCTTTGCCAAAGTAGCCCTCCATCTAGAGAGGTATAACCATTGTTAACATCGTGGGGGATACTGCCAGACCTGTTTCTGTTGTGATGATATTGGTCATGGTATATATAATATTTGCAAAATGGATTATAACCATCCATGTCCTTTGGTAACCTTTTAAAAACTCATTCCATTATTTCTTTCTACATCAAATCTATTTCTATACTTAATTAGTTGTATACTATTCCTTCTTATGACAGTATCTATAACTTACTCTACCAGTTCCCTCTCTTTGCACTAAGTTGCTTTAGGCTTTTCCTAAAAAGGGGGATGGAGGTTCCTTTGACCACCTTTATTACTGCCTGAACTCAGTTATTAGGAAAAATACTTAGAATTGTGATTACTACACCAGAAATTGTGTCCAGACTTCAGGCTTGTCACACCTTGCTAGATTGCCGAGCAGTAAGTTTGTAACAGTTCTCACTCCTGCCAGCAGTGCATGATGGTGCCGGGCTCCCTTCCTTTCATCTACATGGCCTATTTTCCTTTTCATTTTTAAAATTAATTATGAGTGTAATGCGTGTTTGCAAGAAGTTGAAGCACTATGAAAGCACATGAAGTGCGGCCCGGATTCTCCAGAAGGAACACTGATAGGCGTGCTTCCAGCCATCCCCTGAGGATATCAGCCTTATTTGTGTGAAGAACAGAAGTGGTTTCTTTTTTACAGATGGAGGTCATAGTTCATATTTCTTAACTTGCTTCCTGTATCTAACAGTATGTCTTGGACAACTTTGCATTTCAGTTCTGCTGTTTTCCTTTTCATGATTGCAAGTTGGGGATGACCATCATTTAACCATTTTCCTGCTAATGGACATTTAGGGTTATTTTCAGTCTTTCACAATTAATTTTAATAAATACATCCACATTTCTCTTTAGAAATAGGTACCAATAAAAAGGGTTAGTGAGTTCCCTCACACATCTGTGCCATTACAGCATTATATCAGTCTTAAAATGTTTGCATTTCTTTAACTATTAAAATGGCTGAGCACCTTTTCATAAGTTTTTTGGCATCTTGTATTTACTCTTTTGAGAATTGCCTCTTTATATTATTTACCCATTTTCCTATTAGGCAGTTGGTTGTTTTATGAAATTTATTTATTGGACTTCTTTATGTAATACTAGAGGCCCAGTGCACGAAATTCGTGCACTTGGGGAGCCCGCAGGGAGTGGGCCTAAGCCATCAGTTGGACATCCTTAGTGCTGCTGCGGAGGCGGGAGAGGCTCCCACCATCATCAGCCATGAGCCCGGCTTCTTGGGGCCCTGCCCCCCCGCCAGTCGCCTGACCGGCTTCTGGCTGAGAGGCACTCCCACTGTGGGAGCACACTGACCACCAGGGGGCAGCTCCTGCATTGAGCATCTGCCCCTTTGTGGTCAGTGTGCGTCATAGCGACCGGTCATTCCACAGTTCGGTCAACTTGCATATTAGCCTTTTATTGTATAGGATGGGTATTAACTGCTAATTATACTTATGTCAAATGGCTTTTCCTGTTTTGCCTGTTTTAACTTGATAAGTATAGTTTTGGCATTTTGATATTTAAAATCTATATTTTATGATAAGCTTAAAAGCTCCCCCATTTTCATTTATTTTAAGTTTGTCGATTTGATGGGCAAAAAAATGGTCTTTTGAATTTGTACTTTTTTATTACTAATTGAGTGGTTGTGCTCATTGTTTTCTGAAACCTGTTTACCCGCTCTAATCACTGTCAGAAGCTTTTATCTGAAGGGACTCTGACCTGGTGCAGGTGTTGTCCTGTTGTCTCCCCACCTGGTGATTGTTAGCCACTGACTAATTTCCCCACAGGTTGGACAAGCATGGGATTGGGATCCATACCTGGGTCTGCCTCCTTACCTGAGTTATGGCTAATTGTGTGACCTTAGGCAAATTAGTTAACTTTCTTCAGGGAATAATAACAATGATCTCATTGGGCTAATAAGGGTTGAATGATACAACATGTCAATATGCCTGTCATATGTGTACAGAGATGTATGGTCGTGTTCCTTTCTCCTGAGGTAGTTCACTGCTGTAATGGACAATTGCAGTTGCTTTCTTTTATAAATATATTTTTTATTGATTTCAGAGAAGAAGGGAAGGATAGAAACATCAATGATGAGAGAGAATCATTGATCGGCTGCATGCCCCCTACTGGGGATTGAGCCGGCAGCCCAGGCATATGCCCTGACTGGGAATTGAACCATGACCTCCTGTTTCATAGGTCGATGCTCAACCACTGAGCCACACCAGGTGGGCTGCAGTTGTTTTCTATATGGAGATCAGCTCAGGTGTTCTGCATGCACTAGTAACTATGACTTGCTGGTTCGACTTTTACTGTGCACAGTAGTAGCTGTTACAGAACCCTACAGGACCAGCCCGTGTGGTGCTCCAGAGAGGTGACAATTAACTCCTCCTTCCCTTGCCACCCTTCCCCCTCCCACTACCCTTCCTTCCCAAGTAAACCTTATCTCCAGTTGTCTCAGGCATTCCTCACAGGAGGTAATCTGAGCATTCTAATTTTGATAGATTTTAGCTTGTCCCTGTCTCCACAGGCCCTGGAACTGAAGCCAGCAGGCTGGTTTGATGGATGGGACAGGACAGGGCTGTGCTGTCGCCCTCGCTAGTCCTGTGGGGACGTTTCCCTAGCAGGGCTGCTAAGCTGCCTTTGGCCATGATTAGGTCCCTTGGTTGCCTGTGTGCACACTGCTTGGAAGCCATATTCCCTTCATTCTGCAGGCATGTGGACCCAAGCACATAGGACTTTAATCAGGTCCCTGTTCATTGGAATGGACTGGGCTGCTCAGCCTTTCAAGATGTTTGGATTCTGATTCTGTTATCCATCCAATGTATTTGGTCTCCCTCTGAGCTTCACGTCGACTGCACATTTGATCTCGTGCTGCCTCTCCTCTTCTAGTCATCAGTAATGATCTGAGAAGGAAGGAAGATGCCACGCTCTAAGGGCAAGCCCTGTAGTCTTCACTCTCTTGGGCCTTCCAAGAACGGGAGCACTACTCCAGCTCCCTTCTGCTATTGGTCCACCCAGACAGTCACTATGCAATGTCCCCATCACTCTCAGCAGTGTCTCCCTTGCTCTAACAAGTATCCCCACCACTCTAGGGGGTGCCTCCCCCCATTAATTAATGGCAAAAGTGGGAGGTGGGTCTACCTGACTGTTTCTGTCTATCTAGGCTGGCTTCTAGGTGGCTGGCACTTCTGTTTCTAAGTACTTAGACTGTAGAATTTTGTCAGGGATCTGAGTTTGGGTTACCAACAATAGTTTGCAAAAATACCTTTTCTCTTTTGCTAAATTGGACATTGTCTTGTCTTGGGCATCTTCCCATTTTCTTTGTGTCCTTGAGATTGGCAGCACCTAGCAAGTCTTTCTGTAAGTTAATTCAGAGCTGAGATGTGATTCATCTGGATCAGGAGATTTGAATTCATTTAGTGTGACTGGATGTTCTCTCAC
The DNA here is from genome assembly GCF_028538775.1 of Myotis yumanensis. Lineage (NCBI taxonomy): Eukaryota > Metazoa > Chordata > Mammalia > Chiroptera > Vespertilionidae > Myotis > Myotis yumanensis. Next base: position 65,250,466 of record NW_027223758.1, read on the forward strand.
AATCTCTCCCCCAACTTGCGTTTCAATTCCCTCGTATCAGTGTTTGATTCACCCTTTTCAGTCTGAAGATTGTTCTCCTTGATAGAAAATGGGAGTTTAGTAGTTCTTTCTCTCCATCATCTGTTAACTGAACACCTTTCACCCCAATATGGGCCTAATCCTTTCTTATTCCTGTCGTTCCTAAGCCAATTTTAAAAGCCTATTTTTTTTGTCCTTCATGTTTTCCAAACAGCTCAGCTTGCCTGACCCTCCCCCCCCCCCTTTTTTTGACAGGCCTAGGCCACTCCTTAGTGTCCCTGGCTGGTTCTGCACCCTCTTGCTTTCTGTTAGACGTGCTTCTGTGAAAGCTCCCTCCACTGCCCCCAGAAGCCCTCTAGGTCAGGGACTCAGGTGTTTCACTCCCGGAAGCACAGGGCAGGAATCACCTCTGCATCTTTGAATCATAGCTCTCCTGCTCGGAAGTTCCGACCTGCACCCGGAGGAGTGAGCAGGGGGCCCATCCTGATTTTCAGGTGCATTGGGGCTGAGAACAGCTCACCATCCTTTTCCCCTTATTAAGATCTTTCGTGATTATGTTATTCAGAAATGTGTTTTTAAAAGGCTCTTACTGTTCTTAAGCTGTCCTCTCATCACAGAACAGTGGTTCTTGACAAGGGTTGGTTTTGTCCTCCAAAGGACATTTCTGGCATCCGAAGACATAATGATTGCCCTTACTGGGGGAAGGTACTATTGGTATCTTGTGGATAAAGGTCTGGGATGCTGTTAAATAGTCCCCATACCTAGAGACCCCACATGTCAACAGTGCCACTAACTGTGGTCGTCATTGTCACCAAGGTGCCTGTGTACAAATGCAGGTTTCCTCTGGAGAGACCTGGTCCAGGTGGGGCCCAGACCAGCATTTTAGGAAGCACACACAGGTGATTCTAACCATTTGAGAAATACTTGTTTTAGAATCTTGGGTAAGAGCCCTGGATTCCTTAGACCAGTGGTTCTCAACCTTGGCTGCACATTAGAATCACCTGGGAATCTTTTTAAAAATCCTGATTTCTGGGCCTCATCCTCCGGAAATTCTGTGTCTTTGTTATGTGGTGGGGCCACAACATTAGTAACAAAGACACAGAATTTCCGGAGGACGAGGCCCAGAAATCAGGATTTTAAAGATTCCCAGGTAACTCTAATGTGCAGCCAAGGTTGAGAACCACTGCCTTAGACCCTTTCTCCCCCGAGAGAGAGCCCCCGAGTTTAGACCCACCCTCTCCCGAGCTGTCAGGAATTCTGAGGTCAAGGTGACTTTTTTCCTTTGGGCTATTTAGGTCCAGCACCTTGTGTTTTTGGACAGCCCAGATGTTGGTCCCTACTTCCTGAAACCCTGGGGCCAACTGAGACATTTTTCAGGTGGATGATAGGGTGAGGATGTTGCCCCTCACCACTGCCCTGTCCCTATCATGATCTGCTTGAGGCAGGATACTGCTTACTTCTCTCTCAGGCCTAACTTTGCTCCCCTTCTCCTTTGGCCTAAAGCCAGATGTGTTTTAGCATGTTTGAGCTCTCAGGTTAAGCATGTATTTTTTTGCTAGGGGGCTACTATGCCTCTACCTTCTAGTCAGGACTGTAGGAGAAGTCCATAATCCTGGGGCAGCTTTTATTGCCGTTTACTCGGGCATAGCTGGTCATAAGTAGCCAGTCACATGAATACTTCTGTGTATCTCCACTGGCTATTTCCTATCACACATATTGAGCATCAGGGGTTGCAAAGCATTTTAGGATATTCAGAGACTGGGGTGGAGGCTACACAGCTCTGTCATCTTCTCTAGAAGAGAACCTGTGCTGGAGTTGGTCCAGGGCCACAGTACTGCTTGCTCTTCCTGTGTTGCCTGAAGGACACCTGGTGATTGCTCAAGTGCATTATGTACAAGGTTTGTCTTTCCCCCCTCTCTCCTGAAGCCCTCTCCTTGCCTTGCTTCATTTGTTTGTTCTTTCAAGTCCATTATTCACTGTGTGCCTCACTGAATTCACCAGTGGTGTTGGCAGAGTGAGAGCTGAGGATGGAGGACTTCACTGTCAGCTCAGAGAGACCTTGAGCACACTCAGTGCCTGTCCTCCCCTAGTGCTATTGATTGATGGTGCAGGATGCCAGTTCAATGGAGGGCTGGTTCAGGTTGGTCAACCAAAGGAACTGATCCACAGGGCCAGGTCTGAGTGGAGCTTGGTGATCAGACCTTCTGGTTGTCCACGCCCCTTTGCTGGCCTCTGCTGTACCTGGCAGCTGCCACCACTGAACAGAGAGCGGTGGTCTTACACTTCAGGTGACCACCCGTATCTGCCATTTATCAAGTGCCTAAGAACCAGGCACTTCCCCTTAGGCTTTATCTGCCAACACACGGGTCTTGTAGATGCAGTCATTCGCATCAGACAGGTGAGGACTTGGCACCTTAGGAACTACAAGAAGCTAGTGCAAGGCCACCAGACTCACAAGTGGCAGAGGCAAGATTTACACATAGGGCTGGCCAGTCTAAGAATCTTTAGTCTGGCCTCCTTTGTTCAAGCTGTAACATGTTTATTTTTGTAAAGGGCAGGCATGCATCAGAAACGGAAATGGCTGCAGCCCTGAAGAAGCAGCCATGTTGCCTTGCCTGTGCTGCATCCAGACTGTGTACTCTCCAGATTGCCTGATGCCACATCCCGTACTTGTGAAGTGCTTGTCTGGGGAGCTCCTAGCTGCTCTGGTAGCCTATGGTTTGCATGAACATTTGCGTAGTGTAAACACTAAAGGTATACTAGATATAGTGTTAACTACAGTTTTATTCCTGTCCTTAGGATCAGCGAAAGTATTCACAGTAAAGTCTAACCCAGAAGAATCCTTAGGAAGAGAGTGAGTCATTGATTCAGTAGGAAAAGTCAGAAACGAGGGTCAGGGGGCTTGGGCCTGGCCAGGAGCAGGGGTGCCAAGTGTTGTGTGAGGCCACATGTGGAGGCAGTTCCATTGGAGGACCCACCATCACCTCAGACCACCATCTTCCCCTGGAAATGTGCATGGCCCCACTTGGCCCCACATTGGAAAACTCAAGGTCTGCTGATCTCTTTTCTCTCCTTGTCCCTGTATTTCCTACATTCAGTTCATTATCACGCTTCCAAAATAGATAAAATCTGTCTCCTCCCTCCATCCTCACTGCCTCATTATTTGTTACCCAGAACAGAGGAGACATCCCTAATGGTCACCTTGCCTTTAGTGGCAGTCCCCATAGTCCAGATTCCTCATTGTCACAAACTGACTCTGCTGGTTCCATGCTCAAAAAAATGGTTCTTATCCTTATGGTTTGAACCTCAGAGTCCTGGGCACTCAGCCTCTGCCTGCCATCTACCCACAGTTCCCACAGGCCCACCTTACACTGTCCTACCAGTAGAACTGGCTTGCTTCTGTTTGGTGTACACTCAGTGTTCCTTTCTTGGACACTGTCTGAAATGTGCTTCCCCCACCCTGTCCTATACGTCACCTGGTCTGTTTCTGCATCCCCTTTAAGACTCAGTGGAGCTATTTCTTGCTCCAGGTAGTCATTCTGGATTCTTCCTGGCAAGGCTCAGTGTTTCCTAGGCCCCATGTTGGCCACCACATCTTTGATATTGGTCAGTCTCTTGCCTTAATTTGTGCTCCATGTCAGGAAGTGATTCTTACTCCCATCACAGCACCAGAGGTCCAGAATTCAGAGCAGGAAGGAAAGAGGGATGAGGAAGAGGAGGGGGAGGAGGAGAAGAAATGAAAAAATATGAATAATGAAAGGGCAATAAATACATATATATCAAAAATTAAATCTAAAAAACAATAAATGAACAAGCAGAACAGAAACAGACTTATAGATACAGAGAATAATTTCAAGGTTGCCAAATGGGAAGGGGTGTGGAGGATGAGTGAAAAAGGTGAAGAATTAAGAAGTACATATTGGTAGTTACAGAATGGTCATGGGGATGTAAATTAAAGCATTGGGAATATAGTCAATAATATTCTAATAATTATGTATGGTGTCAGAAGGGTATGAGATTTATTGGGATGATCACTTAGTAAGTTTCATAATGTCTAATCACTGGGGTATACACCCGAAATGAATATAATATTATATGCTGACCATCAAACCTCAGAGGGAAGGTAAGGGAGGGTAGGGGTAAGGGGGAGAGATCAAGCAAAGGACTTATATGCAAGCATATAGGCCTAACCAATGGAAACAGACAACAGGGGGGTGAGGGCATGAGTGGGGGGGATAGGGGGTAACGTGGGGATAAGGACACATATGTAATAACTTAATCAACAAAATAATTAGAAAAAATATAAATAAAAATAAACAAAGAAAGAAACTTTCATAGAATAAAAATGTCAAAAACTTCTCTTCAAAAAAAAATTATATGCTAACTGTAATTGAAAAATAAAAATGATTTAAGGAAAAGAAAAGAAAAATATTCAAGACAGAGCTATCCCTCAGACATTCAGAACAGAAGAATAAGAATTAGGAGGAAAGTCAGTAAAAACAACTGGATCAATAAAGTTTGAAGAATGAAAGCAGACGAATGACTCAACAGACTGAGGAATATGAGCAGAATGGAGGGACCAGGTTTAAATGAGATCAGAGAGGCATCAAAGGGGTTTTGATAATAGAAACATCCAGATTATGAAGATTTTAAGTTGCTGGGCTATGAATCATCAATTGCTGACTGCTATCCTGAGGCCAAAATCATGCCTCTGCTGAAATAAGAAAAAAAAAAAAGATAGAAATGTGTGAATCTCCTGAAACTCAGGAAGGGTTCACCAGAAACCAGTGAGATCGTTACCTACAGGGATGTGTGGAAATGGATTGGGAAGACAGGGAAGGAAATGGAACATCTCTGAGTGTACTTTTTATATATAGTTTGACTTTTGAGCATGTTAATGTTTTGCTTATTTAAAAACTAAATCAACAAAGATGGGGTTAAAATTAATACAAACAGAAATAAATGAGCTCGCTATATATCAGGTAGATACTACGCCACACAGATGGAACAATATTAATTTAAATGGACTTTTAGTCTCGGCAAGATGGCTAGACTCATCTCTCCCTGCTTATTCCCACTAAGTACAAATATGAACCTTGGAAATAAGTTTGGAGGCAACCATAGGAGAACTCTTCAAGGCAGGAAGAAGAAAGGAAACTGGCTAGGGACTCTGCAACTGGAAGGATAACACAGCCTGGTGCCTCATGAGTTCCCACCCAGTGGCAGAAAGCAATCCAGTGCCATTATCTCTGGCCCCCAACCCTAGTGGCAAACAAGTACTCAGGTAGATTTATTCCTCCACCAGATTGAGAGGGAGTCCTGCCAGCAATACTGGGTAGTTCCAGTGGCACCAAGCAAAGGAGATCAAGTGGGAACCCTACTGACAAGTGTCTCCCAGACGCACTCTTTATCCTTGCAGGCTGTAGACTCATTTTCTTCAACAAGAGACTCCCAAGTGACTCAACAGCACCAACAGGATCATGCCACAACAAGGGGCCCAAATGGGAACGCTTTTTGTCTAGTCAGTCAGAGACACCCCCCCCCACCCCCGCCCTCTCTACCTAGAGACCCCACATGGTGGGAAGCATTTGCTCTTGTCCTGTGAACCAGAGAGTCCTTTCTCTCCCCTAGAGACACAGCAGGGGGCATCCTGCCATAGATTGCCATGGCAGTGCTCTGTGTCCTGTGCGTCAGAGACTCCCTTCCCCCACCTGGAGGCGCTAGGAGGCCTGACACTGCCAGGAGGGATTTCCCTACAACAAGTAGCTGGCAAGGAAGCAATCTTTGTCTCCACAACCTCAGGAAGCACGAAGCACTTTCTGCCCCCACAAGCAACCCCAACAAATATCAGCAAGAGCCCTAGTGACCTCAGATGAATCAACAGGTCAAATAGTATAATAAAGCAGCGATTCTCAACCTGTGGGTCACGACCCCTTTGGGGGTCGAACGACCCTTTCACAGGGGTCGCCTAAGACCATCGGAAAACACATATGTAATTACATATTGTTTTTGTGATTAATCACTCTGCTTTAATTATGTTCAGTTTGTAACAATGAAATTGGGGGTCACCACAACATGAGGAACTGTATTAACTTGGAGTGCGGGTGAATTTCCTGCCAAAATATAAGATGGCTCTGTCTTTTGGTTTTGTTCCACCCACCAAAAGGGTGGATTACAAACAAATATTTGGTAATACGCAGTTACAATCGGCCCGAGTTTACACGTTTCCCGCACTCCACCGCAAATCTATATGAACCGAGTTAAAGACGGCTCCCGCGGAGTACGCGCAATTCACGCGAGCCGACTTAACTCGTTTCCCGCACTCCAAGTGTTAAAGGGTCTAGGCATTAGGAAGGTTGAGAACCACTGTAATAAAGGTTCTGATCTAAGGAGCTGAGCAAATCCTAAAGAAGATAAACCCAAGAAAATCCACACCTACACTATAATAATGAAATGTCTGCAAACAAAATAGAAAAATATCTTGAAAGCATCAGGGAAAAAAATCAACATATTAGTTATAAGGAACACCAATTTGAATGACAGGGAAATCTCATTTAAAACCATGGTGGAAAAAGGAAATGACATATTTTTCAGGTGCTGAAAGAAAAGATCTCTTAGCCTTGAATTGTATACACAGCAAAACTATTATTTAGGAGTGAAGAGGAAATAAGATATTCTCAGATTACAGAAAATTAAGAGAATTTGTTGCTAGCCAATCTACCTTTAAAGAATGGCTAAAGTAAATTCTTGAAACATAAAAAAAAAATACAGGAAACAATCTTGGAACATGAAAAAGTAAGAAAGAACAATGAAAAAGTAAAAATATGGATAAATAGAATAGAATATTCTAATGAGCTTTAAAAATTATATTTGATGATTGAAACAAAAATATCACACTCTCTGATATGAGGCAAATGTATGTTCAAAAAATCCTCAAAGCAAAGGTTTTAAAAAGTGAAGAGAAGAAAAAAACGTAAATGAACAAAAGGTTTCCATACTTTAAATGATAAAACATTGGTACCAGTAGATTGTAGTAAGTTACATATATATATTGTAATATTCAGTACAACCACTGAGGAAAATTATGAGGCAATAGACTAAAAAATAAAAAAACTCTATTAATAAATCAATATAGAATCCTATGAAATGTTTAAATAACCCACAGGAAGGCAGAAAAAATAAATGGAGAATGAGAAACAGAGGGAACAAAAAGAAAATGTATTATAAAATGGTAGACTTAAGCTCTAACATGTCAATAATTACCTTAGGAAGATGGTCAAATTTGCCAATTCAAAGGCAGCGGTTTCCAGAGTAAACACACACACACACAACTATGCTGTCTATAGGAAACCCAATTTAAATACAGTGGCATAAGTTGAAAATAAAAGGGTGAGAAAAAAGGTTATGTTAACATTTATTAAAACAACAACAATAGGAGTGGCTATATTAATTAATATCAGATAAAGTATTTCAGAACAAATAAAATTATCAAAGAAGGACACCATATGATGACAAAAGGGTCAGTCCACCAGGAGGACATAATTATGTATGCATCAAAGAATATAATCTTAAAATACATGAACTGCCCGGCTGGTGTGGCTCAGTAGTTGAGCATTGATTTAGGAACCAAGAGGTCATGGGGTGTGCAGGAGGCAACTGATCGATGATATTTCTCTTTCATTGATGTTTCTGTATCTCTATCCTTTTCCCTTCCTCTCTCTCTAAAAAATCGATTAAAAACATTTAAAAAATATATGAAGTAAAAACTGATAAGGCTGAATAGAGAAATGCACAAATCTAAAATAATAGTTGGGGGGATATCAACACCTCCTTCTCAGCAACTGATAGGAGTACTAGTTGGAAAATCATCAAGGATATGGAATATCTAAATTGCACAACCAAGCAACAGGATCTAATTAACATATGAGCAATACTCCAACAATAGCAGAATACATATTTTTCAAGTACTTCTGGAACCAAGATAGATTGTATCTTGGGCCATAAAACAAACCTTAATACATTTATAATAACTGAAATAAACATATCAAAATATGTGGGATAGAGCTCAAGCAGGGCTGAAAGGGAAATTTATAGCAGTCAATACTTACATTAGGAAAGAAAAAAAGTTTCAAATTAAATTTAAGTTTGTACCGCAATAAACTAGAAAAAAAATAGAAAGTAAACCCAAAGTAAATAGAAGGAAGGAAATAATTAAGATAAGAACAGAAATCAATGTAATCAAAATAGGAAAACAATAGAATTAATGAAACAAAAAGCTGGTTCTTGGAAAAATTTAATAAAATTAATAAACCTCTAGCAAGACTGACAAAGATAAATTATCAATGTCAGCCATGAAATTGGCTATATCCCTGAAGAATTCCCAGTCCATAGAAGAGAATAATGTAATACTGAGGACAACTTCATGCTCATAACTATGACAGTATAGAAACAATGGACCAATTCCTTGAAAACCACAAACTACCAACACTCAACCAAGATGAAATTGATACCTGAATAGTCCTAAAACCACTAATGAAATTAACTTCATGATTTGCAAACTCCAGAAAAATAAATTCCAGGCCCAAATGGTTTCTCTGCAGATTTCTCCTAAATAGTTAAAGAAGGATTAAAACCAATTTTTCACAATCTTTTCCAGAAAATAGAAGATCAGGGTAAACTTCTCAACTCATTTTATGAAGCCAGGATAACCTTGACAGACAAACAGTATTACTAAACCAGACAATAAAAATATATTAAAAGAAAGAAAAAAATTCCAAGAAATTCTACAACAGCAACAACAAAAAATTCTCCTAACCTCCTAGTACTAATAAATGAGTTTAGCAGGGTCACAAGACATGAGTTCAACATACAAAATTACTTATGTTACATATTGGTGTATACTAACGATATCTGGAAACTGAAACTAAAACTGCCAAAAGTATGATCCATAAATGGAAAAACTGTTACATTGGACCTTATCAAAATTAAAAACTTTGTTCTGTGACAGACCCTGTGGACAGTATGAAAAGAGAAGCTACAGACTAGAAGAAAATGTTTGTAAGCCACATATCAAACAAAGGACTAATATCTAGAATATATAGAGAACTCTTAAAACTCACCAGTGGAAAAAATAAATTAATTAAAACAACAAATTCAATTAAAAATTTAACCAAGGGGATATATAGATTGCAGATAAGCACATGAAATGACATTTAACATCATTAGGCATGGGAGATAATCAAATTAAGTCCACAATGAGATATTACTGCATACCTATAAGATAACTAAAATAAAAAATAGTGACAACTCCAAATGCTGGCAAGTGGGGGTTTGGGCAAGAGGGGAGAAACTGAGTCACTCATGCATTGCTAGTGGGAATGTAGAATAGTACAACTACTCTGGAAATAGTTTCGCTGTTTCTTATCAAAGTAAACATGCAATTACCATATAACCCAGGAATTACATCCTTGGCATTTATCCCAGAAAATTGAGAACTTATGTTCTAACAGAGCAAATGTTAATAGCAGCTTTATTCGTGATAGCCAAAAACTAGAACAACCCACATGTTCTTCAACAGGTGGATCATAAATAAAGGTGGTTGCCCATCTATAGAATACTACTTGGCAATAAAAAGAGCTATTGATACAAAGATGAATCTCCAAATTATGTTGAATAAAAAAAGCCCACTCCAAATGGTTAAATATTGTGTGACTTGACTTCTCTAACTTCTTGAAATGACAGAATTATAGAGCTGGAGAACAGATTGTGGTTGCCAGAGCTCAGGGAAGTGGGGGATTGGGCAAGAGGGGAAGAAGGTGAATGGGGTAATAAAAAGGGAGCACAGAGGATATTTGAGGTGGTAGCACTGTTCCATATTTTGACAATGGTGGTAGTTACATGCATCTATACATGTGATAGAATTGCATAGAACTACATATAAAGCTAAATGTGTACAAGTAGTGCATATAAAACTGGTAAAATTTGAACAATACTCTTGGACTATATCAGGGTCTATTTCCTGGTTGTGATATTGTCTTATAGTGATGCAAGATGTTAACACAGTGGGAGACTGGGTGAAGAGTACACGGGATCCTCTGTATTATTTCTCACTACTGACTATAAATCTGGAATTATCTCAACATAAAACATTTAAATACAAATGAATGTAGGTAACTTTAGAACATAGTATTCTGTATATCCTCAATGGCATACATTCTAAGAAATAAAATAAATTTTGAACTTCACTTAGTAGGTTGATTTTCAGTTGTAGAATTGATGTGACAATTTCAAACCATTTTATTTGTATTATAGGACTGAACACATGAGTACTGATGTTGTGAGGAACTAGAGTTCTCACTGGGGGAGGATGGAGGTACAAATACCAAATGGAAGAAGAGGCAGAGCCATGTGGTGATGGTTTGGAATTAGAGGGATCAGTACAGACTCATGGTTTTTAAGAAATATATTCTCCCTAGCACTGTTCACTGAAAGAACACCAAGAAATAAATGAAGACAGGAACAGTGAGCACTCCTGTTACCTAGATCTTGGTTTCTAACTACTGTTCCTAATAGAAAGGAACCAGTGCTCCTTGGAAACGGGCTAGTTCCAAGAATGGAGCAGGAAATTGACAAGGTGAACCTAGAACATCTTAGTGAAAAGATAAGGAACCGTTTTAGGAATGGTAAGGATATGTGATTCTACATGGGACAGAGGAGCCAGCCCCGAAGAGGTCACACTGGCTATATTTGGAATACCTTGTTTGAGCAACAAAACGAAAAACGACAGAAATGGATTATAATACACTGAATTTTTTAAAAGAACCTAAGTCCATACTGATATAAAAATATATAGAAACAAAAGGAGGATAAGGAAAGGAAAGCTGTCTTTACCAAAAATGATAGCTATAATAAATATAGAAAGAATGATAATCACTGTTTTGCCACTATCATAATAATTAATTCAGTTAAAAACCATACGTTGATTTAAAACTATTGGTTGAAAGACTGTTGGGAAATAGGATAATCATGTAGTCTTACAACATCACTCCTCAGATTATTTATTAATTATGAGGGAAAGTGATATGGTTGTAGTTACCTCAAATCACCTCAAAATTTAGTGGCTTCAAACAACTATTTTATCACAGTTGTGGTACTGAGAGTCAGGAGTTCAGATAAGGCACAGGAACAACTTATCTCTGCTATCTGTAATGTCTTGGGCCTCATCTGGGAAGATGTGAAGGCTGGGTGACTTGATGGCCGGGGCTGGAACCATCTAGAGCTGACTTTCACTTATACATCTGACAGTTGGAACCTAAGCTGGACTATTGGCCAAAACATTTGCATGTGGTTCTTCATATGGGCTGTTTTAGACTTCTTGCAGCATGGCAGCTGGGTCTCAGAGAGCAAGGTAGAAGAAGTAGGCATTTTATGATCTAGCCTCCAAAGGCACATAACATCACTTTCACCATATGCTGTTGGTTGAAGCGGTCACAGTTTCACCAGGGCTGGGGGAGGGGATATCCACCTCACTGCAGTGTGGGAGAAGTGTCATGTCACATTATAAATAGCATGTGGATGGGAGGCATTGCTGTAATTATTTCTAGAAAATATCTGCCGAACAAAGGAGAAGTCTAGTGGTCTCTACCTTAATTTTTATGGCACACATTGACAAAGGCACTATATCCCCTATATCATTTTTCTACCAGGAATTTTAACCTGAATTTTATCATGAGGAAACAATCATTCAAATGCAAATCAAGGGACAGTCTCCAAAACAACTGTTCTGGACTCTTAAAAATTATCAGTATCCTGCCCTGGCCGGTGTGGTTCAGTTGGTTGGGCATTGTTCCATGCACTGAAAGGTTGCAGGTTCAACTCCTGGTCAGGGCTCGGTCCTCAGTGGGAGGCATGCAGGAGGCAGCCAATCGATGTTCTGTTCTTTCTCTCCCTCCCTCCCTCCCTCCCTCCCTCCCTCCCTCCCTCCCTCTCTAAAATTCAATAAAAACAGCCATGTGAACCAAACACAATGTGTGATCCTTGGTTGAGCCCTGAATTGGGGACTATTCTTGGGACAATTGGAAATATCATGTATAGATTTTATTAGTGTTATATTGATATAAAAAGTCCTGATGTAGACATTGTTTTGTGTTTATGTATGATAATATCAGAATATCCTTATTCTACCCTAGCTTGTTTGACTCAGTGGATAGAGTGTTGGCCTGCAGACTGAAGGGTCCTGGGTTCGATTCCGGTCAAGGGCACATGCTTGGGTTGCAGGCTCAATCCCCAGTAGGGGGCGTGCAGGAAGCAGCCGATCGATGATTCTCATCACTGATGTTTCTGTCTCTTTCCCCCTCTCCCTTCCTCTCTGAAATCAATAGAAATATATTTTTTATAAAAAGAAAAAAGAATACCCTTATTCTTAGATGATGCAGCTGGAGTATTTAGGAGTGAAGTGTCATGATGACTTTAACTAACTCAAATACCTCTAGCCCAAAAGACTGTGTGTGTGTGTGTGTGTGTGTGTGTGTGTGTACAAGCACACACACAAATGTGTAAATGTGGCAGAACCCGAACCAGTGATGAATCTAGGTGAAACATACATGGGCATTTATCGTACTAGTCTCCACGTTGTGTAGGTTTGAAAAATTTGAAAATAGAAATACTAGGGTGGAGTAAGCCTACACCCTAACTCTCCCCCTAAGTGGCAGAAATAAGGTTTCTAGGAGGATGGGAAGAAAGGATATTAAAAAGAAGAAGAAGAGCTGTAGCTGGTTTGGCTCCGTGGATAGAGCATCAGCCTATGGACCAAAGGGTCCTGGGTTCGATTCCAGTGAAGGGCATGTTCCTTGGTTGCAGTCTCCTCCCCAGCCCACGCCCTTGTTGGGGAGCATGCAGGAGGCAACCAATTGATGTGTTTCTCTCACATCAATATTTTTCTCAGTCTTTCCCTCTCTCTTTCTCTGTCTAATAATCAAAGGGGGAAATGTGCTGGGAGCCGGTCCATCCTTGCTGCTTGACACAGTCGCTGCAGGGAAGAAACATCTGCACAGCATATGTTTCAAGGGATCTGGCGTATATGGCATACTGTTCTTAATATGTTTGCTCACCTTCTTGGCGCTATGTGTTTTAACCAAGGTCACCTCTCTGAGAAAGGTTGTTTTCCCAGGTAGGAATTTTCCCCTGAAGTTAGGGAGGGAATAAAACCCCTTAACTAAGTGCCAGGCGGGTAGTTAATCACTTTAACTACGAACAATCACGCTTAAGCTACATAATCTTTACTCCCTGGAATGGAGATAAGAAACGCCCTAACCTTTGGAATAGAGATTGATAGGATTGGAATCAACTGGTATAAATACAGATGTAACAAGACAACAGGACACAGAACCTAGCGAGAGAACCTGGCTGAAGAACCTAGAGACAGAACCTAGCGAGAGAACATGGCAAAAGATCTTGGACAGAACCTGGCTACAGAACTTGGCTGTAGAACCTAGACAGAACATGGCTGGAGAACCTGGCTGGAGAACCTAGTGACAGAACCTGGCTACAGAACTTGGCTGAAGAACCTAGCGAGAGAACATGGCAAGAGAACCTAGAGACAGAACTTCGCTGGAGATCCTGACCAGAACTTGGCTGGAGATCCTGGCTAGGCTGCTGATCAACTGAATGCTGTCTCCGTGTCATTCCTTCTTCGCCGACTCCGTCCACACCTTTGGGGACCCTGGACCTGCTGGGGTTGGACCCCAGCAGAAATGACCTTGGGTGAGGTTAAAAAAAAAAAAGAAGAGGAAGAAAGAGAAAAAAAAAGAGAAAGAAAAAGCCATCAGCATTACTACTTGGTCACAAGTATACCACTTACGTGTGACAGTATATAGCTGTGATGCACAGGGAGTCAGAAGAAAAAGCTAGTGTGGCTCCTGACAGACCTCCTTTCTAGGAAAGAAACTCATAGAAGCTGCAGCTAAGTTGCACAATACCCTGTGTTTTGTAGAGACAAAGACTAAAAGGAGTGGTAGCCATGAGAGATGAGGAAGTGAAAGACGTGTGTCAAGGTCGCTGTGCAGAGCCAGGCCCCTCCTTGACCTGTACCTGCCCCAGGAGGCTGTCCACAGTCAGACCTACTCTAACTTATGCACCAGATTGAATCACAAAGCTTTAAAATATAAATGTGCGTTATCATCTGAGAGGATGATACTAAGGAATCTAGGTGATGACAAGGATCTAACAGAAACCTATTCACACTATTTTGGGGGCAAATTCCAGGCTTAAAGAGATTAGATATAAGGATGAGTAAAAGGGAAAGCTAAAAAACCCAGGCAGAGGCATATAAACACTGAAGCAATGCTAAAGGAGAGAAACATAGTATTCAAGGTAAAAGTAGTTAAAAGAAGTTATGAACAAGAAATAAGGGGGGAAAAATGAGGGAAATGATCCCTGGTTGCTGATAGATGTGGAGGATGATAGTGTAAATGTAACATTCAGAGAATTGGGTTCTTGGGATTCCTAAAGAAACCCAGAACAAAAGGACACAGCAATAATCAAATATATCCTAGAAGGAAATCTGTCTGAGTCAGAGAGATACCTAAATTGATAGCACACATTTGCAGATTGCGACCCGTGGGTAAGTTGATGGCAATTAAACATGTGCACGTAGCCTGCCCACTCTGGGTCTGTTTGCACTCTCCAGCCATCTTGGCAGGTCTCTCAGGCTTGCTCTACACAGATGGGCATGAGACTGCAATGCCCCAGGCAAGAAACATCTCCTGACACCCCACTGCCTACAACCCCCAGCACCCTGTCCCAGTCCCCCACATCACATGCTCCTGCCTCTCTTGGTGCCTTCATGTTACCCAACATTGGAGTAGTTGCCTTTTTCCCTACCCTCAGGACCCTGCAGTGGTCTCTCTTGACTGCAGCCTCTCTTGGCTGCCCACTCCCTGCCCTGCAGTAAGCTGGGCCCAGTGCACCCTGACAGGCCTGAATGACACAGGCTCTTCGAGGGTCTGCATTTGTGCATCCTGCCTCCACCATAGTGTACTTTTCAACTTATCTTCTTTCTTGTATTATTCTTCCAAAGAGCTAGGGGTCGCAAATAAGTTTTTGTTGAGTGAGAAGAGAAGAGAAGAGGATATGGGCTTTAGTCACAGACTGAAAGACATGAGTACATTTGTCTCTGTGGTCAGTGGAGTAATGGCCCCCAAAGATATCTAATTTATAATCTCTGAAATCTGTGATTATGTTGTTTTATGTGGCAAAAGGGAATTAAATTTGCAGATGGAATTATCCTGGATTATCTGGGTGGGCCCAGTCCTAAAAATAGAAGAGGGGGACAAAAGGGAAGGTTGGATTGATTCAATGTAGCAAGGACTCACCTATCACTGTGGACTTGGAAGATGGAAGAAGGGGCCACAAGCTAAGATTGCAGGCAGCCTCTGATGTTTGAAGCCAGCAAGTTTGGAGTAGTTTGTTATTGCAGCAGTAGAGAACTAATACAGCCTATGAGGAGGAGCACAGACGGATGGTGAGGAGGGAAAAGAACCAAGGGCTGCAAAGCGCATATGCCTGGGTCTGACTCCCACTAAGTGATTGCTGAGAAAACTTCAGCCCCACTGTCACAGATGTGTGGGTGGGGAGAAGACATGTAGGCTACCCATCTGCAAGTACAAACTCCAGGCCCCGGGAGCAGACAGCTGCCCAAATAGTGGGGTTGGGCAGTGTGGGAGCCTGCCTGGGACAGACAGAACCAAGCAGTATGAGTAAACTAATATAGTTTTGAGACTACATTCAGCAAATATTTCTTTTTTTTTTTTTCCATTTTGCCCATTCTTTTTTTTTTTTTATTTTTTTTTTATTTTTCGCTTAAAGTATTACAAAGGGTATTACATAAGTGTCCTTTTTTCCCCCCCGCCCTTGACAAGCCCCTGCCCTCCCTTACCCCCCAGTGTCTTATGTCCATTAGTTATGGTTATATGGGTGCATACAAGTCCTTCGGTTGATCTCTTACTCCCCTCCCTCCTGTCCCCCAACCCTCCCTGGCCTTCCCACTGCAGTCCGACAATCAGTTTGAGGCAGCTCTGCCACTGTATTTATTATTGTTCAAAAGTTTGTAATGGTCCTAATTATCCATGAAAGAGTGAGATCATGTGGTATTTTCCCTTCATTGACTGGCTTGTTTCACTTAGCATAATGCTCTCCAGTTCCATCCATGCTGTTGCAAATGGTAGGAGTTCCTTCTTTTTAACAGCAGCATAGTATTCCATCGTGTAGATGTACCACAGTTTTCTAATCCATTCATCTACTGATGGGCACTTAGGCTGTTTCCAGATCTTAGCTATGGTGAATTGTGCTGCTATGAACATCTGGGTACATATATCCTTTCTGATTGGTGTTTCTGGTTTCTTGGGATATATTCCTAGAAGTGGGATCACAGGGTAAAATGGGAGTTCCATTTCCAATTTTTTGAGGAACCTCCATACTGCCTTCCATAGTGGCTGCACCAGTCTGCATTCCCACCAGCAGTGCACAAGTGTTCCTTTTTCTCCACATCCTCTCCAGCACTTGTCGTTTGTTGATTTGTTGATGATGGCCATTCTGACAGGTGTGAGATGGTACCTCATTGTTGTTTTGATTTGCATCTCTCGGATGATTAGTGACTTTGAGCATGTTTTCATATGTCTCTTGGCTTTCTGAATGTTCTCTTTTGAAAGGTGTCTATTTAGATCCTTTGCCCATTTTTTGATTGGATTGTTTATCTTCTTTTTGTTAAGTTGTATGAGTTCCCTATAAATTTTGGAGATTAAGCCCTTATCAGATATGACGTTGGCAAATATGTTTTCCCACGAGGTGGGTTTTCTTGTTGTTTTGTTGATGGTTTCTTTTGCTGTGCAGAAGCTTTTTATTTTGATGTAGTCCCATTTGTTCAGTTTCTCTTTAGTTTCAACTGCCCTAGGAGCTGTATCAGTGAAGAAATTGTTTTGGCATATGTCTGAGATTTTGTTGCCTTTGTATTCTTCTAGAATTTTTATGGTTTCCTGTCGTACATTTAAGTCCTTTATCCATTTTGAGTTTATTCTTGTGTATGGTGTAAGTTGGTGGTCTAGTTTCATTTTCTTGCATATATCTGTCTAATTTTCCCAACACCATTTATTGAAGAGACTATCTTGGCTCCATTGTATGTTCATGCCTCCTTTGTCAAAAATTAATTGAGCATATTGGTTCGGGCTAATTTCTGGACTCTCTATTCTATTCCACTGATCTGTATGTCTGTTCTTGTGCCAGTACCAGGCAGTTTTGAGAACAGTGGCTTTGTAATACAGCTTGATATCTGGCATTGAGATCCTACCTACTTTGTTCTTTCTCAGGATCGCTGCAGCTATTCGGGGTCTTTTTTTATTCCAGATGAATTTTTGGAGAGTTCGTTCTAGATCTTTGAAGAAGGCCATTGGTATTTTAATGGGAAGTGCGTTGAATTTATAGATTGCTTTGGGTACTATGGACATTTTAATGATGTTGATTCTACCAATCCAAGAACATGGTATGTTCTTCCATCTGTTTATGTCTTCCTCTATCTCTTTTTTCAACGTCCTGTAGTTTTCTGAGTAGAGGTCTTTAACCTCTTTAGTTAAGTTTATTCCTAGGTATCTTAATTTTTTTGGTACAGCAAATATTTCTTACTAATGAGCCTTACTGCTGTTAGCAGGAGCAGGATGAGTTGTCCCGGCACAGGACACTGCATAGAGGGGTGGCCAATGGGTGACATGGCTGCCTCAGCTTGGGAGAGATGGGGTGGGTGGGAAGTGAATCCTCCTTTGAAACGAGCGTCATGAATTAAGAGTTGAGTGGCTCTGAACTCCAGGAGGGCTCTTCTGGCAGGTATAACGTGGCCAACTTCTGGGGAAACCGAGGGACCATCTAGCTGCCAGTGTCCCTGTTATACCAGGCAGAGTGCTAGATCAGCAGTTCAAGCCTAACAAGGACTTGTTTGGTCAAAATAATGGCAAAGGTAGGCTCACTCCTTGGGGCTGGGTGATTTCAGGATAGACATGGGAATTGGGGTTGGGGGGGAGAGAGGAGGCGAGACAGCCAGAATGAAGGAGGCAGAAAGACCTGGCAAGTCCTGACACATGAGGGGTGAAGTGGGGAGCAGGCTCAGTGGTCAGGCCTCTTCTTTGCTCATGAGAGGCCAACCTGCCATGCCAAGGGAGAGATGCTTAGGGCAGACTCCCACCCACTTCTGTCTCAGAGCCAGGAGTGTGGGCAAGAGAGCCCTTTCCCTTTGATACCCCCAGTGAGGGCTCCGAAGCACAGGAACCCATTTAGTAGCTCTGGCCAACCTGTCCCAGAGTGCTGCGCTCTCCCACCCCTTAAAAAGCCTGTTCTTTTAATTCCCCCTCAGGGTCACTCTGCTGACAGGGGAAAGTTTTGCACCTGGGAGAACTTTAGAGGCCTCTTGCAGAGAGCTGGGATTGGCAGTGTTAGGAGGTCATGTTATGAGATCAGGGGACAGGTGTGTTGGGTGAAGGTTGTGCTTGACTACCCATCTTGTTCTCTGCTCCCAGATACTTCCTGCCGACTCCTGCTGACTGAGCAGCAAGGAGTGAGGCTGCATCAGCTGAAGTCATTGAACTCTGGCAAGCCAGGCTTATATATCTGCTGCCTAATGGCCTGAATTGGCCATGCTGTTGGGCCCCTAGGGACTCACAGAGGTAAGGGAGACCTGGCTATTTTTGGCCTGGATTAGGAAGTAGCTCCACCTCCAGACAGAGAGCCAGTGCCCCAGTTCATGACAAAAGTGCCTCACCTCGGTGGCAGAGTGCCTGAGAAAGTGCTAAATGGCCTGGCCAGGGCTCAACCAAGGCAGAGCTGTGTGTTGGTCATGGTAGGAATTTTTTTTTTGGCCTTTATCTGTACCATCTACCCTCTCTCTTATTAAATGCTGTGTGCTGGGGGCTGCAGTCACATATTGAATAAGATTCAGACCCTGCCTGCTCTGATTGGCCACTCAGAGTCTGATGAGGAACCTGGACATATCACTCAGTGACACAGCAAGGTTGGAAAGTGCTCTGAGAGGAGTCCAGGACAGGGGCACCAAATAGCCTGGGGCAACCCAGGAAGGCCTGTAGAAGACCCTTAACTTTAGAGGCAGCTCACATCTGCCAATCTGTATATTTACCTCTCTCTCTCTCTCTCTCTCTCTCTCCAAATGTATATATATATATACACACATATATATGTATATATGTGTACATGTATATATGTATACATGTATATATATATAGTGTATTTATTTTTAATTTTTTAATTTACTCAACTACTTTTATAGGAGCAGATGTTTTTGTTTTTTTAAAATATATTTTATTGATTTTTTACAGAGAGGAAGGGAGAGGGATAGAGAGTTAGAAACATCGATGAGAGAGAAACATTGATCAGCTGCCTCCTGCTCACCCCCCACTGGGGATGTGCCCGCAGCCAAGGTACATGCCCTTGACTGGAATTGAACCTGGGACCTTTCAGTCCGCAGGTCGACACTCTATCCACTGAGCCAAACAGGCCAGGGCAGGAGCAGATGTTTTATCATAGCATCTTTCCTTGGCAATATATAATGATGTTTCTTACTTTTTAAAAATCTGCATAGTATTTTATTCTTCGGATGTACCATAATTTATTTAACCACTCCCCTACTGATAGTTACTAGTTTTTTATTATTATAAACAATGTAGTAAAAATCCTTTAATATACATCTCTCTACACTTATCTATTTCCTTATGACAAGAAATGCTCATTAAAAATGCTGATACACATTGTGAAATTGTCCTCCAGACAGATTCCATCGAATCCTGCCCCCGCCAGCGGTGTGTGCAAGGACCAGCATAGCAGTGCTTCTGTCTGCCAGTTCAATAGGCAGAATGTATCTCGTGTTCTATTTGTATGTTTTGACTTAATATTGAGGCTGAGAGTCTTTTTCTGAGTTCATTGGTCATTTGTATGTGAGGTAGGTTGTAAAGCTAGGATGGGGAGAAGGCTGGTGGCGAGTACTCCAGGAGCAAGAAACAGCCCATTCAGAGGTGGAGAGGGGTGGATGGCCTGGCATCTTCTGGAAGCACTCCATGTTTGGTGTTTCTCCTGCCTCTTATGTCCCCAGGTGCCACTCTTACCTTCAGTGAGACTTGCTAGCCCCGCCTTCAGCCTCTCTGAGCTCTAAGACCAGGTGTGGAGATGCCTGGCATGCAGAACTGTGGTCAGGATGGAATCAGAACATGCTGCAAAGGCGCTTTGTCAGGAACAAGCGCCGTGGAGATTCTGGTTGTGGAGCTGACAGATAGTCTTGGCCCTCCATCATGGACATCTCTCCAACATGAACTCTGACTCTGCCTCAACTCTTCATTTTTAAAAATATATATATTTTTATTGATTTTAGAGAGGAAAGGAGAGGGAAAGAGTGAGAAACATCAATGATGAGAGAGAATCATTGGTCGGCTGCCTCCTGCACGTCCCCCCACTGGGGATCAAGCCTGCAACCCAGGTATGTGTCCTGACTGGGAATCAAACTGTGACCTCCTGGTTCATAGGCCGATGCTTAACCACTGAGCCACACTGGCTGGGCTGTCTCAACTCTTTAATTCATTGTTATGAATTAAGTTTTTTAACAAGTCAATTTTTGGTAATAATAATTACCATGATTGCTGCAATTCCTTTAAAACTTACGGTTGCCATGTACACACATCAGAAATTGTCTTCTTTTTCCTCACGGAAATCTGTAAGGAAGTGATCTTCCCTCCATTTTGTAGAAGAGCAGTAGAATCTTTCTAAGGCAACATTACATGCTAGGGTTTCTGGAAGAGCCAGGGCTGGATCTAATCATACTGGCCACTGTCTCCTAGGAGATGGCTCCCTGACTCCCAAAGGCTTCTGCAATGTGCTGTGTGCTTTCGTGAGGACAGAAGAGCTTTTAAATACTTTAAAATTCACTTTATTTATTTACGGTTGACCTTTTAAGTTGCTCTTAGAATCTTTCAGCCCAGTGTGCTAGCCACTGCCCTTGTGCTCTTGGCTCCTTTCGTCTTTGACCAGGTTGGAGAACGTTCCCCAGCCCAGCACCACCTGTGGGCTGTGGGTTTCTAAATCCGGGACTCTTCTACTTATGATGTATTGCTTATTTGCTATCTCTACATATCTTGAGCTGGCTGTGTTTACAGATATGAAAATAGAACCTTTTAAAAAATACCTTTTGAAGCCCCCAAACATTAGGCTTATATTAAAACCTGTGCAGCTTTCCTCAGTACTTGTGACATTTCCTGTTTGCATTTGCACCGCTTGGAGAGCAAATATACACTGGTGGTTACAGATTTATTTTGTCTTCTGCTCTCATTTATGGAGTTTATGTCTCAGCTCATCTAGGCATTCATTATTTTAGAGGGAGCAAAATACTTATTTGCATCTGTTACTTTTCTTTGTATCAAGTCTTCCTTTCTTTTTAAAAAATTTGTCTTTATTGTTGAGAGTATTAAGGTGTCCCTCATTTTCCTCCCATAGCTCCCCTGCACCCGGCTCCCATCCTACACCAGGCCTTCACTGCCTTATTGTCTGTGTGCGTGGGTTATGCATAAATGCATATAGGTTTTCAAAATTATTCTTTGATGGAGAAGAGCAGGCTTGGGCGAGACACAACTGGATTTGAGTCCTAGCTGACTCACTTTCCAGCTTTCAGCCTCAGGGTCTTTGTCTGTGGCATGGTGTGAATTATATAAAAGCATTTAGGGCTGGCCTATAGTAGGTGCTCATAATAGGGCGAATTCCCTCTCCAGTAGATTAGGTAGCATCCTGCAAAAAAGCAAATATTTTCTCAAAGGGCCTTTTACAATCTTTAGAGAACATTTAGCAAGACCTTTTATGTAGCTAATATTGAATTGAGATAACTAGTAAATTTTGCAATAAGGGAGGGAATTATTTTTTAACATAGGTAACAATTTATATACTACATATACACTGACTTACATTATCCCCGCAAAGGCATCTACCCACCAACATTTTGAAACTATTCTAAAATTAGAAATCGGAATCCATAGGACTTGACAAACCATGAAAAAAATTCATCTGTGTGAAGGAAAAGAGAAACAAAAGCAGGGTTTCTTATTTTCACTGAGAATTGACAGTAGGAATTGAACTTGTTTCCAATTGTTTTGGGTAGCAAAGAGGATCTATGAAAGAGATGGGGTGCAAATGGATTCTTAGAAAATTTGGTCTAACAGTTTTTCTCTTCCCTTTTTTCAACCCTATTTCCTCCTCTGATTTCTTTTTAAAAGGAAGTCTCACACCGCAAACTATCAAACAACTAGGTAACTTAATACAGAGGACCAAATTTTAGTGTCCTGCTGTATTTACAAATTTTGAAATACAAAAGTCAGATTTTTCAGAAGTCAGTGTTCTTTGGTGAGCAGGAATTTGGCCCTCAGCGCCCACATGCGTATTTGGTTACAGGTGGGCTGTGCACCTGCATTTCCTGACTGTCCCTCAGTTCAGTGTGTGGACGGGCTAGAGGAGTTGCTTGGTGAGCACCGCTGACTTAGGTCAGTTACTTGGCATGCCTGGTATCGTGGGGCAGGTAGAAGAAAGTCACTAAGACACATTCCCAGGCCCAACTCCAAGCCCCACTCCCTCATTCTTCTAGCTTCCTCCAGCTTCCTCCAGCTCTTGGCAGAAAGAACGGATAGTCCCCTTTTGCTAAGACCCCCATGACATGCCCATTGGTCTGGACTCCTCTGAAGAATCTAGCACCTCAGCGGAAATAAATTTAAAGCACATGTTGCAAAAGCAGTTGAATCACAGTTTGAAAAATATTTTGCAAAAAAAAAACCTGTTCAAAATGCAATTGTTTGCAGTAAAAGATGTGAACTAATTTAGAGAGTAACATAATTTGTGAAATTTCAGGAAGGCAGCATATACCTAAAAAAAACAAATACTCTATTTAAGCCCCAGCAGCACCTCATCTGCTGCCAGCAGCTTCTGGAGAGAAAGAGATTTTCTCTTTTCGGGGAATAGAAGGGAAAGATACTGCCTTTGATTTGCACCTAAAATGGATGGGTATATTTGAATGTCCTCTGTTGCCTAGCCACTGTCAGTCTCTTTGGCTGCCCCCAAACGAGGGGAAGGAGCATTGGGAGGAAGTTGGAATCTAGGAGGGCTGATGTCAGCAGGAGATGTGGGAAGAGAGTTGCAAGAATGAGAAGTAGAAGGGCCCGTCTCGTGCTGCCCGGATGTGAAGTCCTGGGACTGAAAACTCAGGAGGAGAAATGGAGCGTGAGTGGAGGGAAGCCTTCTAAGTGGCGCTAGAAAGAGGGTGAGGTCTCAGATGCCAGTGATGAAAGTTAGGGGTGAGAGCGGCTGCCTAATTGTATTGATATCTTTAAAAGCTTGCTCTGTGAATACTGTTTGAATGTATTTACTAAAACAGCTGAATTGAAACACCGTTACCAAGGCTCATTCTGTTTTGAAAATAGAAGCTCCTTTACTAACAAACTTTGATAGAAATAAACAAAGGTATGTGCCTGAGTAGAAACCTGTGAGCCCTTCCCCTGGTATAAAGGCTGCTCACCCCGTCACACTAGACTTTGACAGGGACTTATGGGCGAGACCTATTAGGTTCTACGCTCAGGTTCAAAAACAGAGGGGATGCCCCCATCCAGTTTGGTAGACATACGGTATTATGCTCTGGGACCGCTGAGATACTTTTGCCTCTTCCAAGGTCTGCCTTTAACATACTTTAGTAGTTTTTTCTGGAAGAGAAATGAGCATCCTCGCTCATCCTCATGTAGAGTGTCACTGGTCAGCCCGCAAATGATTAAGCACATCAGGTCTGTGTGGCATAAACAGATGGGCTGGATGATCCTAGGCTTAGCAACTTGCTCCTGCGTAGCGTGGTCCTTTGGGGGCACGGGAAAGGCGTGTGTGGTCCTGTTTGCCTCTCAATACCCTCAACCATTCCCAAGCAGGTGCAGTTTCTCACCTCTGCTAGGAACAGTGTTTCACCTTTCATGCCCTTGACACAGGCACAGAAGCTCCAGTATCCACACTGCCCTGCCCGGGCTCAAGGGGCCAGGTGGGCTCTGCAAATCACCTGTACTCAGCAGCCTTTGTGGTGCCAGGCTTGGGGCCAGGTGCTGAGGAGAGGGGGCAGGTGGGCAGCGATCAATAAGAACCAAGTCCTGCCCTCTGGTTCACCGTCTATGGGGAGAGCATGAACTTATGCTTGCAACAGCATGTGATGAGGGCAGCCATCATCAGCAGGAGGTTGAGTAGCCCAGAAGCCATGTCTGAAACTCTTTCTGGAGGCAGCATCTGAACTTGCCTAGAAGATTCAATGAGTCGGGCATGTAGCCATTTAGAAATAAACATTTATTGGACATCTATGATATACTGAGGGAGGGGCATTTTTAAAATATATTTTTTATTGTTGATAGTATTACAGATATCTCCCATTTCCCCCCTCTTTTACCCCCTCCTCCCAACCTCCAACTCCCTCCCCAGGTCTTCACTACCCTATTGCCCGTGTCCATGGGCTATGCATATAAGTATATAAGTTCTTTGGTTTATCTCTTCTCGTCCTCCCAACCCCACATCAAGATATGTCAGTCTATTCCATGCCTGAGGGAGGGGTATTGAGAAGACTTTACTGGGGCTCCTGCCAGAGGACTGAGTGTTCCAGGTGACATGAGGTGAGGTGGGGGATATGAAAGGAACCCAGGAGGGGCACGTGGAGGCATAGGGGCTTTTTCCTCCTCAGGAGCCACGAGAGAAGATGGTGTTTGAGGCTAATCTGGAGGCATGTGTTGGCACTGCCTAGAAAGTAGGTCTGAGGAGTTTGGTATGGTCAGGCCCAGGGGGATGCAGGAGGAGGTGTGAGGTGATGTGACATGTTTGAGATGGTGATCATGGGGATGGGGGGCAGAAGGCAAGCAGAGGTCATGAGAATGGGACAAGTAGGCCAGGTGGGTACACGCAGCTGGGGTGGACTGGCTAACATACCAAGAAGGGGTTTGCTGAAAGACCGCCTGGACTCCTAGGAAAGGCAGGAAGATGGGGAGCAAGTCTTGGGTGTGTTGGAGGAAGAGGATGACCCCAAAACGGAAGCAGGCATGGGGAGGCAGGCACCATTAGAGATGGGGAGTCTAGCTGTTCTCCAGATGTGTGCTCCTTGTTCAGGGTCCCAAGTCCAGGGTCATGTGGGCCCCTGATTAAAACCCCCCCAGACCACATCCAATGGAAATAAGTGGTTCTTGTACAGACTTCTAGGAGTCGAGATGGAAATGGATGCTGGCAGTCAGAGCCCCGGCCTCTCCCTGCAGTGTTTACTCAGAGTCCATGGGAAGGGCCTACCTCCGGCCATCTTTTATTTTTCCCTCACTTCCCCTGCTTCCCTGACTGTCCCTAGAACCTGCGTTTCTTGGTGCACTGGGAATAGAGAGCCAGCCCACCTGCCTCAGAGGGTGGTTCTCAACCTGTTTGGTTTGGAACCCATTTACACTCATAAAAACTATTGAGGACCCCAAAGAGCTTTAGTTTATATGGATGAAAACTGTCAACATTGACTACATTAAAAATTGAAACAACATTTAAAAAGTTTATTCATGCATTTTAAAATAACAGTAAAAACTTACCACATTAATATACATAACATTTTTAATGAAAAAATAATTATATTTCAAAACCAAACATAGTTTAGTGAGGCGAGTGGCATTGTTTTAAAATTTTGCCAATCTTAATGTCTGGTTAGCTAGGAAGCCAGTGCATTCTCATATCTCCCTCTGAATTCAGCCTGTTGTGACCTATTGCTTGGTTGAAGCACTCGAGGAGGACCCTGTGTATGCCCCAAAGGCCATCAGGGACCCCTACTCTGAGGTAACTATGGAAAGCTTTTTTAGACCATCGGGTGCTGTTTGCTCCTAATATGGGCAGCTTCCCAGGACAGGGGTCACAGGATGCAGCCTCCCTCAGGGAGGTGCTGGCTCTTCGTGCTCCCACCCTTGTTGGAAACCACCGTTTTCCTCCCCGTCCCAGACCAGCCCCTCCTCTCAGCAACCCTGTAGTGTCCTTTGGACTTCATTGCTTGCTCTTTGGCCTAATAGGTTATCCACTAGAACTGGTCTAGGAATTGTTCTTGATTCTAATAGCATGAGGAAGATTTATCCTCCCTAGCACACGATTAAAACCCTCCGTCTGGTTGTATCTGCTATGAAGTGGCATGGTAAAAGGGAAAACCATTCATGGGAGCATCAGCCAGATACACCTGCTTTAGATGTTTTAGAATAGAATCCAGCAATGCTCCGCAGGCAAGCTTTTTACCCTTCTGAGTATCACTTGTTCTTCAAGCTATAGAGAGGGGCTGTAAATAATTTCTGCCTTATAGCATTGTCATAAGGATTAACAACCCAACACATATTAAGTGCGTATAAATGGTAGTTTTCATTTTTGTTATAATTGTGCTTTTTTGCATTCAGGGGTTTCTTGGCTGCTTGTATGGAGTGCCATTATTTTTATCAGTCATTGCGGATGTTCTAGCAATGCTCCATTGTCAGAAGATCTAAGTTGGTTTCCATACAGCACACTCTAGCTTACTTCTGCTATCCCTCTGTGCAGACCCAAGAAAATGGCTCTCAGAAAAGTCCAGCAAGTTGCCCAGTGTCCTAGGGATGGACTGCAGCCTGGAATCCAGGCCTGTAACACTCGGGCTCTCATTTCCCTTGGTCCTGTGTTCTGGATTTCAAATGACTCCAGACTCTGACCAAAACACCAGTGATGTCCCTGTGGCCCTGGAAACACTGTGCATTGGGCCAGTTTGGACCAGCCATAGTGCAATCCATGGTGTCCACTCAGCCAGGGCAGCCTTGGAGCTGAATGAGAACCACGGACACAGACCAGCACAAGCCTGGTGAGAAACTGCTAGTTGCCAACTCAGTATTCATTCTTACTGATGTTAGAACTAGTTTCATTTTGGAGGGCAAAGATTCCTGCTCACAGCCACTGCCTCGCCCCTCAGCAGCCAAGGATGGCCTTGTGACCTCCTTCTAGCCCAGCCCACAGGACTGAGGGATGTGTGTGGCCTGGGAGAAGGCTCCCTCAGCAGGAGTCCTCCCTTCCTGCCTCTCTCTGGCTCACTGTAATGTGGACCTGGGAGAGCTCCAGCACCCTCTCCTCAAGGAAAGGCAACTGGTGACAGAGGCTACACAGGACACAAATTCGGATAGGAAGTGGGAGTGGAGGCCCTCCTGACCGAGTTCATCACCACACAGATTGGGAAAGGCCCTGCATGTGGTTGGAGCCGCTGTTACCGGAGACTTTTTGTCATGCGTAACCAAATCTAGCCCTAACTGATAAAGATCCCCTTGTAACATACTCTGTTATCTAACATCGAAGCTAAAGCCCAATTAAGAATTCCCCTTCTGTTGCACCTAATTGTATTGATCCATTTAACCATTCTGCATTCAGCAGATATTGAGTTACTCTTTTGTGTCAGATACTGTATTGTACCAGTGGCTGCATTTTAATTAATATTGCTGACATTAACAGACACATTTTCATGCTGTGCCCCACCCTGCTGCATCCTGGGTTCTGCAGAACTCTGCCTCCCGTGTGGGGTAGGACTTCCTGGAGGCCACGGTCCATGTGGAGGGGACAGAGACCAACAGAGAGAGGAGGGTGCCCCTGGGCTCCTAGGGGCTTAGTTGGAGATGTAGCTCTCCCATCCGGGCAATGCTGGGAGAGCTCGCCAACACTGGCAGGGGCCAGAGATGGGGGAGTGAGGCCTGGGGGAGGTATGTGTTGCGGGTAGGAGGGTAGTCTCAGAACCCCAGTGCCCAGTCCCCCTTGGGCTCCTCCATGTAACCCCATCTTAGAGGGGTCAGGACTGCTAGGCAGGATTGGGGGGAAATAGAGGCACTCTGGGAATCAGTGTGTGGGGCTGGCCATGCCGTCTGTGAACCCAAGAGAGATGGTGTGCTAGCAGTTAGCAGGAAAGTCACGTGGCCGCCCACAGTTTCCCAGGCACAGGAAAGCACTCTCCTTGGCTGAGGGCACTTAACCATTTATACGCCATAAGTGATGCAAGCGGCGGAGCTTTTTAAATTAAATTCAAAATATTGTGGCATTTACTGAACTAGATCTGCCTGCTGTGTGCATCCCACGAGCTGCGCTTACTTCATCCACCGCAGGCCAGGCTGGTCTCTTCCCCCAGTCCGAGTAGTCCCTGTTTACATGGAAGCCACCGTGTGAGTCAGCTGGGACTTCTGCTCGGGGAAGGAAACGGACACATGAGCCCTGTGTCACTGCACGCACCAGCCATGGGAGATCCAAGCGCAGTGCCTGTGGGGCGATAGTTAGCTCCGCTTCATGGCAGGACTCCGGGTCTGCTCGGGGCTAGGATGTGGTGACAAGGGACAGACTGCACAGCTTGCAAGGGGCTGGCAGCCTGGTGGGAGTGAGGGATAGGGATTAGCACATTTTAGCATGGAGGGTGCACACCGTGGTGGTGGAGGAAATAAAAGCCCGGAGTGAATGTCTGTGCCTGCCACGGAGGCTCCTTGAAGGAGGTGGTGTCAGAGGCAGCTGGGAGGAAGGCACAGTTCTAGGGGCAAAAGGGAAGAGGGGCCCAGATCAAGGCTGTGAGAGCACTGAGGGGTGCGGGCCCAGCTGAAGGTCCTTTCAGGACAGAGCTGGGGTGTCTGAAAGGTCACTATGCCAGCTGTTGGGGTGTCAGTAAGAAGGATGAGGTATAGCCAGGCCTTGACATTCCCCTCCCCCACCCATTGCTGTATCTGGGCTTGAAGGGGTAAACTGCTTTGGACCTTGCAGTTTAGGAGCTCGTTGCCCCCTTTGTACCCACCAGAGTCATGCCGCCCCAGCCCAGATGCCTCTCCATGCAGTGGGCGCACTTGGCTGCCACGCTCACAAGCTACCTCGGGACACTGAGAGCAGGATATTCCTGCAGCACCGTCTCTGCATTCTTTCCCTCTGCTTTCTACCCCTCCTCCCCGCAGCTTCTCCAGAGCAGAGGGACTACATGAGTGTCAGGAACATCATTTATAGAAAGGAGCCTGTTGCCACAGCAACCCCAGTGAATGGCTAGTGCCTGGTCTGCAGTCTTTGTCTAAGTCCACAGAAAGCACTACAGGGGGAGCAGCTGGCTGGACCCGGCTCCAGTTTGTAGGGGTGCTGATAACGTGGGTGGAGGGACTGCCCCGCAAAGGAGCCGGATTGGCGGCCCTGGGTTGACAGGTCACCAGGCAAGCTGACCCTGGGCAGGCTCTCTGTCGAAGCCACAGGCTTCTCACAGCTGCCGTCCCACCTGCAGCCTGCACAGCCTGTGTGGGGAGGGCCAGTCAGGGACTTTGTAGTGACCCCAGAGGTGCTTTACTCATTACTGGGGCTCCCCTGGATCATCTGCCAGCTGCTTGGAGAATTTGTGGGTTTTCTGTGTGACAGAGGGAAGCCCTGCTTCAAGCAGGGGAACAGGAGTGGTCAGCAATTTGGAGAAATAATAAATAGCTGAGCAAGGGCTCCAGGCTAGACACTGTCCCAGGCGGGCACTCGCCCTCCACCAGCAGGGACAGAGTCAGCTCTAGCCCCCCTCTTGACTACCGTGGTCCTGCGGGGCTTCGAGGGGCTGCAGTGATCCCCCTACTACAGGGATGGGTGCACTGGCTCCTTGAGGACCCCAGAGACAGCAGGGGAGAGGAGGCTGCGAGCAGTCCTTCCCCCACCTCACACAAAGCAGGGCCCCTACATTTGTATAATGTGCTGGGCTTCTGAGCAAGAGAGTCCATTTGAACAACATCTCTTTACTCTCAATCCACATTATAAGGTTTCGTGATTACTTATATAAGGTATTGAGTTACAGTCTCTCAGTGTCTTGATTTTTCCAGGAGTATTACTGAGCAGTGGCTCTCAGCCAGCCTTTTTCTCTATCCCTAACCCACCCAGGGCTATGACCTTTCCCCATGCGGAGACTGCTCTCACTTCCATGGGAGTCCAGAGGGCTTTGGGAGGGGATTAGGGAGATGGGAAAGCGGACACTCCAGCTCTAGGCCTTGAATTTCTTGGTGAAGGAGGAGAGGACCTTGAAGGGAGGGGCTTTGGGGATATTATTGATGTGGTTTTAATTTGGCCAGGGGGAGGAATGGGATGGGGTTTATTTAGCAGCTCCTACTTCCCAGGCACTGTTCTGGGTGCTGGGGAGTTTGCATTAAACAAGGCAGTGCTTTGTTCTCCAGGAAACCATATTTCAGGTGCTAGTGAGTGTTCTGAGGACAGAAGGAGGTGTTAGGAAGGGCTTGGGGGTGTTGAATTAGTTTGGTCTGTGGGGCCTTCCCTCAGAAAATGGCATCTGAGTTGAGAACTGAGTGAGAAGAAGGTGGCACTCATGAAAAGGTCTAGGGAACAGGTCTGGGTCCAAGTTCTGGGACGGTCTGGGGGAGCAGGTCTGGGTCTGAGTTCTGAGGAGTTCTGAAGGAGCAGATCTGGTTCCAAGCTCTGGGAAGGTCTGGAGGAGCAGGTCTGGGTCCAAGTTCTGGGAAGCTCTGGGGGAGCAGGTCTGGGTCCGAGTTCTGGGAAGGTTTGGAGGAGCAGATTTGGGTCAGAGTTCTGGGAAGATCTGGGGAAGCAGATCTGATCATTGCTCTGGGTGGTCTTTGAGCAGAAGGAAGAGCTGATTGTAAGGCCCTGAGGTAGAAATCACATGCATGTCCACAGGTCAGAGAGAGTTCAGTGTGGCCAGAGCCCAGTGGGGTGAGGGAGGGGGTGGCAGTGAGGCCAGCCCGGAAGAGGCCTCTGTAGGTGATGGGAAAGAAGCCTGATGTCATTTGCAGGGGTGGGAAGTGAATGGAAGGCTTTAAACAGATGTGACTGTACTTTGGGGAGATGCCTGTGGCCACTGAAGCGGATAAACTAGTAGGACAAGTGTGGAAGCAGGAAGGCTCTTAATTAGTCATCCAGGTACACGATGATGATGATGTTGGCTGGGACCAACGTTGAGGGAATGGGTTGGTGAGGGGAGGCGGACTGGAAGTTTGCTCAAGGTTAGAGTGAATAGACATACTGATGCATTTGAGGGGTTAAATTAGAGAGAAGAGTGGGTCGAGGATGCCTTTAGGCCCTTGTCCTGAACTAGTGTGTGTATGGGAAGAGATGGAAGTCTCGGGGACCTGTGGTATGGAAGCTAGCGTTAACCCAATTCCATTAGCGCCCCCCCCCCCCCCCCCCCCCGACCTTGACTCAGAGCTCCAGGGTAGCCATATCCTGGAGCAAAGAAAGGGAAGCCCTTGGGCATTTGGGAAGTATCTGTGCTTGTAGCTGTGCTCGAGCACCCTGAGAACTTCCTGGGGCTTACACACTGCAAGGGGCCCAGCTCCAGACTGGCGTCAGCTGTTACATCTTACAGCCTGCATGGTTGCCTGCTTTCCTCATGGGACCTACCTCCTTTGCTCTGAGCCAGACAGGAGGGGCATTCTCTGCTGTCGTCACAGTTCATCCCTTCTCTGGAGGCCTGCCGTCCAGTCTTCTCAGTGTCAGCCTGAACATCTCTGTCATGGTGAGCTGGCCCTTCTGCAGTTGAGGTGCAATGTCCTAGAGAGACTGCTAAACCCGTACAAAATCCATGAAAACTTCATTGCCACGTTGTGATTTTGATCCATGGAAGTCATTCAGCCCAGCCTCTAACTGTCCAGAACTTTCTGCTGTAGCATCCCCAGCAAATGGCCCCTGGCCTAGATCTTTCCCACCACAGGGAACCCACAACTTCATAATATAGCTCATTTCTTTGCTCGAGAGCTCTGATAGTGTGAACTTTCTCTGTGTTGGGCATCCTTGGAATTCTGCTAAACAGTCCTGGGTCTGCCCTCCGGAGGCCCAGGTCTGTCCTGTCCATCTGTAGCCTTTAAGAGAGTGAAGGTGTCCTTCATGCCCCTTCTCCAGACTCCAGCCCCTTATTTTCATATTTATATGAGGTGAGAGTTCTAGAGACCTAATGACCCTGGTCACCACTCTCCTCAGGAGACATCATAGTTTGTTCCTCTCAGATTTGAGGCCTAAAAAGGAACCCCGTTCGTTCAGTGTCATGCAGAGTGTCTATTCCTCGCCCCTGGCACTTCTGTCTTTTATTTTGTCTCTCTCAGGTGAAAGTACTACTGATTGGGAGATATTTTTCCTCTCTCAAATAGCTCTTATTGCCCAAAAGTCTCTTCAGCTGATTTGTTTTTAATTGTCTGATCTCTAAGCTTTGAATCAAGCATTTCTGAATCATTTGGATTCATGGGTGAAGGAGGGCTTTCTCTCTCCTCTCTATCATTGAGATGTCTCGTTGCTCTGAGCTGCTCATGCATATTCTCTGCCTTGTCTAGCCCTTTGGGAACTGGTGGCTCTCTTCCAGTGCTCTGGCCTACCTGGGATGAGGGCAGGGCAGATATTGAGCATGCCTAATAGTGCTCATTTATTGCTTAGGAGCTGTTATTACGGCCATTGATCCAGTGAGCCCAAGTTCTTTGTTACTGGTACAAAATATAAAATGCCAGTGCAATGATAGCAGGGCTCCAGATGGGAGGGGTTGATTCCAAAGGGAATGCTGCCCAGGAAAGGATTGTCCAGAACCAGCTGGGGAGATCTATCTGGGAGTAGACACTGACCTCCGCTGGGGCTGCAGGCCCACCTGACTTCATTTCTGCAGGGGGAAGAGGCAGTGACTCTCCTGGGCATTCTGCAAGGCTCTGCTTCTAAGCCTGGGAGGAGGCCATCCCAAAATAGGTCCCTTAGAGCTGTGGGAAAAGTGACCAACTCCAGGTGTGTGTGTGTGTGTGTGTGTGTGTGTGTGTGTGTGTGTGTGTGGCTGGATATCCTGGTGCCTGCCCATACAGGGGAGATAGTGACTGGCAGAGGAGGAGGCAGTTGGCCCACAAAGGGCTCTGCCCTGGGCTCACCTTCACCACTGCTGTTGTGAACACACGTCCCAAAAGTCCTGCCCAGAAGGAACCAATGAGTATTTGGGAGGCTGAGCCTGAAAGCCCTTGCTAGACTAGTGACCACACAGGGGTTTTTGTTTGCTCTTTTGCAAAATTCACATGGTAGGGCTGCACGGACAGGCATGGAGACACTGGAGTTGTCTTTCTGGCATGAGCTAAGACCTGGAGGCGATGCTGAGACATGTGGAACAATAGGTGCCTTCTGCTCCATTATTTATTTAATTCAAAAGCCATGTGTGCACATGATTAAACATGCAAGACAATGTAAAATGGAACACCACTTTTCTGCCAACCCCTTATCCCATTTGCCAGAGAGTAGCCACTGTTAAGTCTTGTGTATCCTTTCAAAAAATTGTAATGTATATTCAAACATATATTTTACCCAAATTGAATCAAAGCATATTGCTCTACAGCTTGCTTTTTCCACTTTAATAATATGTCTTGGAGTTCTTTCTCTCTTGGCATATATAAACCTTTCTCATTCTTGTTAACAATTGCATAGCTAAAATCATAGATTCTTCAAGCTGAAAAGAACCTTCCAATCAATGGGATCTAATTGCCTCATTTTGCTAGAACCTGGAGAAGTGAGGTGACTTGCTGGAGGGCAAGTGAGTTAGTGAGAGGGAAGGATTCCTCGGACAGCTTCCTTCCTGGCTGGGTATGGGGATGACAGCTAGGAATGGCGCTGCTAGCCGGCTGCGTTTCATTGCATCATTGTCTACGTCCATCATTCTGTGCTGTTGGCAGCAGGAGGAAGGGCGGAGGACAAACCCTTTAGCTGGAGATGATATGTCTTCTGCACACAGTGAAGTACAGTTCACAAGACCCTGGAGTAGATATGTCATCTGGGCCAGCAGAAATGTGTGTTCAGGCATCAGTGAGAAGCTCCCTGTCTTCATCAATAGAACAAACCACCCATCATTGGGACAGCGAAGGGGGTCCTAGAAGTCTTCAGATCTTGAGTGTATTCTTTGTAGTTCTTTTTAGGCACTGAAGCAGAGCTGTGGCAGCAGGTAGCTGTGACCCCTAGTGACCCCAAACTTGTTCCTTTGCTGTATTTTCTGGTCCCCACCCCCTTACTGCCTATGGCCACTGGCATCCTACCTTATGTGGGTGAGAGATGAGTGAGAGCCTCCTTGGGGAACTGCCAGCTGCAGTTGTGTGTTGCTGCATGACTGCCCACAGTGACAATGGGACCTCTTGCCTGTGAGGCGCCTGAGAGCCAGTATCTGTATGTTAACGAGCTTTCTTCACAGAGTGCAGGTCAGAGCCAGGAGGGCCTCTGGACATCTGCTAGGCCAGCTTGTCCCATCCCAGGGTATGTGCCTCCCAGGGCTGCCCACTCACGTGCCAGGGTGTGGGAAATGAGACTTCAGACTAGAAAGGGCACATCTTCCTGTAACATCAATTTTACATGAAGCTTCAGGGGAGAAATGCTATTTTTATATTAAAGCAAACACTGATATTATGGAATAGCATGGAAAGTTTAAGTTACTTTTTAAGATAAAACAGGCCATTTTAAAGCAGTTTTAGTCCTCCTTGCCTTGGGCAACTTCAAAATTAACCCTCCTATTCCCTGGAGGGCATGTGTTCAATCTCCTCTGCTGTTTGGGACTTTGTTTAAAAGTGTTTTAGTTAGGCCCTAAGCGGTTTGGCTCAGTGGATAGAGCCTCAGCCTGAGGACTGAAAGGTCCTAGGTTCCATTCCGGTCAAGGGCATGTACCTTGGTTGCGGGCACATCCCCAGTAGGAGGTGTGCAGGAAGCAGCTGATCGATGTTTCTAACTCTCTATCCCTCTCCCTTCCTCTCTGTGAAAAATCAATAAAATACATTTTTAAAAAAAGTGTTTTTAGATTGTTGCATTTTCTTAAGAAAATGGCAGTTTAGCCTGGCTGGTGTGGCTCAGTGGTTAAGCATTGACCTATGAGCCAGGAGGTCATGGTTTGATTCCCAGTCAGGACACATGCCCAGGTTGTGGGCTTGATCCCCAGTGTGGGGGTCGGGGGGGGGGGGGGGTCTGCCCATCAGTGTTTCTCTCTCATCATTGATGTTTCTATCCCTCTCTCTCCTTCTCCCTTCCTCTCTGAAATAAATAAAAATATTTTTAAAAAATAATAATAGAAAGGAAGGAAAGGAGAGGAGAGGGGAGGGGAGGGGAGGGGAGGAAAGGAAAGGAAAGGAAGAAAAAAGGAAATGGCAGTTTATCATAAGGATGTGCACAGATAGAACCAGGATGTGGGCAGGGCCCTAGGCTGCTCAGGTGGGTGCCTCCCTGTGTGCCGGCTCTGTTCACTCCCTCCTGACAGCTCTACAAGCCGGGCTATGTTTCCTCAGAGTCTCTCCCATGGCTTTGGGTTATCTTGGTCCTGAACCACCCTCATGACTTCCTCTGTGTTACCTCCACTTGCTTCTCTGCTTATTTCCAAAAGGAAAGCTGATTTGGCCCAGTTCATCTTTCCACAGGCTGAGGATTGCTTGCCCTTTGGTCATATGAGCTGGAGTGAAGGGTTCAGGGCCATTTGGTACAAAACCTGTTTCCTTAAGCTGCTGCTTCCGGAGGGGTAGCTGGGCCCATTGAGCCTAAACAGGGCTATGAACCAGGGAGTGAGTAGAGGCCGGGTGGCAAAAGCAACAGCTATCTACTACAGTGGCTGACCACTGGATGGAGATTTTGACCTTTTGCCTCCGCGAGGATGTTAACATATTCTTGTGGTCTCTACCCCTGATCATAACCAATCATATTATCACTCATCCAGTGCTCAGAAACAGGCCAGTGTATTTCCTTTCCTGGTGGAGTCTAGAACTACTTGTCCCTAGTGAATGCAATTACTTTACTTAAGATAAGATTCTCTTCCTGATGCGAGCACAGAAATGGAGACAAGCTGAGTCTAACCACACTGAGGTCTGCATCTAAAAGCAGAGCTCCCAACTCCACTTGCTGACAGTTTTATCTCTCAGAAGTTTTATTTTATTTATTTATTTATTTTGTTTGTTTGTTTGAGAGAGAGAGAGAGTAGAAAGGAGAAGGAGAGACAGAGAAGAAACATTGATGTGAGAGAGAGACATCAATTGGTTGCCTCCTACACGCACCACAACCAGGGCCAGGGATTGGACGAGCCTGCAATCAAGGTCCTGTGACTTGACCATAATCAAACCCAGAACCCTTCAGTCCACAGGCCAACGCTCTATCCACTGAGCCAAATCAACTAGAGCTCTCTCCAAAGTTTGAGGAAGAAATTAGAGAAATTGTTCTAAGCCAAAAAGGATTAGAGAAACAGAAGGAACCTGGGAACCTTGGGGAGCAGTGCCTCCACCGTTTGAGGGAGGCCGAGTGCCAAGGGAAAACACCCCACGCTTCCAGAGAAGTTGTGAGATGTGGGTGCAGGTGTATCACAGACTGACACCAGCCAACTCAACCCTGGTTCTTCAAAGGGAAGAAGAGACTTTCTGTGTGTGCCCTGGAAACTGGCTGGCCTCCCTGGCAAGCTGTTCACTGGACTGACACAGTTATGGTTTGGGAATGCTCTGCTCACTCCTGTATGGGCTCCTTGACCACTGCCTTTTAAAGAGTTCCACTTTTCACTCAGCAGACCCCTCTTGGCTTCCTGTTGTGAGCACAGTCCTGGTTCTCTGGAAGCTCTTGGTTTAGTAGGAGGAGAAAAACTGTGAGTACCCCTAAGACAGGTCATCGTCCCCTCCCTGAACTCTGCAGGAACCTCCCAAGTGGTCTTCATGCTTCCTTTATGTCTGCCCCCCTCCCTCCCTCCCCACCTTGTTCCCAGCAGCTTTTACTATCCTCTGCTTTAGATCCTCCCATAGCTCCGGGCACAGGGAGTGAAGCCCAGTGGCTCTGCCCAGGCATCCAGTCCTCCACGGTCCTCCCTGCCTCCCTTCCCCCCCCTCCCCCCCCCCCCGCCCCCACCGTCACTTCAGACACTTCTCCCTCACTTGTGCCTTTGCACTCCCTCTTTCCTCAGCCTTCCACACCATCTTTCTTTGTTCTCTTTCCCTTTGTTCTTTTATTTTTTTTCCTTTTCTTTCTTTCTTTCTTTCTTACCTTTTGTTTTCTCCCCTTCCTCTCATTTAAGTATCAACTACAGTTTAACTTCTCAGAGATGATTTCTCTTGCCCTTCCCCTTTGCTCTCTCCACCACACTGTCCTGCCTGATTTCCTTCATGTGAACAGCAGTACCTCATTTATTTTCTTGTCTGTCTCCACCCTGGCCTGTAAGCTCTTCAAGAGTGAGACTGT
This sequence comes from Myotis yumanensis, assembly GCF_028538775.1. NCBI lineage: Eukaryota > Metazoa > Chordata > Mammalia > Chiroptera > Vespertilionidae > Myotis > Myotis yumanensis. The sequence continues at coordinate 65,287,735 of NW_027223758.1, forward strand.
GCCTGTGCCATTTGTTTCTTGCTCCAGTGTGACCTCATTCTAAATAATTCTATCTGCAACAACCCTATTCCCAAATAAGGTCACAATCTGAGGTGCTGGGGGTGAGGACTTAAACATATGAATTTGGGGGGACACATTTCAGCTCAGCACATAGCATCTGTGGGGGTTCTGCATTTTGCCACTGTCATTATGAGGCCTAGAGCTATGCTCAGGCCACCCTACCGCTACCCACAGCTCAGATGTGAGAAGGTGTTGGGTAACTAAGGCCTCCAGGAACCTATTGCCCTGGTTTTGCCTTGTGACCCATTCGTGCTCTTTTCATTGGTGTTTTCCTGTTCCTTCCTGCTCCATTTATCCATTCTCCTCTCCCACTCAGCCCGCGTTCCCTGTGTCCTCCAAGCTATACTCCCACTGTGTGGTCCAGTCCACCCTTGGTCCAATTAGCAATAATCCTGAGTAGCCTCCTGAGTGGGCACTGTCTCCAGGAAGGGCAGCCTGGGCGTAACTGAGTGTGTTAAAAATAATGCCATGGCACCACCAGAAATCTCCAAGGAAATGAATTTGGAGTCAGAGCTGATAGGGTGAATTAGAAGAACTTTCAGAGAGGCAGGGGGGATTGTTTCTAGGGTGGGGCCAGTACTGGCCAGGGCGTGACTGAGCATGCAGGCATGTGCGTGGCACTCAGCTTCATGGAGCTTCCGTGGAGCAGAGTTGCTGCATATGGACTCAAGATACTAGAAAGCAGGCTGAGGAGGGCTTTGCCACCAAGCCAGGATGCTCAGGCTGTCCTGGAAGATGCCAAGAGCTGAGAAATGTTAGCAGAGGAGTAACAGGATTAAGTTTATGCTATAGAAGTTAGCCATTATGTGAAAGAAATTTGGAGCTGGGGAGAAAAGATAGAGGCTATCATGATTGCTTTAGGAAAAAGACAATGAGTACCTGAAGTAGGGCATTTGGGAGGGAGGGCGGAGAGGAAGAAAGGGATTTGATGCATTTCTGAGGAAGAACAACAGAAATTGGTGACTCTCAGGGTAAAGAGAGAGTGAAGATATTCTGAAAGTTCTGACTAGAATAACTGAGTTAAAAGGAAATAGGTGAAACTCTTACAACTCAACAATAAAAAGACAAACAACCCAATTTAAAAATGAGTAAAGGACTTGAATAGACATTTCCCCAAACACACACAAATGGGCCAACAGGCACATGAAAGGATGTTCATGTGTCATTACTCATTAGTGAAATACAAATCAAAACAACAATGAAATATCACTTCCCACCTATTAGGATGACTACAATTATTTTTAAAAAAGGAGAATAAGTGTTGATGATGATATGTAGAAATTGGAGCCCTCGTGCATTGTTGGTGGGAATGTAAAACAGTTCACCAGTGTGGAGAGCAGTTTGGCAGTTCCTCGAAAAGTTAAAAACATTATTACCATAGGATCTGTCAGTTCCACTCGTAAGTACATACCCAAGTGAATTGAGAACAGGGACTTCATGCATATACATGTATGTTCATAGAGCTGGTTGTTTTGCAATTTTGTGACTGTATTAAACACCACTTGAAAAATGGTTAATTTTATGTTATGTTAACTTCACCTCAATAAATGGTTTAAAAACAACCGGAAATGTGAAACTTAAGAAGAGGAAAAAGCACATTAAATGTGTGTCTGTTGAGGGGACACGTGGGTCCAGTGGGCAACTGGATAAGCAGAGAGGGCTTTGGGCTTCACCAGTGCTCAGGTTATGCTGTGAGAGTCTCACACGGGCATCGTTTCCTGTAGGGGCGTGTATAATGGTAGACCATGAAAGTAGCTTGGATTTACTACTTTCTGCACTTCTGTATAACATTTGGTCTAGGGCAGTGATGGTGAACCTATGACATGAGTGTCAGCAGTGACACGGGAACTCATTTTTTTTGGTTGATTTTTCTTTGTTAAATGGCATTTAAATATATAAAATAAATATCAAAAATATAAGTCTTTGTTTTACTATGGTTGCAAATATCAAAAAATTTCTATGTGTGACAGGGCACCAGAGTTAAGTTAGGGTTTTTCAAAATGCTGACACGCGGAGCTCAAAAGGTTCGCCATCACTGGTCTAGGGGCTAATGACATCTTTTTTGAGTCAGGTGAATGAATTTAAGATGATCAGGTTGCTTTGTGATAGGTTTAATTACCACATTAGGAAGATGCTAAGAAATAGATAAACATCAACCCAGAGACTCCTCCTTACTCCTATCTCAGTCAACATTTTTATTAGCGATTTAAAGATGTAGAAAGTCCACTTATCAAATTTGCTAATTATCTAAATCTTGGCTGGATAGTGAATGTTTTGAATGACTATCAAAGCCTTTTGCTGTTAGAGGCTGCCTAGAATCCACTTTTCCTTCTTTTTTGTGTCAGTGTCTGGGGTTTCATTTAGATACCTTCCTTTCCTGTCCATATAGCCCATGCGTTTCTGAGTGAAGTAAACCCAGTGCCAATTCTAAAGTGTCCTCCAATTGGCTTAAATGAATCTTCACATTCCATCCTCCTGGCCTTAGAGGTTTATTCAGCTAACATGACCCAGTATAGGCCCAAAGGAGAGAAGTTTGGGGACCCTGAAGAACGATGATGCCTTGGGCTTCAGAGAGCATACTGTCTTTTCTTCATTCATTCATCTTTTCTGTTGGCAAGAGAGCCCTTCCATCACGTATTGAAAGGGAGGCTTTATTTTCCTGCTGTATGTCAACAAGGAAGGAAGGTGCTGGCAGCCAGCCACCTTAGGATGAAGCTTACCTAGGGAAGGCAGAATGGGCAGATGGAAATAATCAAGTTTCTTTTCTTTAATAATCAAGTTTTTAGTGACTTTATTCAAACACTTGATTCTTACCAAAAGTACCACTGGTCTTTGCAGTTATGTGAGTCAGTAATTCCTTTTAGTTGTTCAGACCACCTACAATCTAATTTTCCACTACTTGCAACCAACATTGTCCTGACTATCACCGTGATAAATCAGTCTCCAAAGATCTCACCAGATCGCATTCATTAAATTGAATGTTTGTTAAATTGTCACATTGAAACTTTGGGGGAATAATGTTGGACTTTTTTACTTGGGTCCAGAAAATTTATTGTACAGGTACTTTGTAGCGACATGAAGAAAAAGGGTAAATCCCTCCTATTGAAGTGCCAAGGCTCAACTATAACAGAAAGGTGTACACAGCCCACATGGGGGTGCACCTAGAGTGCCCAGCTTCGGTGATCAGGGAGTCTGTGCCACTGAGCCCTATAAAACACATACTACATTAGGCCATTCTACCAAGCCCAGAAGACGTGTAGCTCTACCTAATTCATAGAAACAAACACAGGGAGGCAGCCAAAATGAGACAAACATGTCCCAAATGAAAGAACAGAAAAACTCCAGAAAAAGAACTAAGCAGAATGGAGTCAAGCAATCTACCAGATGCAGAGTTCAAAACACTGGTTATAAGGATGCTCAATGAACTTAGTGAGAAAATCAGTAGCATACTAAAGAACAGTCAGATAAAAGGGATACAGCAACTGAAATGAAGAATAATTTACAGGGAATCAACAGTAGAGTAGATGAAGCTGAGAAACAAATCAGCGACTTAGAAGATAAGAAAGCAAAAAAACACCCTATCAGAACAGCAAAATTTTAAAGATCCCAAAAAATGAGGATAGCCTAAGGAGCCTCTGGAACAACTTCAAGCATCCCAGCATTCACATCATGGGGGTGCCAGAAAGAGAAGAGAGAGACCAAGAAACTGAAAACCTATTTGGAAAAATAATGACCACTTTCCTGTGGCAGTAATCTGTGTGAGGGAGGAGGCGGTCATGTTCCTAGTCAGGCTGCATCTTGAACTGATATTCTCTTCATCCTGGAACATAAATCAACTGAGGCTCTTTCCAAAGAGTGCCTGCAGGGTTTGGGGAAGGTTTGAAACCATGCAATTAGAGGAAGGGTTGGGTGCTGGTAAGAGAAGACTGGCGTTATGATAACTGGAGGTAAGCTCTCCTGAGTGAAATGGTACCATTAATCCCTATCATCTGTGAGTGCAATTGTACCGGTACTGTCTCCCTCCTCCTACAGCACTCCTTTTGAGGGAGCCACCAGATCTTACAGTTACTCTTACTGTCCTCACTTGGTCGATGAGGAAACCAAGGCACAGAGTGGTAAAGTAACTTGTCTAAAGAGACATAAGTAGTACGTGGCAAAGCCAGGGTTTAATCTCAGGTCTCAAGCTCAGGTTTTCCTGATCTTAGAACAGTGATTCTCAACCTTAGTTGCACATGAGAATCCTCTGGGGGAGTTTCTTTAAAATACTGATGCCTGGGTGCCAACCCAGCCCAATCATGAGACTATTCTGGGTGGGCTCAGGCATGACTTCTGAAAGTTACCCAGTAATTCTCATGTTCCACCAGAGAGAGACTGCTGTCCTGGAGTGTAAACACCAAGCTAAGGGCCACAGCACAGCTGCCTTCAGAAGCCCGGGAGGAATTTCAGGTACATGGAGTTACAGGTATAAAACCACAGGGACGTATAAGAGCTGTGGCGAACTAAGGAGGGCAGGACCCAATCAAGGGCATTCAGACTTTTGAAAAGTTAATGTAGTGCTATTGAAACGAAGCTCATAGGAGGTCTACCTGGGGCCTAGCTTCAGAGCAGGTCTGGGACAGAGCCTGAGGTGTTCTCGATCTCTAACAAGCTTGCAGGCGATGCTGATTCTGCTGGTGCCTGAGCCCTCCTTTGATTAGCAAGGCCTCAGATTGCCACACTGCCTCAGACTGGCCAGGTGGAGGTGTAATGGAGAGGTGAGGCGACTTTCAGCTGCATGGGAGGCCCAGGTCCTAAGCAGCAGGGTGTCCAGACTTGTAGCTGCCTGCCTGGGGGATCTTCCTTTTCTTGCAAGTCTTCTGAGAGGACCTAAAGGCATGCTTTCAGGAGTGTGTGTGGCTGGCTTCCGTCACACAGGGCTGAGTACCCTAATGCTGAGAATCGCTGAGTGCGGTGCCATGCCCAGAGCCTGCCTCTGCAGTTCATCTGGACGCAGAAGTTCACGGATCAGCACAAAGAGGCAGAACATCTGTTTAATGCCTCTGTGACCTACATGCATAGCACCTGAAGGGCTGATGTAACTAGGGCCTGAGAGGGTCTGCACCGCAAACCCCTTGCCATACCATTTCCCTGGTTCCTTAACCGTGGAGTTCCCAGCCTCGGAGCTTTTCACAGCTTTCAGGCTTGTCCTTGAGATTTTTACTCTGCTATTCTTTGTCGCAGAGAATCAGCAATTCACAGCACCAGTGAGTTGCAGAACTGGAATTAAAATTCATGTCTATTGATTTTTTTATTTTCTATTGTGCTTTGTATTTTGTTTTCAAACTATTTAGATAGTCATTTAGCCAAATATGTTTGTGCACATGTAAAAAAACACACACAACTAACCAGCAGCACCAAGGCCTGGCTGGCTGCCCAGCTTTTGTGTGAGAGCAGTGATGCTACCCGTCAGACGGCCTTGCCTCCTCACACACCCGGCGGTGGAATGATTACGGTGGCAGATTACCTTGTCTGTCCTGTTTACTGCAAGCACACCGTTGAATTCTCTCACTGTCTGCCCTCACATGGCTTCTGTCCATCTAGGTTAAATGCTGCTCTGTACTTAGCAGCTGTTTAAAGCTCTTTGCCTTCCTTTCTACTTTAATGCCCACTCCCTGATTTCAGTTTGGTTCAGGGTTTCCATCCTGGTCTACAGGCCCCAGGCCTGCATACTGTGAAATTTACCTTCACATACCATAGATATTTAAAAAAAATATATATATATATATATATATATATATATATATATATTTTTTTTGCCCACACATCACTTTAACCTTAACTGTTTATCATACTTCTTCCATGAAGTTTTCTTAAATAATCCTACTCCTCTAACTTTATTTTTTCTGGTCCCTTCTTGTGCACTCCAACACAAAGTCTTCTCATTAGACAGGCGCTAACCTACACCTCTCACCAGCCCCTTCTATTGCAGATCGCTCACCTGTTTGTGAGGAACCGTAGGATTCCGTCAAACCACTGCAGTCTTAACAAATACATGGAACCTGGTTCTTAAACTTCATTCATTTCTGAAGGCTATTAAAAATCGAATCATTTTTTCCATTAGGAATAATGTAAATTGAATTCATCTGTTCCAGATCTCCAAATGATTCCGTTTTAACCTTTCTTATATATAGTGCATGTCTTATATACTGCTTAATCTATAAACACTTTACAAACAAAAAGGACATGAAATGTAAATGAAAATTTAACAAAAAGGAAATGAAATGTATAGTAAAAAACGAAAATTTAGCCCTGTCCCATGTGGCTCAGTTGGTTGGACATAGTCCTGTGCACCGGAAGGTTGCTAGTTCAATTATTGGTCAGGGCACATGCCCGGGTTGCCAGCTTGATCTCCAGTAGGGGGTGTACAGGAGGCAGCCAATCAATGTTTCACTTTCACACATTGATGTTTCCCCCCTGCCCCCCTCCCTTCCCTTCTTCTCTCTCTAAAAAAAAATCAATAAAATTATTTTAAAAAATAAAATTGAAATTTTAATAATGATAAGCAGCAACAAAAGCCAAAAACACATGAAAATACTGAATTTACTGAGATGTTAACAATGTGAGGTTTAGCGGTAAACTGACTCATACTCACGAATTGTCTTCTTTGTCACCTGATCATGCAGGTATCAGCATGAAAGGGTTGTTGGGTTGAGAAGTAAATTGTTTGAGATGAGAGATGTTTGAGAACCGAGGTTTGACTGTATTCCAAAGAGGTGGGTCTTCTCACCCAGACACAAATACTCAATGAAGAACAGCTCTTGGGTAAGGTCAGCACTCACCCAGAGGTCTGGCAGCTAATGGTTAGTATTCAGTGTAAATAAAAAGTTTTAAAAACCTGTATAGTTTTTACTAATTACCACAGCTTTACATTTATCTAATGCTTTGCAGTGTGCGAAGTGTGTATGTGTGCATGTGTGTATGTACATATAGATAGATGCCCTAGGCTCTATACTTCTCACTTCCTTGTAAGGAGAGGCTAGTCAACTCCCCACCCCCAATTATACACACACCCAGAAATGCTGGGAGACTCAGCCAAACCCACAGAAGAGGTGTGGTCCAGAAAACCCAGCTCTGTGCCTTTGACTCCTCATAATGACACAACAAAGGCAGAGAGCCTGCTTTTCCTCTGACTTTTCACAAATGCAAATAATTATATGAAGGCCTCACTTAAAGCCACTGTCACAACACTCTGATTAGCAGTTGACACCTTAGGGAATGATGTTCAGATGGCAGCCAGCCAGGTGTGTTAGGAAATAGGACATGGAGTAGATGTCCAGGGATGGAGGGGTGTCTGGAAGGGCAGGATGGGGATACCCTGGAGAAGGGGGGAAGGGGATAAGCTGGGTCTTGGCACAATTAGGTGTGTGCTTCAGGTGGAATGTTCCTGTGGCCTTGAGGGGGTGGATTCAAGGAGGCAAGGCCAGGCCCACCAGGTAGAGAGTTGTTGGCTAACTTAGGCTGGAGGTAAGGACATCAGTGCTGAGGCAACACTGTGAGAATGTGGAGGAGACAGAGTCCAGAGATCAGAGTGAGTGGAGTAATAACACCTTCATTTATTCTTCAGGTATGGACTCTGAGCTCACATGGTTTCCAGTCCATGTGAGGGAACAGGCATATTAGCCAATGATTGCAGTGCACTGTGGGAAATGCTGCCGTACAGTACGTCTCAGTCAGGACACCAAGAAGGGAATCATTAATTTGCCTGGGATATGGGAGAGGAATGACTGCCCAGTAGAGGGGTGTTGTTGAGTCTCAAAGCATGAATCAGTTTCTCAGGTGGATGGGGAAGAATCGGCAGAGAAAACAGTATAGAGAACATGTTGGAGGCTTGGAAAACGATGAGTCATGGCATGAAGCACAGAGCATATCGGGCAGTGCCAAAGTCGTTTATTAGAGAGGTCAATTTCAAAGGGAGAGTCTTGGACGCTGCTCTGTAGACGGGGGAGAACCAGTGTGGCATATGAATAAGATGTGTCCTCGTAATAGTCCGCTCATAAGGTAATAAAGGTTGAATGAAAGCAGGGACAAGGGAGAGAAAGGAAAGGCCTCGAGAGAGAAGCAGGAGGCAGGGTTACTCACATGTGTTTGCCAGCTTGATATGGGGGCCCCAAGAGCGATGATTGACAGGTCGCCCGCCATGCAGGAATTGGAGGGGGAGCGGTGGTATTTACTAATGCAGAAATGCAGGGAGCAGACACCAGAAGATGAGGGTTTGAAAGAGGAGAGTTCTGGAGGCAGAATGTCCCACAAAGGGGAAGAGGAAATTCTAAATGAGATCAGACCATCAATGGAGCTGGGGTCTGTTGGGGGTCAAAGGGGATTTCAGCACTCAGCTAAGACTTACTGAGTAGATACTGCAGCAAAAGCTGTAGAATTCATAGCCTGGACTTCTCTACTCCCCTGAGCTCCTTACACATATCCCCACAGCCTTCCTGACTTTTCCACTGGTTGTCCTGGTCATTTCCCACTCAGCAGAGCCGAGACCGAGGTATGGGTCTGCTTCTTCCCTGCTGACGGTGCAGAGCATGTTCGGCACCCCTCGGTGAATGCCCTGCCACCTCTCCCACAGCAGCCTCCAGGTGGCTTGGAGCCCACTCTCTCCTCCTGGTAGGCTCTCCGTTACATAGCAGATGTGATCCTTCCAGAATGGAAATCCGATTTTATCACCCCCTGATCAAACCCTCCAGTGGCTTCCTGCCAACCTGAGAACGGGAACCTTGTGTGGGCGGGGAACCTTGTGTGAGCATGGAACCTGTGGAGCCTTGTGTGAGTGTGGTCGGGCCCTATCCTCCCACTGCCTCTGTTTTCTCATCTTAATGTATTCCGTCCGTGCTCCTCTTGCTTTCCCAAGAACACGCCAAGTAGTCCGACCGCAGGGCCTTTCCCCAGATCATATTTCCCTCATCACACTGTTCAGATCTCTACCCCAAGTCACCCCAGCAGAGAGGCCTTCCTGGATCAACCTATTTAAAATCGCCCCACCCTCATCTTGTTGTTCCTCAACCCTCTGACCCCTGTGTCTTTTTATGGTGTTTCTTACAAGTAGAATTGTTTTCTTTTCCATATCAAGACTGTTAGCTCTATGAAGGAAAGGATCATTTCTCTTGATTACTGATGTGCCCCCTGATTGTGGAGCAAGGCTTAGTAAACTATAGGCACTCAATAAATATTTGCTGGATGAAAGGAAGAAATAATTAAACCTTGACATGCTGGGCAATGTGCTAAGAATGCTTGTACCCATTATTCATTGCATGCTCAGAGTGCCCCAGAACACAGGCAGGCTTTCTCCCCAGAGGCCAATGAAGAAACAGGCTCAGGGAGAGGGGTCTGTGTACCCCCATCCTGGTGAGTGCCACAGCAAGTCAGGAAAGAGGGGTACTCTTTCCACATGAGAGCAGAAGTGAGCATAACCAGCTAGTTTCCTTTCAGGGCTGTTTTTAAATATATTTCTTTATAGAAACATCAATGATGAGAGAGAATCATTGATCGGCCGCCTCCTGCACACCCCCCACTGGAGATGAGCCCGCAACCCAGGCACGTGCCCCTGGCCAGAATCGAACCCGGGACCCTTCAGTCCACAGACCAACGCTCCATCCACTGAGCCAAGCCGGCTAGTCAGGGCTGTTTTTAGCAGTATCCGTGGCTTAGAGAACAGTGTAAGGGGAAGGGTGAGGGAGAAGGAGTAGTTTTCAAACTTAGGTTAGGTGTCAGCTGAGTGTTTGGGGAAGGGGCTGGGTCAGGAGGAGGGAAACAGGCCAAAGGCATAGTGGACCAACTTCATAAACAGCCAAGAACCAACTGTTTAGACACTTGACCAAATTGCATTGCTATTCATTCATTGATAGTCTGGCTGACTGCATGTCCTAAGCATTACAAAAGTTTATATTGATTATTTTAACTTTGCACAAAATACTTATATTCCTGTCTTTGTGTTTTTTATTCTTTTCCAGTCAGAGATTCTTCAAATCCTGAATGCATTTTTTTTCCTCCTTTTAAATTAGCTCTCCTGGGAGGGTGGGAAGCTTGGTAATTTGGATTGGGAGATCTACATCTGCTGGATGACTGGCCCAGGGCGTGCTGAGTGCACCTGAGCTTGGGGTTCTCCTGTCCTCAGATTCTGGGGCTTCTTTGACCTCTCATCCCTGGCTTTCCCCAGTTTCATTAGTTTGCTGGGAATCTTCCCCAGGCAGCCATGGTCCTGGGCTTCACAGTTTTCTACATATGTTCTTTCCACAAGGCCTTTGGTTTGTGATGTTTCTTCCTGGGCAACTGCTGGGCCCAGAGCAAGGGCACCAAGTGGTCCTGCCTCTTTCCCTGGAGATCTGGCCCTGGGTGGGACCCTTTGCCTGGCGAAGCCTGGTCTTCTCTGGCAGAGGAGTGACATTCCTACCTTGAAGCATTGCTCTGGGCATGCAGGGGCCAGCGTGCTTGCAGGTCCCTGCCACAGCACCTGGCCCGAGGGAACTGTGGAACCTTGTGAGCAACATGCTTGTGGCCACGGAAAAGGACTAGTGAGTATTGCTCTTACCCTCTCCCAGAACATTTGTTAAAATGCTCTCACTTGTAGGGAAAGGGTCCAAGTTCTGATTCTCACTTCACCCCTGCAGCCCCCTCTCTGCCTGGCCCTGAGTCCTGGATGGGCTCCACCCAATCTGAGAGCTTTCCTCACAGGGCTGTGTCCAAACCTGGCTCGGTCCTTGGTGCCCACGGAGCGGCCCGCCGGTCACGGAGTGGCAGCCCAGCAAACCTTCTCAATTGACTAAGCTAGTGGCCATGAACTTATCGTGTTTTTGGATCTTTTCTGGTGGTTCTGACCCCCTACTTCCATTTACTGAACAACTCTTTATTGAGGGCCTACTATGTGCCAGGTAGTGTTAGGGGCTCTGGGGATAGATCAGCAAGCAAGACAGGTGAGCCCCTCCTTTGTGGAGCTTTCATCCTAAAGGAGCCTTCCCTCATTCTCTCAGCACTGCCGGGTCTCTTCCAGATGTCTTCCTTGGTTGATATGCATCTGGGTGTTAAGTTCTTAATATATGTATTGAGCTTATCGTGTGCCAGACACAGTTCTGAGCATTTTGTATGCATTATCTCACTAGCATCTGTATCATTTCCAACAAAACTGTGTGAAGGAGGCTCTATTAATGTCCTCAGTTTACAGACAATGTCCCCAGTCTGGATGCTGGCCCACGTTTACAACTCCTGGGAGCCGGGCCCTAGTTCAGCCCACCTGACTCCAGAGCCCGTGTCCATCCTCATTGACCCTGGCAGCCTCTCTTGATCCTGGCTTGCACCTTAGACCTTAATTCTGTCTTCTGGACAGCAATGCCTCCCATGACACCCAGTGCAGGTGTGTGTCTGTCAGGGCTCCCAAGTTCCCCAGTGGCTCCTCTGCAGGCCGTCAGAATGAGCCTGGTTACCTTCCTGTCCACAGTCCCCCAGACCTGCTCTAAGCATGGGGCCAGTGGGTTACCCAGGCCTCCCCACTCCCGGGTCCCAGCTCCTCAGGGGGCAGCAGGACCGTTTCCCTGGCCTTCCACAACGGTTTCCCTGTCCTCCCCTTCCGAGCCTTTTCACTGCGCTTCCCCTCACCCTTGCACTCTCTTTTGATCTTGCAAATCCAGGCCCGTGGAGAAATCAGACAGTATGAAATATGAAAACTGCTTGGGAAGTAATTGAAGAAACACTGCGACTTTTGAAACCCGTAGAGATAACACACCTTCTTGCTCACGTTATTTAATTTTTAATGGCAGATTTAATTAATGGAAATCAGGTTTCTGGTTTCAGATGTGCATACGAGGCAGCTGGAGGAGGAGGAGGAGGAGGAGGGGTGGCCATTTATTGGGCAGAGGAAAAGAATCCAGAATCAGGAATCAGAAGAGTCTGATGGGAAAGAAAAATTCCCCAGAAATAATAGTTCACTACTATCAGTGGGTGTTAATTAATGTGTGTAGATTCAGTACAATGCATTTCAGAATGATTTTCAGCGACTTATGAATGGATAACAGGGCTCCTTTTCAGGGGCAGGCGTGGGATTGTGCTGTGGGAACCCAGGCCCTCTCCCGGTACTGCAGTTCACCGTCCACACAGCTGCCAGAATGTTTTCTGAAATACAAATTGACCCTGCCACTCCCTTGCTTAAAAAATAAAACCTTTGGCCCTGACTGGTGTTGCTCAGTGGTTAGAGCATTGGCCTGCATACAGGAGGGTCACGGGTTCGATTCCCAGTCAAGGGCATGCACCTGGGTTGCAGGCCGATCCCCACCTCTAGTCTGGGCGCACGTTGGAGGCAATCCATTGATGTGTCCCTCTCACATCGATGTTTCTCTCTCCTCCTCCCCTCTTCCTTCCACTCTCTAAAATCAATGGAAAAAATATCCTCATTTCTCAGGAAAGAATTAAAAAGAAGAAAACCTTTGTTCCCCACTCACTGGGCTGGGGTCCATCTGGGCTCTGAGCCAGTTGAGACCCCGACCTCCCCGCACTCCCCAACCCTGCTGGGTCCCAGCTGACTTTCTTTCCAGGTCGAGGCTGTGGAGAGGCTTATTGGTCACCAAATACCTACCTTCTGTCCTTTCTGCTTTTGCCTTTTTAAACCATGTATTGTTTTTTCAAAAACATGATTTAATATTAAAAAAGAAAAAAAAGATCAGGTTTCAGTCAGCTCCTTAGGAGCCAGGCTAATGGTATGGCCCAGGCTGTCCTTTCTGGTGCCTCCGTGTCACCTGGGGTGACTGGCCGAACGTCTATTGTCATTGTGATGTGGCATCATCTGGAAGCCCGGGAGGCCCGGGAGCAGGCACCCTTGTCTCAATACTCAGTGGGTTCCCGTATGAATGTCTGTGGCCAGTCCTTCTAGAAGCCGTTTGGTGGTGGTGAGGTCCAGGAGTCTGCGGAGCGCCCTGCTCTTCCCAGCAGAGGGGTCTGGGTGCTCTTCGGAAGCCTCAGGAAGGCCTGCTGGACACAGGCCGTGAGCACAGGAAGCCAGCTCAGCACTCCCAGAGTCTGACCAGGGCCTTGGTGTACCAGGGGAGCAGCAGCGGGGCACCCAACAATGCCCAGTCGGTCTGGGTCTACGCAGGCAGATTACAAGGCAGGGTGGGTGGGTGGGTCACGGCAGGAAGGGGACTTCCTCTGAGTCATTCTGAGAGACGATAGAGGAAGCTGCTGTGGGGTAATCACAACCACTTCTTGGCCTGTGGGCACTTCTGTGACAAACCTTACTGACCACATGTTCAGTCTGAGCTTGTGGTTGACTTAACCGCTTACTGGTTCACCCTTGCTGGTCTGTGTGCCAGGAGATACAATGAGTTTTCTGTCAACCAGCACTCTGGGACCATCTGGGGCAGGGTACTCCCTTGTAAAGGGACATTGACGAGTGGTGGGGCCTGGAAGATGGGGACCTGATACTGTTTCAAAGAGGAGAAGGCCTGGGCTGTGAGGCTATCTTGTGGGAAAGGAAACAGACCCGGATCGGTGGGGGTGCTTAGGTAAGGCACATGTTGGCGTTAGAAAGTTCTGTGGTGTCATGATAGTGGCTACCGTGGACAGAGGGAATCGTGAGCCAGGAACCACCGGGCATGGTCTCAGCCACCCTGTGAGGGAGGGAACAAGGAAGCAAGGCTCAAGGAAGTAAGTGACCCAGAGAACACTGCCAGCATGTGCCCAAGCGAAAGCTAAAATGTGGGTCTCTGGACCGTGCAGCCTTCTGTGAGGACTCATGAATTGGACTACAAACTGAGTCTCAGCGGTCCCCTCCAGGGTGTCACAGAAGAGTGAGGGGAGGCCCTGATTTCACTCGTCTCGTCCTTACTCCTCCGCTCAGAACAGTCAGTGTCGGGTGAATGTCAGTCTGGTTGAGGAAGAATCGTGATCTCTTGGCTGGAACATGCAGCTCCAGAGAGAAATGTGCTGGGCGACTTGGAGTGAGCATGTGCCAGCGGGAGCCAGGGCAGCCTGGCCGGGAGGGAAGGAGAACCCCCATTTATTTTGTACCTGTTGTGTGGTGGGAGCTTTCTCGCATCCCTTGTCTCAATGATGGCCATCAGAGAGAGGTGTTGGCTCTCTCCCCGGGTCAAAGATGAGGACATGAGCCAGGAAGAGGCAGCATGACCTGCCCAGGCTCACTCGGTGGCTGGGGGTGGAAGGCCTGGCATTGGCCTCACCCCAGCACCACCCAGAGCTGAGTTTCTACACTGCTCTGCCCCAGTGTGCTCCCTCTAGCACAACCTTCCGTGCTGACCTCCCGCGTGGCTCTTCCCTGAGGCTGCCGTACAGCCTTGCTGCTCTGTAGGTCCTTGGGGAGGTGCTTCCTGCCCCACCTTCCCTGCAGATGGGTGATGAGACAAGGCACTTTCTCTGCCTGACTCCGTTCTGGGCACCTTTCACTCATTTTGGTCTGTCTAAGGAGGGGGTCATTCCCCTCAGGCCAGGCTGTCTGTGTGCATGGCATCTGCTGCTATCTTGTCACCCTCGCTGGGGAGGTCCGACTGCCGGCCTTGTCTTGGGCTGTGATCCGGGTGATTTAATTCTTGAGGCTGTTCCTGCAAGAAGTCAGTCCTCACAGTTCTCTGCAGGGAGCGTGGTGGCAGGTGGGCTAGCTGTGTGTTTCTTTTGGTCTCCTCCGGGAAACAAGTAGAAAGTGCTGGATTCTGGTTCTGTGTGGCCTGAAGCAACTTGCCTTTGAGGCAAAAGGAAGTAGTGACTTACCCAGAGTCACAGTGAGGTGGCCCCTGGGATTTAATCCAACTCGACCTTGTTGCAAACCTGGCTGTCTCCACACCAGCCTGGCTCTGTACATGTACCCCCACGAGGCAACCTCAGAAAGGATATAAGTGCGTGCCTTTGGAACCACCCTGCAGGGCTCTGTCCAGTCACCATGCCAAGAAGCACCTTGGTGTTGGCAGGCAGCAGGGCACATGCCCGACTCAGGATCAGCCTCCTGGGCTGTAGCCCTGGCACAGCCACTTGCTGTGTGACTTTAGGCTAGTGGCTTCATCTTTCTGGGCAGCAGAGTCTCTTATAAAATAAGGCTTGGACCAGATCCAGACTCAGCAGAAATTTTACTTAAAGATGGTAAATATATTAGGCTCTGTGGGCCATACATCCTCTGTCACAACAACTCAACTCGGCCATTGCAGCACAAAGCAGCCACAGAAGTGAAAACAAGTCCAGACTGTGGCGAATTCCAATAAAACTTTATTTACAAAAGCAGGTGGCAGGCTGGGATTTGCTCATGGGGGGCGTGTTGCTGACCCCTAAACTGGAAAATCCATGTCCTTCCATTCTTTGCTCGGCTAGGATTCTGTAGCTGTGGTTGTTCCAGGGTAGGAACTAGACCTAAGCTGTGGATCAGTCACTAGTCTGCTTTAATGCTAGTCAAGAAATTAGTGTTTGTCAATTTTTATTTTATTTTATTTTTCAGAGAGAGAGAGAGAGAGAAACATCGGTTGCCTCCCATATGCACTCTGCTCTGGGATCAAACCCATTACCTTTTGGTGTTCAGGATGATGCTCTAACCAACTGAATCACCTGGCCAGAGCTAGCTAGCATCTGTCACTTTTTAATGCAGTTGCATCACGTGACAGGGCCAGAGGGAAATTTCAGTCTTTGGTAACGTGTTCTATTTTTCTCTTTGTAGAATGCTGAGATGTATAAACTATCTTCACAGCAATTCCATGAGGCAGCTTCGAAAATGGAGGGCACGATAAAGTAAGAATTTGTTTAATATTGTTTGTAAACTTAGCCTGTATTTGTAAAAATTCCCATACATGGCTTGAAACCTGCCAGCACCTGCCTAATTTCAAATTTCTGTAATAACACAGAGGACCATCTGTTTCTCAGCTCTCTCACCTGGATCTGAGGCAGCTATTGGTCACCTGTAATTGACCACATGAGCACTCGCTTCTCCCCTGGCAACCTGGCAAATGGAGTGGGGCTGCGGCAGACTTGGCAGGGCTATTCCAGGCCAGGTGTCCATCAGGCCCCCAGAGAAGTCAGGGAAGGGGTGCTGCTGGTCCCCATTTGTGGAGCTGGTTTTCAGGGGATGGGTCTGTTCCCTGTGGGCACCCCATGTGCCTGGCCCTGTGCCATAAGCTCGTGTATGCTGACACTCGAGGTGGCCCCTGCTTTACTCCAGAAGGACTGGCTCAGGGACACTGATGGCTCGCTCAGGTCGCACAGTGCTGAGGGCAGCGTTCGGAACCCGTCTGTCGTGCTCCTGTGCTGTCAGGGGAGGCACCAGAGCCAGAATGTCAGGATGGGAGGTGCATGCAGTAGGTCCAATATAGACGCAGTTCTGCTTAGTTTAGCGGGCAGGTCAGGGAAGATCTGAGGGATTCCTGTGGGGAAGTGAGAGCCGGGCCTTACGTTTGGGTTCTTTTTTGAAGTTGGTCTCTGTGGACTCTGTAGACCTTCATAAGGTAACCAGCGGCTCTGACCAACTTGCTCCTCCTCCTTCATGGGTCTGTCTCCTTCAAGGGTTAGTCGGGGTGACTCCCAGGCAAACCGGTCAGAGTGCAGAGTGTTGAAGGGTTGGGTCTGGCACCAAGAGATGGAAACAGAAGGTTTGGGTGACCAGGAAGTGACACATTTCTTGTGAACACAGCTGCTGATGAAAAACGTGTGTGGAGCCAGGAGGGGTGAGGGGTGGGGGAGATGCATAGGCATTACAGGCCCAGGGGGTACATAGACACCTGAAGCTGGGGAAATACCACCAGATTGGGGTACAGCTGACTAAAGAGTAGGTTTGGGAAAGAGAAGCCGTTATCTTGAAGAGGTCAAGTCCTGCAGTAGTAATAGGAGCCTAGGAAAAAGACCTTCCCAGCCAGCAGGTAACATGCGGAAGGGTCCTGTGCCTGCCCATTGGGATCCCCCAGGGCCTGGGGTGGGGGTGTGTGAGTGCTACAAGCTGTGTGGACCCTGCGGAATGGAATGTTCCAGCTGCCCTTGCAGAGTGTGTGGGCCACCCCACAGGCAGAAGCTCCTGTCCTCACAGACCAGGCTCCTGTGCGGCCCAAGTGAGCACTGTCCTCACCCCTGGGGCTGATTAGTGCTCATAATCACAATCAATGAGAGAAAGAGGCTGGAAAGCAGTCACACCTCAGAGGTGGGTGGGTGGCAGCCACCCTAGTAATGTGATCCTGGAAAGGGCAAAATCGGTGTTGGCTCCTGGCCCTGGCCCACCCCCTGGAGTGTGTGTGGGGCAGTGATGCCGGATCCAAAGCCCCCCTACCCCCCTTCATCAGATCATGGAACCAACTGCCGAAGGGAAGCAGCTCTGGGGAGAAGCCGGGCAGCTTTACAGTCGCTGGCCACGCATTTTGTCATCTGCCATGTGGCTCACCGTCCTGGGAGTTGGGACTCATGGATTCCTGGTCCCTGGCTTAGTGAATTCGACTGTATCATCATATTCTTTCTCATCATATCCTCTGAAGGCAAAGGGGAGCTGACATATGAGTATATTTTTAATCTGAGCAAAGCAAAGAGTAGTTTGTTTGCAATATCCCTTGAGAATGACTTACTAAGCACATTACTAAATGATAGGTGCTTTGCAGGCACTTCAACTATATGCTTTCATTTACTATTATTGGTTCCATTTCACAGATGAGGAACTGAAGCTAGAGAGGTTGTCCACAGTCACACGTGGTTCCCTGCTAGGCTGGGGTCAAGCTTAGCTGAGACTGCTTTGTAGTCACCGTTTTTCACTCTTTGCCTTGGCTTCTTCCCTGTCCCTTGAAAGCCCCCTCTGAACATAAGATTGGCAGCAGTTGGAGCTATGAGTCTGCCTAGACCTGGAATCACACCTCAGTCTTGCTTCTGATTGGCTCTGTGCCCTTGGGCAAGTCACTTAACCTCTCTAGTTTCCTCATCTACAAAACAAAGAAGAACAACCCCTTTAAAGCTTTTAGTGAGATACCACAGAGAAAGTAGACCTATGATGTCAACAACTGCTTGGACATAAATTTGACTTATGTCCAAACCTATAGAGAATTTTTATGAGTTTGAGTCAAACTGATAACTGTTAACTGATGGGAAGCAAGCTTCCTACGGATTGAGAAAATGCTCCTGAGAATGGCAGTATTGCAGCATTTATACGTTAGAATCATAGGAGGAGATGTAAGGAGCACTACATGAAACCCATGGCTGGTAGATGGAAGGGGTGGGAAAAAGCAAACCCGGGAAATCTCGGGGCCTGGATAAAAAAGTAAAACCGGAGACACTTATTTCTTTTACATTGGCAGGTGCAGGATAGTTAATAAATAACATTTACAGCACACAGAGATGGTATGTGGGAACAAGATAACAATGAGGGTTTGTGTGGTCTCCTGCTCTGGTGCAGGGGGCTGTGTCTTGACGGGTCTGGAAAAGGAGATTCCTCTGACGTTTCAAAGGTATGTTATCTGAGACCGCAAAAAAGACAATAGACAGGCTCACTTAAGATAAAGATTGACCTTTGTCAAGGAAGCTATAGGCCTAAGACAACTACTAGTATCTGCCTGGACCGCTATTACTTAGGAATTTTCATTCCATCCTTCTGGTCTCTCAGTTTATCGGGTTTAATATGTGGCCCTGTTTTCGTCCACAGACTGTTACTAATAATGGCAGTCATTTGAATCACTTTTACAACACCTAGCTTGACATAGCATGGAACAGATGTAATATATAGAGTTTACTAAAGAAGAAAATTTTTGTCTTTTCCCAAACAAATTAAACAGTAAGTAATGTAGAGTTAAAATTATTGTACTTAAACATTAAGGTGGGGACAGAATCTTTGATTGAGAGATTTCCTGGATTAGCAAATGATTGTAAACTGCACTGTAAGTGCCACTGGAGTAAGTGCCAACTGCTGACAGCAATACTACTGGAGAATTTTCTTCTTTTAACAACTTTGAGTAAACTGGTTACTTAGATGGATAATTCATGTTTCACGCACTTTTTTTTTGTTTTTGTTTTGTTTTTGTGTGTTAATCCTCACCCGAAGATATTTATCCATTGATTTTTAGAGAGAGTGGAAGGGAGAAGGAGAGACAGAGAAACATCGATGTGAGAGAGACACACAGATTGGTTGCCTCTTGCACGCATCCTGACCAGGGCTGGGGAACCTGCATCCAAGGTACGTGCTCTTGACTGGAATTGAACCTGGGACCCTTCTGTCCTTGGGCTGATGCTCTATCCACTGAGCCAAACCGGCTAGGGCTCACCCATTTTTTAAACACATGTGTATAGGCTATTTGCCAGGCACTATGCTAAGTGCTGGAGATAAACAAGACAGCTTTGGTTGCTACCAGCAAGGAGCTTATAGCATTTGGGGAATGAAAAACAATATTTTTAAATTAATAGCACAAAAAGCAGTTGCCCAAACAATGACTGATTACAGTAATGAGTCGTGAAAGAAAGACTAAGTTTGAATTTAAAAGCCCAGGTTTGAGTCCCCAAACCCAGACTTGGGAGTTGGTAAGGCTTCTAAGGAAATGGCATGTCAGCTGACTCCAGTAAAATGAGAAGTTGGTCAGAGGAAGGAAGGAGAAAGAACATTTCAAAAAGAAGGATTACCTGTGCAAAGGCCCCAGGGCAGGAAGTAATTTAGCACATTCAAGGAATTGCAAGGCCAGTGTGGGCAAAGAAATGAATGAAAAAAAAAGAGAGATTTAAGATGAAGCTGGGGAAAGTCAGCAGAAGCCAGCGCAGACAGAATTTTGCTTGTATTCTAGGAATAGTGAAATACCATTCCAACTTTCTTTCTTTCCTAATATATGCACTTAAGGTATTAATTTATCTGAAAACATAGCTTTAGCTATACCCTGCAAGTTTTGATATATTGTATTTTCATTGATAATTAAATTCAATTTTTTTCTAATTCTTATTCTGATTTCTACTGGATGCATAGTTTATTTTAAAATGCATTGCTTAATTTCCAAACAGATGATAATTTTCTAGTTACCTTTTTATAATTGATTTCTAGTTTAATTTTGTGATTAGAGATACTCTAAATCCTCTTTAAAAGTTTGAAATTTGGTTTATGACCCAGTTTTGGTAAGCCTTCCATGTGCCTTTGAAAAGAATGTATATTCTACCCATGGGTATAGTTTTCTGTTTGTCAATTAGGTTCAGGTGGTCGTTCATATTCAAATTTTCTGTATCATTACTGATTGATGGATTTATGGTTTCTTTCCAAGATCACTTTCCTTCTGACTGAAGAACTCATTTAGTATTTAGTTTAGTACAGCTTTGTTGCTGGTGGAAGTGGGGTTCTTGCTCTGTTGTGAGAAAAAGCATTTTTTTCAAGGACCCAAGAGGGAGGATGAGGTCTGGTAGTAAGATTTAAAAAAAAAAAAATTGATTTCAGCCCTGACCGGTTTGGCTCAGTGGATGGAGCGTCGGCCTGCGGACTGAAGGGTCCCGGGTTCGATTCCGGTCAAGGGCATGTACCTGGGTTGCGGGCATATCCCTAGCAGGGAGTGTGCAGGAGGCAGCTAATCGATGTTTCTCTCTCATTGATGTTTCTGACTCCCTATCCCTCTCCCTTCCTCTCTGTAAAAAATCAATAAAATATATTTTTTAAAAATTTATTTCAGAGAGAAAGGGAGAGGGAGAGATGGAAACATCAGTGATGAGAGAGAATCATTGATCGGTTGCCTCCTGCAAGCCCCACACTGGGGATAAATAAAGTGATAAAGAATTATAAATTTATTAGATCATCTGCAAACCAGATGGGCTGCCCAAAATGGTGTCACCCAGGGACAGGGAGTTAGAGATTTTAAAGGACTCTAGGTGGGTTTTTCAGCCGGGAATTCTCTGGTTTGGTCCAGATCTGGGGCAAGTCTGGAGGGGAAAGTTACTGGTCTTAACAAATGGAATAAAGCCATATGTGGTTGGCAAACTGTGGCTCGCGAGCCACATGCGGCTCTTTGGCCCCTTGAGTGTGGCTCTTCCACAAAATATCACGTGTGGGCGTGCACGTACAGTGCGATTGAAACTTCGTGGCCCATGCGCAGAAGTCGGTTTTCGGCCTGAGCGAGTCCATTTTGAAGAAGTACTGTTGATATTTGGCTCTGTTGACTAATGAGTTTGCCGACCACTGGTCTAAGCAAAAGTGAATGTCAGTTATGAAATGATCTGAAGGTTGGTTTCCCAGGGGAGGGAATATCGATTCGATTATTTGATCAGAACTAACAAAAATAGAAGGCAGCCCCTGGGTTCCTAATGTCCCATCTCTGTTCTGCCAAGGAAAATCAGGGCCAGTGTCTAGAGATCCTGTGCCATATTAAAGCTTAGTCCTTTGTAGCCTCTGCTAAGCCATCTCAGTCCCCATGCAGGTAGGTTAGCACTGGTCCCAGCTCTGATCCATTGTTGTGGGCTGTATCCAGGCCTGGAGCCTGTGTTTGGAGTCCGGGTGGCTGCCGGCAGTGTGGCTGCTACAGAGAGAATGTGTGAATCCATAGAGCAAGCATTTGTGTGTGTGTGTGTGTGTGTGTGTGTGTGTGTGTGTGTGTGAGAGAGAGAGAGAGAGAGAGAGAGAGAGAGAGAGAGAGAGAGAGAAAGAGAGAGGAGAGAGAGAGAGAAGAGAGAGAGAGAGAGAGAGAAGGGGGGGGCGGGGGAAGAGAGAAAGGCTTTGTTACCTGGGATTAGATTATCTCCGGTTTGGGAAGGACCAGGAGCTTATTCAAAATAACCAATCAATTTCCCAAGCTTTAGCAGGGGCGGGGGCTGTGGCTTCTGAAGGGACCATCCCCTGACCAATCCATTCTTTTCCTAGGCTAGACTGACAGACATCTGTAGTCTCCATTTTGGCTCCTATTGAGCATGTGTTTACCTCCCCTTTCATTGTTTTATCTTTTACCCCAATGATCTGTGGGGAAGGGACCCATGGGTCCTTGGGGAGTGTGTGAAGCTGTAACTTCCTAGAGAAGCAAGCAGGCTCATGCTCCCCAGTTGATTATGCTCAACAATGTCCGATTCTCTTTGCTCCTTTCCTTTATTAATATCTAGCTACCTATGCCAACAGCTTTGCTGATTACAAATTTTTGATTGTCTGGAAATATCTTTATTTTGATGAATATAGCAATCCTCTGTTTTAGCTCTCTGAAGGCATCTTCATATTCTCATTTGATACCTGTTTTTCCCTAGAGAAGTCAGCTGTTGATCTATTGATATTATTCTTACTCCTTTGTTGTAATTTCTTTTTTTCTGATTTTCAGATTTTCTCTCTTTTTTGTTTGTTTGTTTGTGTGTGTGTGTGTGTGTGTGTGTGTGTGTGTTTTGACTATGGTGTGCCTAGGTTTAAATTCTACCCTCCCACTTCCACCATTGGTTTCATGTCTTGTGGTTTAGTTTTCTTTTATCAGTTTCAGAAATTTCTCAGCCATTATCTCTTCAAATAAAATTCTGCCCTGCCCTAGCTGGTTTGGCTCAGTGGATAGAGCATTGGCCTGCGGACTGAAGGGTCCCGGGTTCGATTCCAGTCAGGGGCACATGCCTGGTTGTGGGCTTGATCCCCAGTAGTGGTGTGCAGGAGGCAGCTAATCAATTATTCTCTCTCTTCATTGATGTTTCTATCTCTCTCTGCTTCTCTCTTCCTGTCTGAAATCAATAAAAATATATTTTAAAAAATTATGCCCCACTGTATCTTTTCTCCTCTCTGGAATTTTAGTTACATGTATTACTGTGTCTTACATGTTTTGTGGGTGTTTCACCCCCCCCCCCTCATTTTTCATCACTTTTTTGTCATCTCTATGCTGTAGCCTGTGTTTTTTATATTGACCTTGCATTTTACTAATCCTCTTTTTAATGTGTCAAGTCTGTCTTAAACCTATTTATTGAATTCTAAATTTCAATTATTGCATTTTATTCAATTCTAGAAGTTTTGTCTCCTTTTTTAAAAAAATTTCAGTCTCTGGTGAGATTCTGGTTTTGTCATCTGTTTTCTTGAACATATTAATTATAGTTATTTTGAAGTCAGCTGAGGGTCTTTTGCTGTTGCATATTTTTTCTCTTGGTCCTATTTATTTGTGTGCCTGGTAATTTTTCACTGAATGTCATACATTATACAGATAAAGTACAGTGGCTCTGGAGTATGTTATCTCTATCAGAGATGCTCTACCCTATTCCTTGTTGCCCATCTGAGTGAAGGCAGATCACCTTAAATGCATGAGGGACTGAGCTGAATGGAGGCTTGCCTGCAGAGTTGGTAAAGCTCAGGCTACTTCTGCTTTACCCCTGTTCCTAGGGCATGGCTTTCCAGGGCTCCTCTTTCTTGGTGAGTTCTAAACCCCTTTAGCTCTGAGACTTCTGAAAATTCTACTCTGTCTTTCAATGGATTTTTACTTAGCTCCTTAGCGTCTTGCATTAAGTAACTCAAGAATCTGACAAATACTTTAAAAGAGGAAAACCACTAAGTGTTGGCTCACTTCTTTTTAGCTCCTTTCTCTCTAGATTCCTGATCCCTCAAATCCTAGCTGCCTTGGCAGCCCCAACCTCCAAAGGAATGTTGTCTCTCTACAGTCCTGTGAAATTGCCAAAAGCCCTACTGGCTTGTCTGCCTTTTAGCTGACTCTGTTTGCCCTACTCTCAGCCTCCCTTCCTGCACCAAGAATTGGCACAAACTGAGGGCAAAAGTGACTTTGGGAATGAATGCTTACCTTTCAACAGTTCCTTTTTCATAACCTTGACCCTTAAGTCCTACTTTGTCTTAGTCCTTAGATGTCTTAGAACAAATTATTGTATTCCAGCTTTTAAAAAATTTTTCTCAGAGGAGAGCATAGTTTTTTTTACTAGCTACTTCACTGTAGCTGGGAGCAGAAGTCCTGACTTAGCTTTTGAGGAATGATTGGAGTTTGCCAAGCAGAAAATAGCCATGCCAGGTAGAAGAAATAGTAAGTACTGGAGTCCATCAGACACTGGTTATATTAGCAACATTAGACACCGATGGCACGGGTGATGTTTCCCAACTTTTCTTGGGCCCACCAAGCTTTCCTGAAGCCTGCCAAGCCCAACATGGGTGCAGGACAGCAGAAGGTGCCTGCCCGAGTTAAGGGACGACAGGGAACTTATGACTGAAGAGTGTTGTTGGTGAGGCTGACATTAACAGTTGGAGGGGTAGAAATGAATATTCAAAGTATGTAGTCACACGCAACACACACACACACACACACACACACACACACACACACATGCACACCCCTCTACCTCACAACAGTGCAGCAGGTGGAATTATTCAGATTTTTTGAAAGAAGAGATTAAGACCCCAGGGAACATCCTGCATTTATTGTGTTGCATCTATTTTTTATGACAACCTTCAGTCCTCTTCCTGTGGGATTCATTCAGAGCCTGTCTCGGCTTCTTCCTGCCAGGAAACTTGTACAGTCCTCCCTGGCCCCACAAAGAGCCAGCCCTCAAAGAGGTTAGAACAGTTGAGTTGAAGGAAGAAGGGTATTAACTGTTTCCTGAAACTGAGTCATTGTGCTCCAAGGACTTTGATCCAAAGGGATCTGATTAACATGGACATGGCCAAGTGGAACTTGCTGGAGCTGAGCTGCTGCTCTATGCTTTCACCATCACTTGCAAGTGAGGCTTCTTAAATAAACAATGGGGGAGGGGTTGGGACCCACCTGGAAGAATAAACTATTTTCAGGGGCTGAGCTTCCACAATTACATCTATTTAGTGAATTAATGACAGATCTGTCACCTCTTAAAACAATGGCCATTTATTTGAACCCCTAATAAGATAGCATTCTAAACATTCTTTATCCCAGACAATGTTCAAATTGGTCTGAATTCAAAAGATGTTCCTATCTCTCGCTTCCCTATTTTACCTAACCTTTTAAAAGGAGCATTTTCTCTTCAGAAATTTACTAAAATATGTGGTATAAACTGGTGTACGTGGCCCTTTGAGAGGTTAACAAATCCCACTTAATAGTTTATTTAACAAATCAAAATTCAGTGAATACATTTCTTTTTAAAAAAACAGTTACTGACCGTCACCATGTGCAGCTGTTAAGCTAGGTGTGTACATAGTACCCGAGGTCTTCTGGTCACAAGAAGCTCATGTGGCAGATGTCATTATTGTCCCATTTTGCAGATGTGGAAACTAAGTCACTTAACCTCTCAGTCTCATTTTCCTAGTCTATAAAACAGTGCCAATGATAATGCCTATTTCTCTAAGGCTCTTGTGAAGACTAAATGCAAAAATCCACAGAAGTGCCCAGGGACAGACACACAGCCAGATGGCAGCAGAGTGGGATTTGAGCCATGTCAGCATGAGTCTACACTTGCTTTTTCCTGCTACACTGGGATGTGTATCCTCTCTCAGAGACTTACAGGACAGAGGATTAGCTGCTTGTTGATTAGCAGGATGACTGACTTCCCCAGAGTTGTAACATTTCCTTACATTTCAGCCTACAACTGTGTGTGTGTGTGTGTGTGTGTGTGTGTGTGTGTGGGCATTTACTTGCATACCAATGCTGGCAGAGTTTTGCCTCTATTTTAGCGAGAGAGACAAAGATGTGTGGAGAGAGAATGGATGAACAGAGGTAATCTTTGTGTATCATATGGGAATGGAACGTCCAAACAGAAGATGTGGGGTGATAGTGCTCCCCAAGGCCAAAGCCCTAGGCTGGTTCTGTGGGTTAGTGGCTTTGTCTGGGAAAGGAGGGAGTTGGCTCTGGCCTCTGCCCCCATCGTACACCTGACAGACTGTGGATCCCAGCCGTCTCCTGCTGAACCTGGACATGGCCTCAGGATCCTCAGTGCAGCACTCCAGCAGGGTTTCAACCCTTCAGGGTTGGCATTCATATGCACGGATCCAATGAGTTCTAAAGATAGTTTTCAGATCCGAGACTGTGCTTGGTTCCTGATTTCAGAACGCAGAATCTACTTAGTTGTTTATTTTTATACATCCTATGTTCTGTCTGGAATATCCTCCCTCCTTTTTCCTTTCACATTATGCTGACTTTTCAAAATTCAACCTAAGCATCTTTTCTGCTTACTATTTGTCTTACCCAGAGGTCAATCCAATATCTTATTTTTCTCTGTATCCCCACTGTCCAGCTCTGGACTTAACTGTGATAGATGCCCACCAAGTGTGTTCTGGACAGAGCTGATGCCTGTTGTAAGGACATTAGGGGTAGGATTTAAAAACAAATAGTTCATTGTTTAAGCACCTTCTCTGTGAGGCACACACAGAGCCTCCTGTGGGGTGGGGACCCCGTGTGGAGCAGGGCTTGGAGGTCAAACTGGTGAGTGTGCAGGTCCCAGCAGTGCTGCCTGGTGTGTGGCCTGTGTTAGGATGTAACTGTCTGAGACACACTTCCCTGCTTTGGAAGTTTGTTTTGAGGGCATCAGGAGGTAATTTGTTAAGCACATAACAAGTACTCAGTAAACAGTAGGTATTATATAGAAGCTCACATTTTATTTTATTTTTTTTAATATATTTTATTGATTTTTTACAGAGAGGAAGGGAGAGAGATAGAGAGTTAGAAACATCGATCAGCCGCCTCCTGCACATCTCCCACTGGGGATGTGCCCGCAACCCAGGTACATGCCCTTGACCGGAATCGAACCCGGGACCCCTCGGTCCGCAGGCCGACGCTCTATCCACTGAGCCAAACCAGTTTCGGCAAGAAGCTCACATTTTAGTGAGAAAGAGATTGGAGGGCAGTAGTCAAAAGAGGGGACAGTCCTAGGTACATAGAGTGATTCAATGACTGTGTGAATCTGGAACCATGAAGGAAAGGGAGACCCTAGAACCAACCCCACAGCTCTCCTTTTGGGGACGTGTCCTAGAGAGACCCTCCATGTGTGCACAAGCAGCCATAGGCAAGCAGGCGTGGCGGCCCTGGTTCCAGGTGTGAGAAATTAGAAACGGCCTCACTGCCTGTGAACCTGTCAATGGGTGAGATTATCCATGTCCCCTTAAAAAGAATGTTCTGGAGCTCTGTGTGTTGGTACAGGAAGATGCCTGAGATGTGTTGCTAGGTGAAAAAGCAAGTTGTGGTTTACTGTGTATATGTACACTGGACACACATACCTGACACACTACCTGTTCTGTAGGCGTGTGTCATGTATGTGGATAAAGAGAAGAACGTCTGCAAGAGTACACTCCAGACGAACACAGTAGTTACCTCTGGGCAGTTCCAGGATGTTCAGAATTATAAAGAGGGTCCAATTATCTGATGTTTTTAATTTTATCTATAATTAAATATATTATTATGTATAGCTTGTATAACAAGAATATAAAGACAATTATAAGAGAAGGAGCGGTGATGATTTGGGCCCAGAGAGAGGGAGGTTCACAGTTGGGATCAGGTCCCCAGTCTGACAGGTGACAGTGACCACACAAAGGTAAGAGCTGGCCCTGGGACTGTGTTCCTGGTGGTAAGAGTGTATGTGTGTGAGTGTTCGTATGCTCATGTCCATGTGTGCACATGTGTATACATGTGTGAGAGTGTACAAACACATAAGTGTGTAGACAGGTTGTATATGTGTGTACATGTGTGAGGACGTGCATATGTGCACATGTGTGGGTACATGTGTGTGTGCGTGTATTGCTCTCTGGTCAAGGGTTGGCCTCTAACTCTCTCTGGTGCCCTTTCCTTGAACTTTGATTCCATCAAAGAACCTGTTGGACTAGATCTGTGGTTTTTCAGTGTCCTTTAGCTATGGCTCTCATGTCAGAAGAAAGCTATGTGACGTCAGAACACACAAGGCACAGAGAAGCTATGCTTCTGCGTGAAGCCAGAATGGACACTCCGAGGTTCTTGGGTCAGAAGCCTAGCTCCTGGAAGGCTGGAGGTCTGGGTAAAGGT
Organism: Myotis yumanensis; assembly: GCF_028538775.1. NCBI lineage: Eukaryota > Metazoa > Chordata > Mammalia > Chiroptera > Vespertilionidae > Myotis > Myotis yumanensis. The sequence continues at coordinate 65,315,634 of NW_027223758.1, forward strand.
GGGCTCCTTTCCTTCCAGGCCCCCTGTCACCTGCCTTCCACAGGCTGTATCCTGTATGATGACACTATCCTACAGGTGCTGCTGGCCAGGTGTGGGCCGATGCACCATCTCATGCAGTAGTAGGGAGGTCATGAAGGATGAGCTGTGAGACAGGCAATGTAGCTTTTTGCTGGCAGATAAACCCAAAGGTCCATCCAGAATGAAGTTATTGAGCAAAGGAAACTTAGGAATTAGCCCATGGCTTTCTGTTCTGCATTCTGTATGTGTCCCCATAAATCAAGTGCTGGGTGCCTCCTGCTGTGCCACTCGGGCACACAGTCAAGAGATTGGCAGGCTGCAGAGGCAGAGAGGCCACAGTGGTTGAAGGGTTGAGTAGGTAAATGCCTCCTGGGAGGGAGAAGGTTGGCCAGAGCATGTAACTATTTCTCTGAGAAATCTGACTTATAGCAGGACTAGAGCCTTGCACTGCTGCTTGAAAATTAAAGTTAGATCCAGAGAAGGACTTTGTGGTTTGCAATGGGAGATGATAGTGTGATAACCGAGGGAATGAAGCGGCACAGCCTTTGTCTTCCTCTGGAGATGTTTAAGGAAAAGCAACAGTGTGGATCTGTAATTGGAATGTGCTGTACCAGCCCTCTTTCCCATCTTATCACAAACAACAGAAGGCCTACTTCCTCGATGCCGGCGTCGGCATTCTGTCTGGGCTCCTCTGGCTGGCAGGCAGCTGGCCACCCGGTTTCTCCCGTGAAGAGTTTCCTGGTGGTTTGCTCTTGACCGCTGCTTAGGGCAGGGAGGCCACCCTTGTTCTGGTGACTCATTCCCAAAGTACCTGCTCTGGCACTGTGGGCCACCATGTACAGAAGGGGGTCCGGAGGGCCTGGCTGTATTTGTACATAACTTTATCCTCCCTTAATGTCTTTTATAACCACTGCTCTTTAAAAAGAGGATTAGATCTGGCTCCTCTACTGAGGCTGGTGGCAGACAGGGCGGGTGCGCGATGGGTAAAACGGGATCTTTGCCTCCACTGGAGAGTGCAATGACTAGCCACCTCCCAGGGCAGCACTCTGTCTGGTCCTGTCTCAGGTGTGTGTCTCTGCCCACCCAAAGAAAGAAAGCCTCCTTTGTGCCCCTTGGGCCTGGGGCCCCGGGGACATCCCCTGGGCCACTTGTAGCACCATTCTGCACTTCTGTGTTCGTGTGCCACGGCCTACTGGAGCACAGGCTTTCTGTGGACAGTCACCTTGCTTTACTCACCTTCCTATCCCCAGGGCATGTGCATATTTAGTGAATGGAAACTCGCCATAACATGTAATAACAGTCACAGTGTAAGAAGAAAGCACTCCCAAAGCAGAGGCGATGGGGCAATGAGTCCTGCCCTAGTGCACTGGGGCTTGAGAGATGGTCCAGGCAGGTGTGGCCATCAGTGGTCAGTGAGAGCGGAGAGTCAGGTGGGGCCTTTCCTTGTGGGGTGTTAAAGGAAGGTAGGGCACCTGCATGGGGGTGTAAGGAAGAAGCAGATATCTGAGGGGGTGGGGTGAGGCTTGGATGCAGCTGAAAGGCCAGGCTGGTCCCGGAAACGGATACAAAGGGCCTTGTGAGCATACGAAAGAATTTGGAATTCATCCTACAGGCAGTGGCGAGCCATAAAAAAGCTTTTAAGGAGAAAAATTGACATGCCCAGATTTGCGTTTTAGAAAGATAACTGGCCGCATTTGGGAGATGAAATGGTAATGTGTTGGGTGGTGGCAGGAAGCCTACTTGGGACCCGCTGCAGTACTAAAGCCAGGAGGCCCCACCATCCAGCAGCCACACTCGGAGCGCCTCTATGTGGGCATGGTCCAGGGTACAGTGGGAGTTGGGTAGAGAGGGCCCCTGCGCTCAGGGCAGCGAGATGGACAAATGGTCAGCAGCTAAATAAGATCATTATACAACGTGCTGTGAGGAAGATAAAATAGGAAGACATGTAGAGGGTGACTGGGACTTCTAGATGGAGGATCAGGTCTGTCTCTGACACGGGAGCAGAATGGAGCAATGAGGAGGGGTTGTACAGATAGCAGGCATGGGTGCAGTCCATTACTGGGAGGCTAGCGCCAGGCTGGGAGGCCCAGGTCCAGTGGGAATGGAGGAGGAGTATGGAGGCTCTTGACTGAGGCTGGGGTGAGCATGAGCCTCCCAGAGGCTTGTTCACGGCCCCTCCCCCAGTGCTGCAGGCAGACGAGGGGCTCCCAGCTGTGGGTAGGACAGTGGGCTCAGCGAAAGTCCTGTGGGGTTTGAAGTGCCTGGGGCCAATGTCCCAAGCTGATGCCTGACCCCAAACCAGGGGTTTTGATGGGGGTTCTGACGAGGGTAGCCACAGGCTCCGTGGGGAGGGCAGCCTCCACTTAGTGCTTTCATACTGCTCAGAGATTCATGACTTGGAAACTGGGCTTAGAGATGGCATTTGTTAATCCTTCCCCTCAACAAAGGTGAAACTGGCATTTCATTCCCAGCTCTATTAACAGATCACTTTGGGAATAAAGCCAGCATCCCCAAGTTCCAGCTAGGGCTCTTTTCCTCTGTGCCACTTTTATTTTGTTACATTTAGATTAACTTCTGGGGATTAAATGTTATTACAGTAGAAGAATTTTTTTTTTTAATCAGTGAAGAGGCTACTGCTTAGCACCATCGTCATTCGAGTGATTTTTTCCCCAAGTACTGTTGCCTCCCCTCCCTGCTTCCTAAGAGCAAGCTCTGCTCAGGTTTCTGCTGTGGGAAGTAGCAGCCTGGTCGGAGGCAGGGCCTTTCTAGTCTAACCCGCATGGGCCTTGGCATGCTAGCACTCTCTGGCCGTGGGCCCACCCTGCAATGCGGCATGTGGGTGTGTACACTTTCTTCCCAGGAAGGTAGCCTTGGCCAGGGGATCAGGAAATTGTTAGGTGGTAAAATGGTGACAGAGCTAAAGAATTCCCCTCAGATCTGATCATGGTCAACCACACTACTAGTCCCTCTGCAAGCACCAAGGGCTCTGGGCTCTGTTGACCTCCCAAGAGGCTGCCAGCAGGACACACTGTGGCGTGGCTAGATACTGGGTCCTGGTATCCAGTTCTTCCGGGATCAGGTGGATGATCCAGATTTATTTCCTCTGCAGCACTCTGCAAAAACATATTCATTTTAGCAGACCTTGAAGTTTAATGGTAGCAGGTATCTCTGGTGGTTATGTTTCAAGATCTTAAGTCTCCAGACCATAGGAAGAAAGTCCGTGGCAGGGATGAGGCAGGGTTTGAATGGGTAGAGTCTGCACCCCTGCCCTCAGAGAGCTCTCTGTTTCTGCAAGTGCCAGCAGGAGGGCCTGCCCTGAAGGCTTTGCCTTTGGCAAAATGGCGCGCATAATATGTGCTGGCCACATGTTTACCCTTGGCACTTGACTCATGCCCACCCCAAGTCTGTGGATCCAGGCCAGAGTGTACCCTGGAAGGTGCAACTTGACTTATAGCTGTTGGTTGCTGGTTCTATTGTACAGGAAATGGCTTTTTATTCCTGGTATAGTCAGATTCAAGACAATCAAGATCCACGATTCTAAGACTTCCCCCCAAAAGTCCAGTCTCTGTGGGAAGTTGAGGGTATCTACACTAGGCCATGATTAATCATCACTACCATCATTGCTCCCCTCCCACACACATGCACAAATGAGATAAGGATCTGAGTTTCTGCCTGGTGGCATTCCAGAAACCATAGAGCACATGGCTTGGATGGGCCCTTGGGGTCATCTAATCCAGTACCAGATGCAAACAGGGTTCTTCCTCACCAAGTTGCCCATGTCCATTCCAATTGGCTTTCAGTCTCCATCTCTTCTCCCTGTGCTCCCCGTTAGCAATGGGCTCTGGAAGCAAAAACAGGCTGACCAGCCAGAGTGCAGTGCACCATCATCTGCCTTATCTAGATCCTGGGCTCTGTCAGCAGCACACTCCCAGGCTGCAGCACCATATTAGCTTGACTGTGCACCGTCTTGTTAGCAGGACCTTTCTGACCATTCATATAAAGCTTCTGCAAACTCATCTCCATACACAGCTCCTGAGTGCTCTGTTTGGACTTGGGGTTCAGGACCTTGTATTTATCTCCAATACACTTCTTTGGGTAGATTCAGCCCAGCCTACAGCTGATTATTTGGATATATGGATTCTATCATCCAACATATGCACCATCCCTCCCAACTCAGTCTTCCATAAACTTGATAAGTCAACCTTCTCCTCTTCAACTAAGTCATTGATGAAAATGTTAAGTTGCACAAGGATGAAGACAGAACACTGGTAGAGACTTCCTTCAAAGCTCACCAGCTGCATGTGGTTCAGGGACACAAGGAGTTCCTAAAACACTTCCTGGGTCATCTGGCTTATGTTATTTATCCTTTTCTACCAGATTGGACTGTGAAGGCAGAGGCTGGGGCTAGCAGGCCGTTGCAGGGCCCTGGCCTCCTATCCAGGATATCTGTTACAAGGAGCAGGCGAGGGTGTGAAATGACATGTTTCTAGTGGGATTGTTTGTTCCTACTGATCACCAGTTCCTCTTCTAAGCACTCTGAAACCAGCCTCTTTACCTGACCATTCTAGAAGCTTATCTGGGCTTCACCTACATTTTAGGGAATGCACCCTTCCATGAAGTGGAATATTCCTTTACAGTATTCCAGTATTCCGCGTTCAAGAGGATTCTTTAAAGCTACAGTAGCTCAGTGGTTTAGACCTCTAGTTCTCTTGGTGTTCTTGGGTGCAGGCACAGAGAGGAGCTTGGTCCCCTCTGCTCACCTTCTCATCTAGGAAGACCTGTACTTTTGGGCTGGCATCCATTCCATCTTCTGGGAGGTGGTCTGTTACAGTGGAAAGACATAGGCCTTAAATCCAGGTTGTGCCTTTCCCTTGTTGCATGAAACTTGGCCAGTAAGTTCACTCTCTGAGCCACAGTCCTCTCCTCTGTAACAGGGTGACAATCCCGAGCTCCCAGGGCTGTTGTAAGTGCTAAGGAAGCAAGCCTCTGCCTATCCCCTTTCCCTTTGCAGCCCACAGCTCCATCTCCTTTGGAAGCAAAACAGAAATTAATCCAGAGTGCCACTCCTCCTGCCTCTTCCTGCCCCTACAGCCTCACAGCTTGGGGTGTCTACAATAAGAACTTCCTGTCCCACTGCACCCCTACTGCTGCCTGGTCAGTCTCATCTGCCCAGGCCGGCCCGCCTTGTCCTCAGGAACCCTGGTATGCGGCTCCATCTTGCTGCATAGGGCAAGTCTCCATGGAACAGGCCACAGGGAAACGTGAGGATTTGCTCCCAGCACCCCAGGCCCTGCATGGCCTCACCCCTATTGTACTAGAACCGACCCCGTCTGCCCTTCCCACAGAGAAGTCCAAGCCCTGGATCCCTCGTTGAGTCACCCCGGGATTTCCTAGTTACTGGGGGCAGTAAATTCCCTTTTTGCTTAAATTAGTGTAATTGTGATTTTCATATGGAAGTGAAAATTCTAGAATGCCTTTCATTTTCATTCTGGTCCCAGCTCACAGACCCTTAAGGTCTGCTTATTGAGTTGGCCTGGTTTTTCAGAGGCCAACCCCAAGCCTCATTGTCAGCCTTCCTCTGGTCTTGGTTGGTTAGGTTGGTGTGTGGAGGGAGACCTGCTTGTTGTTTGGACCCGGTTAAGAGGACTGGTCACAGGAGCACATGCGCCTGAACTTTGACCTCAGGCTCTTTCAGTGCAGGCAGCCTTTCCTCTGGCTAGAATCCCCCAGAGCATGTCAGGTAGACATGCCTAACTCTGCCCTCTCTTCTTCGTGGCCATACCCCACCCCCCCTAGGCCCCCTCCTCAGAGCTCTCAGAACTCCCTGCTCAGTAGCCTGCTCCAAGTAGAAGGGAATGGAAGTCCCATGCCGGCTTACAGGCCTCTGGTGTCATCTGCACTTTAAAAGAAGGGCCAGGACAGACACCACACAGGTTTCAGGCCTCGTTGTCTCTCATGGAGCACTGACACCTGCCTGAAACAGGGAGACCCTCTTACCCCATTTGTATGATGAAACCTGCCAGACGTTGTTGGTCCAAGAAATGGCAGGGCCAGAATTCAGGGTCTCGTCTCTCGTGTCCACAGCCCAGGATATTGGTGTCATCTGCAGCCACCGAGAGCTCAGGATCACTAAGGTGCATGTGTATCAGGTGCCAGAGTTCTGGCACAATGCTCTGTGTGGTCGTTTGGAGGAGAGAGTGGTTTTCAGGCCTTTGCTGTGCCCTCTGGCCCTCACGAGCCTTAATGACGCAGTTCTGTACAGATCTGCTGGTGCCCATATGCTGTAGTCTTGGATTGCCTCAGAATCCCGTGGAATGCAGTCGAGGGCCCTGTCCCAAGCTGGCAGCCCTGGAATCTGCATTATTCTAAACAAACTCCCAAGTGATTGTTATGAGCCCTACAGTTCAGATCAGCTGCCAAAGTGAATGTGTTCCAGCCAACAAATTACTCACATTCACTTTCCTAGAAAAGCCCCCAGAGACTGCCAGTAAATCCATCCCAGTTTCTGAATAGCTCAAGCCCCTGGAGGCTGGAGGGGTCTGCTGCCTTCTCCCCAAGCATGGAGTCCTCCCCCGGCTCAGACTCCTCTTCAGGGTCAGGCCCAAGAGAAGGTCCTCCTCAGCCTGCAGTCACTGGCAGCCCTGCGGGAGGGGACACTGTCCCATGCACCCTGAGGCCTGTGGGCCTGGCATGCGCTCCTCAGGTGGGCTCAGACCTCCCTGCTGCCTTGCTGGACTGCAGAGCAGCCAGTACACCCCATGACCCGGCCAAACCAGGCAGCCACCAATGGGCATGCTCAGACCTGGCACAGAAAGGCTGCATAGCCACTTTGACTGTGATGAGCTGCCCATCTGGGCATTGTTTCAGTAGCCACCTGGTGCAGCCACCATCACTGAACTCCTGCCCTCTGGTGGGCCTGGGTCCCCCTGCTTTTGAGAACTTGCCTTTCACTGCCTCTGAAAGGAGAGCCAGCCTAGTGGGTTGGGTTAGCATCTGGGAGATTGCTGAGGGTGTGGGGTCTCAGGCTGGGGGAACATCAGGAAACCTGGGCGACGCCTGCAATGCAGCCTCCTTCGTGCTCCTGCTGTGGGGACCCCTAGTTCCCTTGGGCCTCTCCAGTGGCTTTTGTGGGTAGCGTGCCCTGTACCCAGCAGGACAGTGGTAGAAGGGCTCAGGAAGCTTTGGCAAATTAAGTTTTATCCTGGTGGTGATAATAATTAAGGACAGTTAATTCTTCCAGATCCCATTCATGAGTTTAAAAAATTCCCTAAATCCTAGACATTGGTTTATCCCCCCCCTAAAAATTGCCCCCAACAATAACAATAATACTCTTTTTAAAAAATATTTTATTGATTTTTTACAGAGAGGAAGGGAGAGAGATAGATAGTTAGAAACATCGATGGGAAAGAAACATCGATGAGCTGCCTCCTGCACATCTCCCACTGGGGATGTGCCCACAACCCAGGTACATGCCCTTGACCGGAATCGAACCTGGGACCTTTCAGTCCGCAGGCCGACGCTCTATCCACTGAGCCAAACCGGTTTCGGCAACAATAATACTCTTTATTCACAATTCATGATTTTTAAAACTTATTTGAGTGAATAAAATGATCTTTAGAAAACTTCACTAGTTTTATTGATCTTTAACATACAAGCCAAGTAAAACTGATTGCAACATCAAAACACCCCCTCTTTCTACACACACACTCACATATTCTCACTCATGTACTCATACGAACTCACATACATGCTAACACACTCACACACACATGCTCACATATATACGCACTTGCTCACTCATGCACTCACACACAAATTTACATATATGCTTACACACACACTCATACACTCACATACTCGCTAACATACATACACACACACTCTCTCACTCATGCCCTCACACACACTCAACCTAATGAGATTATACATTTGTTTTGGGGGTTCGGAGCTATTCCCCTGTCAATGACATTCCCTATGCTCAAAATCTGAAAGAAACTAGACTGACTCCACAGAAATCAGGTCACTGGAATGCAAACATGTGCCTGCCTTTGTATGTATACGCATTTGCTGCTAAAGGGATCTGTTAGGAGCCAAACACAGGAAGTTCTTACCAGCAAATTCCTTAAGGAGGTTATGTTCACTTGTGTATAGTCAAAGATGATTCTGGCTTTCTGGATTCTTCCTTTGAATTTCACAGGGATAGATAAGTTGCCTTCCACACTCTTCTGAGTTGACAGTTGTCAGGAATGCCCTGGAGTTTTACTTAAGCTAACAAATGACTACCCTTCCCATTAGTTCTCCAAACAGTCCCCTAATTAGTGAATTGGCTAATAGCAGTTGCCTCGGGGGTTGTTAGCCTGACGTGCTGGCACTGCTCTGAGGGAGCACAGTGTCACTATGCTGTGGTGCTGTCAGGCTTTGCTGGGAGCCCATGCAATATCGCTCCCCCTTTTTATCTTTCACATGGTCTTCTTGGGTCAGGTAAATCGATGCCTACCTCAAGCGGCTGTGAGTTTCTAAATGTGGATTACAAATAATGATTTGGTTTCTTTTTTTAAATAAAAGGGGATTTTTTAAAAAGTGGCCACATTGATCCTAGATAAGAAAAGTTTTTATGATACATAGTTCCATGTTTTAAAGACACGCCTAGTCAATTTAGAAATCATTTTGGAAAGAGCCTGTATCTCTCATGTGCTCTGGGATTCATGTGACTGCAAATCACCTGCCCTGTCTCGGGCTACACAGGATACTCAGCTGGTGCCACTGGCAATGTTTCCACCTGGGGTCTTAGTCTCCTGTGAGCAGGATGGCAGTGTTGGCATGAAGCAGACAGAGTCAGTGTGTCTGTGGTGTGGCACCAGTCTGTGTGCAACCTTAGTACGCGGGTGATGTTGAGCTAGGAACACTCCCAGGGCATAGCACCTTACCTGATCTCACTCAGCCTCACAATGACTAGACCTTGAGTCCCAGGCTTACATAACAACTAGTCCTTAAGTTCTAGGCTCACTCTATGACTAGTCCTCGAGTCCCAGGTTCATATAATGACTGGTCTGCGAGTCTCAGGCTCACACCATTGTGTCTTCTAGTCCCAATCTCACAAATGACTAGTTGTTAAATTCTAGGCTCACTAGATGACTAGTCCTTGAGTCCCAGTAACTAGTCTGTGAGTCCCAGGCTCATGAAACTAGGCTATAAGTCCCAGGCCCACACAATGACTAGTCCTTAAGTTCTAGGCTGACTCGATGACTAGTCCTCAAGTCCCAGGCTCACTCAGTGACTGATCTGTGAACCCAGGCTCACAGGATGACTAGTCTGTAGGTCCCAGGCTGAAGTTCCAGAGATGAGAACAACACCATATGGGTGAAGCACAAAAGAATGAGCCTAGACTGGGTTGCCATGGTGGGAAATTTACAAATGTAACAAAAGACTCTTTGCATTCAGGGTCTGTTACTGTACAGATTCTTGCTACATCAGCTCAAAACCATGTGCAGCTTAGTTTAAATGCCTATTTAAGCAAAGGCCAAAAGTCTGTTTGAAGATATAAAAGAAAAAATAGGATGTTCATAATACAAAGCTTACAGCTAGTCATGAATGTAAAATTTATGACACTTTCCACACAGTAAAAGAGAGTAGCAAAGCTGCATTTATATTTTTGAAAGTAGCAGAAATGCATCTTGAGGAATTAAAAATTATGAAAAGGTGATTATACAGCATAGCACATCTTTAACATGGATTAAACTGAATTGTTTAGGAAGTAAAATACCAGGTCAACATGCATTTCGAAAGAGGGAAGAACAGTGCTGGGCTGGGTGGGAGAGTTTTGCTTTTGCTTTTGCTTGGGCTGATGTGGCAGGAAGTTGCTGGTTCATGGTCCAGAAATCCACACGGATGGAAAGCCTTGGCCACTCCTCTGCAGTGTATGTATGTACTTGACCTGTGGACAGTGTATCATACAAGGCACTCCCAGACCAAGCAGGTGCCCGCATCTGGGCACCCAGATAGTGCCCCGTGGCGCCTGCAACCCTGGGCCAGCCTCTCCTGTCTTCTCTGGTTGCAGAGCCTCCAGAGTGTTCTGGTGGCCCCACAGCCAGGCAAACCTGGTTCAGATCCTTCTCCTATGTGACTCCCTAGCTCTGGGTCCTGGGACAAGTGGTTCATCCGCTCTGGATCTCAGTTTGCTCATTTGTGCTGATACTGTCTTTGCAGGCTGGAGCAGAGGTAATATGAGATGATGTTTACAGAACACCTAGTATAAAGGTTGGCACAAAACAAGGCCTCCAAAATAGTTAGTCCTGGACTGTTCATATACTGTCATCACTGGTCACCTGTGGCTATTACATTGGATTTCAAAGACCTACCACAAAAAATGAATGTAAAATATCTCAACATGTTGCTTACATGTAGAGATGATAATATTTGGTTAAATAAAATGCATTATTAAAATTAATTTCATCCATTTGTTTTTACTTTTTTATTGTGGCTTCTAGAAAATTTTAAATTCCATATATGACCCACATTTATCTCTATTGGACATTACCATCGGTTTCTGTCTTCCCTCACCCCTTGCCTGCCTCCCTCCCTTCTTCGTGTCCCCACCACCTCACAGGTGCCCAGCATGCTAGACGCAAGCCCTGTGCCCCATGCCTCCCCACACAGCCCTCCTCCTCATCTGCAAGGTAGGCTCGCAGAGACAGGTGTTATCCCATTGGACAGTTACGTAAACTGAGGAATTCAATCTGGGCCATGCAAGTAGAAAACCTGGAACCAGTGATCTTGCGGAACATCCTCTTCTTTCCCCATTTCAAACATGAGGAAGCTATAGATGAAATGAAATGCCTTTGTCAAGGTCAGAAGCCAGTTAGCAGTTGAGTAGGAACCAACCTAAGTTTTCTGGCTCCAGTCCACTGGGATTTCCCTACCCCGTATGCCCCTGTTTTATTGGCTGACGTACAGCAGGGTTTAACGTGCATTGGGTTCAGTGTCCACATAGAATTGGAGAGACTGAGCTTCTAAGCACCACAGAAGAGTAGCTCGGGTAGTGCAATGGGCCGCAGGTTTGGATGAGAGATAGAACTACACCTGTTGCAACCTTCAGGACCAGTGCCTCTGCAGCTGGTCTCAGGGAGGTGGGGGAAGGTGGCACCTTCTACACTGGGTGCTGGGACAGCATGGGCTTTGGATTCTGGTCTGGGTAACCTTGGCAAACACGCTCTACCTGCTGTGTAGTTCAGGGTCTTCATTGTGTGACGACTGAGTTCTGTTCTCAGCAGGTGCTCAGCACATGGTAGCATCCCTCTAAAGGTTCAGAATCTCTGCAAGGGTTGTGCTGTGATTCACTGGTCTTTCATCGCCGCGCTGGGCTCTACATGCCTTGCATCCTCAGGTGACACCAGTGGGCATATATCAGTAAGAATTTGAGCAGAGTGTGAGTCAGGCAGACTTGAAAGGGATCGGAGGGCATGTGTAGGGAGATGGTCTTGCAGGGCCCTTGCTGTCTCTTGCTAGCAGAGCTGGAATTTTGCAATAACCTCTGGGGCCCAGACCCAGGTAAGGATGCAAAAGTGTAGCATCCTAAGCCATGTGACTGAGAAAAATGTGGGGTTCCCAGGCTCTACAAAGAGGCCAGGCTGCAGATTATCTTGCTCTGCAGATGGCCAGCAGCAAGTCATGACGCTGAGAACCCAGAGAAACGGATCTTCTTATCCAGGTTGTCGTGTCCTCACTCCCCTGGTTTGTAAAAGTACAGGCTGCCACCAAATCCATTTCCATCAGGGTAAATGGGCAAGGGGGCAGTTAGCTGGTGACTTTTGGCTCGGGGTGAGGAAGGTGGTGACCCTCTTCATGGCCAGCATTGCAGGGAGAGGAGTTAGGCACCAGCCTTGAGAGCAAAGCCACCTGAGACTCAGTACCAGCCCCACTGCATGCTGGCGCTGCGACACTGGGCAAGGTAGACCATGCCCCACCCCCACCCCTCACCCCTACCCCTGTCTACTTTCTCAGCTGGGAAGTGGAGGTGAGAGAACCCCTAGTACACTGGCATTTAGGTCACATGGGAGTGAAAATGTGAAGGAGGAGGCGGAGGGCTGGCACATAGTAAGGACTCGATCAATGCCGTTCGTCTTATTTATCACTGCTGTTGACTCTGCTGGAATCCAACAGCCAGTGCAGACTTCCAAGTTGCAATTTTTTGTGCCATGAACCACATTAAACGACTCATGCCAATAAGGTTCTAAATGAAATGCCTCTCATAATGAGAGAGAAAATCCTAGTACCCAAGATGCCCCAGTGCTTCGTCAAGAGCTCATCTTCCTGTGGGGCATCAGTGGGTAATTACAACCAGGCGCAGAAGGAAAGGTCAGCTCTGCTGGCTGGTCCCCAGCTCTGCAGGGTCCCCTTCCCTCGGGACTGCCTGCACATTAGGCCCTGCCAGCCCCACATGGAGGGTCTCTGAAAGCTCTGCTTGTATGTCCCCAGGCACTGGGCCTCCCTGCCTCCCAGCTCAAGGTATCAAGAAGCTGTCTCACTGCCCCTGCTGCACCACCTTTTGTCTCATTCTTCCTTTGCCGCTTGGAGCTCCTGCAAATATTCCCGCGGATGGAAGAGGACGACAGGTTGGAAGGCATTTTTGTTGTCAGACCCTTCCTATGGACCAGCACCATAGACGGCTCCCTGTCATGCGCTTTGAATACATCACCTCATTTATTCCACTATTCTATCGACAGTTGCCCAAGGTGATATGGAGCTAAGGAGCAGGGGAGTCAGCCTGCAGCCCACGCCAACTGCCTCCAGAATCTGCCCCTCAGAGGGAGGTGTGGCTAGGGAACACAGCTGGGACCAAATGGTGGAGTTTTGAGTGCCAGGAGTTTGGGCTTTATTCTGATGCCTTGGGGAGCCATCAGAAGTAGCTGAGCTATGAAGTGGTATGATCAGATGTGTGTTTTAGGAAGATAACTCTAGCAGTAGTGTATTAAGTCTGTTAAGCCAAACTCTCCCATCCTATCCTTGTGCAGTTATTTTTAAACCCCAGTGTAGGAAATTACACTTGTCTTTACCAATTTCATGCTCATTTCTGCCTGTTGTTTCAGCTTCTTTCTCAGTGTGTGTGTGTGTGTGTGTGTGTGTGTGTGTGTGTGTGGTGGGGGGAGGGGTATGTATGCCAGGAGAATGCCTTGAGATGGCTCCCTGCCATGCAGCCACTGGCTTGTGACAACTGTGACTTGTGGCAGCGTAGAAAGCAGGAATTTTATCTCTCACATACCTGGGCAGTGATGGAAAAAGATGGGTGCCAAAATAACATGACTGATCTTTTAACAACTATGCCAGAATTTACACTTATTCCGTTGACTCTGTCTGTAAGCAAATTGATTTGGAACTTCTATTTTAGAATTTCAGAGATAAAACAGCCTTTATTTGCTCCTTCTGGTTCAACAAATATTTAGCTCCTACAATGTGCAAGTACTCCTTGACGGTGTGTCTCATGCCAATCTGTCTTCATCCTCTATAACTGTTATCTGGGTGTATATACGTATACATATGATAACACGGGACTTTCATAGTACTTTAGATCTACAATGTGTAGATTTGGTGTTTGCATATTGTTTGATTTGCTGTTTACTGTAGCATCTTAAAATGACCACTGATAAAAAAAATCAGATGAGTATATATCTTTACAGTTTTTCAAAATGAAAAATAGTTTTGTTTTCTCATTTGAAAAATGATACATGAATATTGTAAAAAAAAAATGAAACGATACAGAAAATATACACTTAAAAGAATCCAAAATTTCTCCATGCTTATGTTTTGGTGACATCACTCTGCTCACAAAGAACGCAGATACACAGTTGCATACAAGGGGGATCATGAGCTCCTGAGAAACACAGAGTTTAGTATTTTCTATTTCTCCTTCATATGCCATGGATCTCTTTCTGTACCAGGCAAAGTAGATTCACATTTTCACTTTTAATTAGCATATTATTTTTCTGTATGATTATAGCAGAATTTATGTAACCAATCCCCTATTGATGGATCGTTGGGTGTTTTCCCATTTTCTTACCAATATCATGAACACTGACAAGCAGCCATATCTTTCTTTGTGCACTTATTTGTTTAAATCCTTCTAGAGGGAAGAATGGGGTCAAAGGATACACACACACACACACACACACAAATATATCTACATTTGTATTTATATACTTACATCTTACCAACTGGCCCTCTGAACGATAGAGGTTCTGTACCAATTTTCACTCCAAACACTGATGCTCTGGGGTGTCCATTTCCCCCAACCCCCCAAGCACAGGATTATAACTTTTCTAAAAAACATCTTTGCCAATCTCAAAAACAAAAACAAATAAACAAACAAAACCTCTTGTTTTTAAAACTCCTCTTTTCCTTAGTGTTAGTGAAATTAAACCCTTTTATGTTATTGGCCATTTGTATTTCCTCTTTTGTGAATCCTTACTTATGGCCTTTGCCCATTTTTTCTTATTATGCCTTTTAAAAAGATCTTTGTATAATGGTGTTATTAATCTTGTATCATTTTTTGTTGTAACTGTTTTCCTAGTTAATTTTTAAATTTTTGCCCTCTGGAAGTTGATTTGGGGGGTAGTGATAAAAATATTTCTGTTGTTCACTTTTCTTTTAATATCTTTTTATTGGTTTCAGAAAGGAAGGGAGAGGGAAAGAGAGATAGAAACATCAATAATGAGAGAGAATCATTGATCAGCCGCCTCCTGCATGCCCCATACTGGGGATCGAGCCCACAAACCCAGGCATGTGCCCTAACCGGGAGGGAATCAAGCCATGACCTTCTGGTTCATAGGTCGATGCTCAACAATTGAGCCACACCGGTCAGGCTGTTCACTTTTCTTTTGCGACTTACATTACCAGGGACTTGCCTCCCTCAATACTTGTATTTTTAGTATTAGTACCACTATGGTTTTATTCTCTGCCGTCAAATCATTGCTCCAAAGGACCTCACTGTGATTTATTTAGGTGTAAGATATGAAGTACAGATCCCTCTTTGTTGTTGTTTTTCTTCCAAATAAGGAGTCCTTTGTCCCACCAGCAATGATATAAAATTCCACCCAATCATATGCTGAATTCCTAAGGTCTATTTCTAGACTGTTTTTCAGCGCCTATCCTGCATGTCTTAAATACGTTTAAAACATATTATGCAGCTATGGTGGGCTCTTTTTAGGATAAGTGCATCTTTTTATAATACATTCAATCCTCTCAAATTGTCATCTTTATTGTATTTGTTTTGTTTTGAAATATTTTCAAACCCATAAAGAGTTTACAAGAATGATAGTGAATTTTTGCTTATCCTCCTAATTGCTTACATGTTACAGAGTTTGCATTATCACCTTTCCTTCTAGATTAAAATACTGTCTTTTGCCCTGACCGGTTTGGCTCAGTGGATAGAGCGTCGGCCTGTGGACTGAAGGGTCCCGGGTTCGATTCCAGTCAAGGGCATGTACCTTGCTTGCGGGCACATCCCCAGTAGGGGGTGTGTAGGAGGCAGCCAATTGATGTTTCTAACTCTCTATCCCTCTCCCTTCCTCTCTGTAAAAAATCAATAAAATATACATTTTTTTTAAATTTCTAAAAAAATAAATAAAATAAAATACTGTCTTTTCCTAACTTGGTGACCTATCAGCCCTAACTATTCTAGTCCATCACCTACCTCCCAGGAACACATCTTCCAGCCCACACACACCTTTTCTAGTCAGGAAACCCACGCTGATTCAGCCACAGACCACATGCACAGTTTGCCTGCTATCCAACTTCATCTCTTTCCTTTCTGGTCCAGGATCCTGCCCAGGAGTCTGCACTGCACTTACTTGTTATGCATCATCAGTCTTATTTGGTATGCAACAGTTGCTTAGTATTTCCCTGTCCCTCATGACTCAGTCTTAAAGAGTACAAGCCTTTCTTTTTGTGGGCGACCCCAATGTAGATTCACCCTATGTTTCTCATGACCAGATTCAAGCTATGTGTTCTTGGCAGGAAGGACCCAAACTGGTGCTGGGCCCTTCACAGTGATATTGATCTTGACCTGGTTACTTTGGTGTCTGCCTGGTCTCTCTGGTACAAAGTCTACATTTCCCCTTTGTATTTGATTAGTATTTTGTGTGTGGATGCTCCATAGTATGCCAGCATTCTGGTCCTCATCAGACCTCCACCTGTCACCCTTTTCTCCCAGGAATGACTCTTGCCTGAGTCAGCCACCACCATAATGGTTTTAAATGGTTTATTCCCATTGCTTCTTCTACATTTGTGAATTGACATTCTATTAAAGGAGGAGTTTTCTCTTTTCTCCCATTTAGTTAGGTATTTACTTATCTATACTAGTATATATAAAAGCCTAATATACAAAGTGTCCCCTCGTGAGTTCAACTGACAGGGAGTTTGATTGCTCGCTATGACGTGCGCTGACCACCAGGGGGAAGCATGGAATGAAGGAAAGCCCCAGCCGGCAGCCAGGGAAGGGAGGTCCCAGCTGGCAGCTGGCAGCCACTAGGGACCCTACCCGTGCACAAATTTCGTGCACTGGGCCTCTAGTTTGTTTATGTTAGTAAAGAGTCAAGAATTCACAATTACTCATTGAGTTGTAATATATATTCTAATTTATTTTGATGTTCAAAATGTGCTTGATTTGGCCCTTCAAACATACTTCTGTCCTTTGGTATGTTTCTTCATCCTCTGAGCACTTCTTTATCTTCTGGCACAAGGTATTCCTGGATTATCTTGTTCTTTCCTGGCCCTAGTCCTGGAATCAGCCACTTCTCCAGGAAGCCCTGTTCTTGTTACTGGAGAGTGCTATTTAGAAGCCAAGACCTGGGCGCTGGGTGTGCTCATTGCTACTAGAGTGTCAGTGTTTCTAGGTACTCTCAGGGACTAGAGCTAGGAATATGGATATGTACAAGCATAGTAGATGTCTATATGTGTGTAACATACACACGTGCATTCATCCATAAGGATGTCATGTCTGTCTGTGTATGTAAAGCTCACACTAATACCTATAATTCTAATGCCTTGGGTTCTTTGTAGCCTTCTTTATGTTGAGATCCCTTCTCAGAGAGCGAGAGGCCTGGCTCCCAGTATCCTCAATATATGTACTTATTTGTTCAATCACTGCTCGGTGTAATCAACTGCCCCACTGCTCTGGCTGCCTTTCTACCCATCACCTCTGCATCTCTACCCACTGCTCCAGCTGTAGGCACACCATAGCCACCACTCTCCAGTGGCCCCTCACCACCTGTTTTTTTAGCTTCCGCTGGAAGGGAAAACAAAGGGGTGGAAAACGCATCCATTCTTTGTGTTTTGAAAAGAGCTCAAGTCCTTCAGTAACTTTAGGTGGATGGAGTTGGGAAATGGAAGCATAGCCTCCTGCCCCGACTGCATGGCTGCAGGATGGAGCCATGTCCCCCCACCTTGCTTGTTGGGCTTCCTCACCTTGATTAGGTTGTGTCAGGGGTCTCATTGGACTCCATTGAACCAGAGCTGATTCTGTGATCATACCAAGTTATGACGTTAAAAGATGAGACCAATTTTTCTCCCTTAATCTGTTTACTCATTGTGATTCTGAGTAAGATTTCACCTGATAAAACATTTCTACAACTTAGGCTGAGAGGAAACGCTCTGTGTGAGGATGGTGGAAGAAGACACGGTTCAGAGTTATCATTTATCTTGGGCTCCAATGGGGCCCTCCTGGTGGGCTCAGAGAGTGAGCAGAGCTTCAGGAGAGCCTGAGTTCATGGGCAGGTGGGGGCAGGTGGGAGGAGGCCCGAGATGAGGCCACTCTGGTGGTGGGAGGAGAGAGGCTATGGCCTGTGCAGGCTGGACATGATGGGCAAGCAGGAAGAGATGTGGAGGGTGTTCCTGAGGCCCAGCCCAGGTGTCCAGGTAGAGGGTTTGGTGACAGTGAGGAGCCCAGAAGCATGTCGGGGATGTAAGGGGCTCAAGACTTCAGTTTGGGTTGCACTAGGCAAAGGGAATACAGGAAGCCAGACCTGAGGAGCATCTGTGAGGAAGGCCCCCAGAGAGGAGCGGGTGTGGCTTTGACCCAGGCCTGCTTGCACCACCAATAAGGTGTTTCTGTCCGAAGCTCACCTGACTGGGTCCCGATTCATTTCTGGCCTTTCTGTCCCCATGTCACTTGTGGGGGGAAGCTCTCACCAGAGCACAGACACTGGGAACTCCTGCTCTGAGTGACAGGCTGGCAGGGGCAATGTCAGCATTCCTATGCCTAGGCTTTGTGTCTTAGCGCATGTGGCTGCCTGAATCCCGCTGGTGGTTGTGGACGGGTGGGAGGCCTTGGTATGTTCATTCCCGATCACTGTTGAGCACGTGGCTGCTATGAAGGTGTCCTGGGCCATGTGATTCACCATGAGGCTGGGTGAACATAGCAGGAGCAGCAAGGGCTGGGCCCTTGGGAGCCTTCCTGCAGAGCTGGGGCCTTGCGGGGTAGTAAGAAGGAATCACAGGATAGCTGTGGGGTGCCGTGGCCCAGGCTGGATGTGAGGGAGCCAGCAGCAGGAGAGTGAATTGTGGTAGGGAGCAGGAAAGAGGAGGAGGAGGCTGGGAAGCAGGTGCAGTGGGGCTAAGGACAGACACACTCTCGGGAGGTTTGGGGTGGATAGCCCAGGCCAGCCTACCAGGTTACAAAGGCACCGAGCCAGACCAGGCAGACATCCAGCGGGTCAGGAGGATGTGGGCTGTGTCTGGAGACACTGTAAGAACCAGCCCCAGAGATTTCCTGACTGATGCCCTGACTACCGCAACTGATTTGTGGAATATCTGCTATGTTAGGTGAGGGCCTGTGGGGAGAGGTAATAAACTAGGATTCTGCCCTTAAGACACTCCCAGGCCAAGGGGAGATGGCTTTACACAGGTCTGGCCACAAGTGTTCGGTGCCCTAGTCGGTGATGGTCAGCATCCTTGCAGGTAAGCAGGGCAGCAGAGCAGAGGCCACACTGGATGGAAAGCAGGCTGGCAGCATGCCCACCCTGGACCACTGTCTCACAGGTGCTGTGAGAGAGCAGAAAGGGCACTGTGGCCTGCCTGGGGAGGAGCAGCGTGGCTAGCGTCCCTGCAGAAATGGCACTTGAGTGAACCTTTCAGAGGTGTGGGAGCTGTTCCAGAGAAGAAAGGATGGGAGTTAAGGTGTAGACTGTGGAAAAACGGGGCACGTTGAGAGGTCTGCCCACCATGAATCCTCTCACCACCTATTTATTTAGCACCTGCTGTGTGCAGCACTGGCCAGGGCTGGGAATAAATGAGCAGTGGGAGGAGTATACAGGCCAGAGAACAAACAGAAGTATGGCCATGAGAGCTCTGCATACTATGAGTCACACGGGCAGGGTCCTGGCAGACAGAACAGCAAGCGTGGCCTGGACACACAGGTGGCCCTCAGCTGGCATCAGTAGCACAGAAGCACCTGGTCTTCCTTAGCGGCTGGGGACTTTGCAGGTAAAGGGGATGGAGCTGTGTCATGAAGGCGGCTCCATCTGTCAGGCAGCCTGGTGGCCAGGGGCATGGCAGGCAGTGGCATGGGAGCAGAGGGAGTCATGTGCTGGGCCCCTGAGGCCCGAGGGAGCGTGTGTGCCCAGGAGGCAGGAGCAGGTCCCTGTGTTAGAGCAGAGACGAGGACTAGAGGTGACAAGAACCCTGCAGGGCAGCAGAGCAGATTGAGCACAAGGTCAGGAGGGCAGAAGGGCTTTGAGCACCACATAAATGATGGAATCCAGTAGGAGTCAAGCTGGGGCCTGGCTCACAGTCTAATTGCGAGTTAGTCATGTTGGCGGCAGAGTGCATGGTGGGTTGGAGGGAACAGGGAAACGCTAGGAAACCAGTGCAGAGCCCATGACAAGTGGTGGGACATCTGAATTAGAACAGAGGACACAGGAGAGTGAAAACAGGCACCTAAGAG
Source organism: Myotis yumanensis (assembly GCF_028538775.1). NCBI lineage: Eukaryota > Metazoa > Chordata > Mammalia > Chiroptera > Vespertilionidae > Myotis > Myotis yumanensis. The sequence continues at coordinate 65,335,585 of NW_027223758.1, forward strand.
ATTGGGAGCCAGAGTAAGCGGGACTCCGTCCTCCACCTCTGTGGTCCCAGTGCCAGTCTTGTCTCCTTCCGGCAGCCTCCTTCTCCTCTGGTCCCCTTGTCCAGGGCAACACCCAGGCTGAGTCCTGTCTGTGCTGCATGCCTCCCCTCCGGTTCAGAGCTCCATATTTATTTGTGTGGTTTCTGCTCTGCTACATCAGAGGCTCTGTGAGGCTTTGTGGGAGGAGGAGGTACAGGGCAAGGAGAGTGGAGCTGGGAGCCTTGCCTGTGGGCATGGCAGGTGCTGAAGCATGGAGCTAGAAGGGCAGGCCCAGACAGTTGGCCATCCTCCCGCAGGAAGCCCTGGGCCAGGGCACCTGCATTGTCATGCTTAGAGAGGGCCCTCCACCTGGTGTTAGCCAGGAGCTAGGCTGGGAGCAGACCAGCAGAGGGTTGTAAACTAGTCAGGAGCTGACTGAAGTTGCCCTGATGGGAGACAATGAGGGCTCAGAGGGAAAGGGGGGGCCGAGGTGGGGCGGGGAGGGAAGAAGTGGCTTCTCCCAGACTGGGATCCTGGAGGCCCTCCATGCAGTTACCCATGCTGGCTCCCGCCTCTGCTGAGGGTCATGCTGGAGGAGGTGGTGTTCTGAAAGCCTTCAGCAGCCCAGGCAGAACACAGCTGGGGCCTTGGGACCCCCACTCTAGGGCCAAGGCCGCCTAGGGACTGCATATGGGCCTCTGATGGCAGAAACAGTGCCAGACAGCTCTTCAGCCCCAGGTGGTCTCGGTGTTGTGCTCCTCAGGCAGCAGACACCACTGCGACCCTGCTGTTTCCTTCCTCATCACAGGCTCCCAAAAGGTGCCAGCCTGTGTCCATCCCACACGTCTAGTGGAGCTGGAGGGATCCCTAAGGGAAACTGTGCATCCTCTGTTGTCTTTTCAACAAAGGAACCAGGCCAGGGATGGCCCCTCCCCATTCTGTGTGTGTGTGTGTACCTGCATGTGTGCATGAAGTGATAGTCCCGGGGAAGAACTCTGTCACAGGCAGCTTCTCCTTCACCGACTGAGAGCAGCCAGGGGCCAATTGGTGTTTTGTATCCTCTTGTGAGCAGAGCTTTCCCTCCGCTCTCAGCGGAAGGGCTGTCTTGCCAAGGCCTTGCCTCCTGGAATAGCTGCCTCCAGCCCGAGGGATGGGGGCAGCTGGAGGCCGGCTTTCAGCAGCTGATAGTGATCCCACGTGGCACGTTGATCGATGGTGGGATCTCTGGGTTCCACTTACCCAGGCTGAATGGCACATCGTCAATAGCAGCCAGTTAACCAAGTCCTCTGTAACCAGCTGGTCTCGTCAGCACCTCAGCCCTAGCTACGGGTTAAAGCCGAAACCTTTCCTGAACAGCTAGATTGGAGCTGACGAAGATGAATGTCTAATTCACTTGCGATCTCCTTAGTGCTGCCTGTAATAAAAAGCCTGCTCTATATAGTCATCCCCTGCCGATGTTTCTCTGAAATTAAATAATCAGGAGGACATATAATAGTCCAATTCCACACCAGGCCAATATTATCAGATTGATGTCAGCCGTGATAATAGAAGAAGGAGAAGTTGATGTGATTTCATTTATTAAATAAAATAAGAGAGCACACCGAGGGTTTGGGGCTGCTCACAAGAGGATGCGGTGCACACTCCGGCAGCTGACCTTCCCTGCCAGCTAAGGGGCTGGAGATGCTGTCCCCATCTCCCAGGCCAGCAGCACTGGCGGGGCCCTTCGCTTCCTTTGCTGCTTCCTTCTCACCTTTCTAGTTCATGCTGCTCTTTGTTCTCGGCCTCCCTGCGTGGCTGGCCGCACATTCATGACCTTCCTCCCTCACTCTCCCTCCTGTGGATCTGGGCCTGCCAGCCCTCTTCCACTTCCCACTTTGAGTCAGCAAACTTCTGGCCCCATACAGCAGCCCTGACTACTGTGTGATTTGGGGCAAGTGTCTTTGTTTCTTCTTTGTTGTTTTGTTTCTTTCTTGGTTGTTTCTTCTTTGGAATATTTTGGGATTTTCCAAAGGCAGAATGGAGCTAAGATGGACAGAGTGTGGATAGCAAGGGCCGTGGAGCCAGACACACCAGGCTCTTATCCTCAGTGACTCCTTATCACTGTTGTGTGACCTCAGGTTAAGTCACTTAACCTTCTGAGACTAGTGTCCCCATCCACAGAAAGGGGCAGCGATGCCTCACTCACAGGGCTATTGTGGATATGCCTAGGACCTGGCATGCAGTAGGTCCTACAGATATTGGTGCTCAAATGACCAGGACCACACGTCCACCCAGATGTAATCTCAGATGAGGCTGGATTTTCCTTCTATACTGTTTACCAAGATAAAAGCGTGCCCCTTATCACCTCCCCTCCCCATAGCCTGATCCTCACCCAGATCTCTCCCTCCAGTGAAGGCTTCGTGTGAGCGCAGGGGGCAGCTCTCTAGACCTGGTTATGAATGACAGCTTCTTCACTTGCCAATCAGGTGAAGGACTCAAGTCAGAGGAACCAGTTCTTCTCTAAATGGAGACAGTAACCTGCAGGGGTGGCAGAGACCAGACACTGTGCAGACCACCGAGCCTGGCACTCGCTGGATACTCGTTAAAGGGTAGCTGCTGTGGCCAAGGAGCCTTATGTCATAGAAGCTCGCATGTTGCTCTGTTAGAAGGTGACCAGCATACCACCAGTTTCCACCCGTCTGACACTTCCAGCTCTGCCTCTGGAGGTCAGGTCCCATCCCTTTCCTCCGTGGCTGACTGCATGCATTTCCTAGGGCCGTTGTGACAAAGAACCAGAATCAGACTGGCTCTCCCTGAGGCCGGAGGGGGGTTCTGTCCCATGCCTTTCTCCAAGCTCCTTGCATTCCCTGGCTTGTGGACATATCTCTCCAGTCTCAGCCTCTGTCATCACTGTGGCCTTCTCTCTGTGTGTCTGTGTCTCTCTGTGCCTCTCCTCTTTTTATAAGGACACCAGTCATATCAGATTAAGGGCCCTCCCTACCCCAGAATGACCTCATTCTAACTAATTGTATCTGTAACAGCCCTGTTTCCAATTAAGGTCACATTCTGAGGTTCCAAGAAAGACATGATTTGCGGGGGAGACTCTCCAACCCACTGACCAGCATACGTACATATAGTTCTCAGGAGCCCTTGACCCCATAACCTCGCCACATTGTCTTCTCTAGATAGCATTTTGGCTGCAAGTGACAGACACTCAGTCCCAGCTAACATAAGCTAAAGATTGAGTGTATTAGCTTGTGCTACAGAAAAGCAAAAAATGGTTCAAGAAGTTCAGATGGCATCAAGGTGTGTTTCCTTCCTGGCCATGGCTGTTGGAGGTCTACTTTTAATTCTTCCCTGTGGGGACACAGTTTTAGCCCTGTACCTTTCATTGGGCCCATGAGGCTGTGGGACTGGACTGTCCTAGCCCACTCTCGATGGTATGGACTAGGGCGGGCAGAGCCCCACGGAAGCTGCAAAGGGTACATCTGCTTCATCTGGTGGCGATGCACTAATGGATGAGCTTGCTGCACAGTCACTACTTCGTAAAGTTCCCTTTCTTCCGAGGCCTCACATGGGGTACTCCCTTCAGGGCACACCCAGTCACATGCTTTCTGCATGCAGCTCCAAGCCGTGTGTGCAGATAGATAGGCAGAAGTGGAATCTGGTGGTGTGCATGCTGGTGAGGGCAAACAGAAGGCTCCTACAGAGAAGGCTGTTCAGAGCTCTGTCCCATGGGTGGGGCAGTGAGAAAAGAGAGAAGGAACAGGTACGGATGGGAGGAGCCTGGGTCCCTAGGCCATGTTCTGGGTGCTTCCCCCTGGTGCAGCTTTACCTGGGGGAAAGTGGGAGTGAGGCCAAGAGGCTAGCAGGCCACCAAAGGCCTGAAACCAATGCCCTTGCCCTGCTTTTGAGATGCTGGGGACACAGCCTCCCCTTGTAGGGCATTTGGACTAGTGGCACAGTGACTTCAACAACACACCTAAATACAGATGGCAAGGGAGGCATCTAGAATGACTCCAGGTCTCCAACTGGGGTGGGTGACTGTAGGGATAGTGATACCACTCACCAAGACAGGAACTAGGGAGGGGGAGTTGGATCCCTGGTGCTAGATGGTGAATTCCATTGAGAGCATGGCAGTCAGGATAATGGAAGCTCGTGTGGAAGGCTCCAGGGGCCTGTGTGGTACGGAGGTCTTATGCTCCAGAGGGTTAATTGTTGGAATGGTGAGAGGTTAAGTTAGGGGGTTGGCAGGAGTAAGTTGATGAGCTAGCCCAGGGGTCTTCTTGGCAAAGGAAGTGAGCAAGGGGTCTTTGTGCCCAAAGGAGACAGGGTGGGGAGCAGTGGTTGGGAGGTGGAATGGTGCCCAGGGAGGGGATCTTGAATGATGCTGAATGCCCAGAAGTCATCATGGCATCAATGCAGCCTTGTTAGCCTTTGGGGGGCCCTTACTCCCTAGCATCTGCATCATGACACTGGTGACTGATCAGCAGAAGGGCCTTTGTCTGAGTAAAAAGGCAGTTCTTGGAATCAGGGGTCTCTGCTACCCTGTGCCCACCTGTGGCCATCAGGCCCATGCTCAGGGCTGTTGGTGAGGCAGGCTGTGGATGCCCCTGGTGCTGCTGGAGCAGCAGTCAGCCAGTTTCCCGAGTGCCCATGACACCAGAAGCCCACGTGGGTTCTGAGTCCCAAGCAGCTCCTCCTGGTGGGTTTCTCCTCTCCATCTGACTCCTGAACACACATGAAAGTAACAAAGGCAGAGCCTTGCCCTGGTTTGTTGGACCCCCAAACATGTGTTCTCCCCGCTGGCCCACAGGGTGCCATGCTCAGGTCTGCTGGCTCCTTAGAGAAGGGATGCCATGATTAGCTCTCGGGAAAGAGGCACCAAGGTTCCAAGGAGAGAGGCACCAATGAGGCCTGGGCAAGCTCTGAACTGGGTCTGGAATGATATGGAAGCTTAGGGTATAGGGAGAGGGACATGTTCAGACAGGGATCCCCAAAGCCACCTTGTCTCAGCTCTGTTGCACCAAGTGCCACCAGGAACTCCAGCCTCCCTCCCTCAGCTCCTCCCAGTTCACCGGCCCCTCCATGCCTTGATATTCCACATGGACAGCCAGGTTGTTAGTGAGAGCCGTACTTCACAGCATGCTCCCCTGTTCTTCGGCAGCCTCCGGCAGGCAGTGCCCCATTATGCAGATGAAGAAAGTAAGGGCCTAGAAGGTGGGCAGCATCCTTAGCAATGCATGTGAGGCTTCGGACTTGAGTGATGTTAAACCCCCAAAGCCAGCAGACTCCCTTAGACGGGTGAACAGGACTTATCTCAATCCCTGAGAGTTCACAGAACACAACAGATACCTTTTTGTGTGTGCATTTGAAGAGCAGCTGTTCACAAGACTAAATGTTTTGAAAATCAGCAGTTTCTTAAGCAGGTTACCATGGACCAGGGCCGGGCAAGGCTATGCTTGGATAGAATGCACCTACTTTCATGAATGGTTTGACCACAGGCCTAGCCCTGCCCTGCTCTGAGAAAGCCTTGTATTGTCGATCTGTGCTCTCCCTGTCAGACCTCATTCAGAGCTGTTTTGCAGGCAAATGGGTGAAATTTCTTCCAGTTGACATTTGCCTGCCATCCTGTCTCCTCATATTGTTCCTGATAAATCCCTGAGGACGGAGGCCTCTGCAGTCCCAGAGGTGGTGCTGGGGTGGAGGGGCTGGGTTTCGACATGGCCCAGTTTCTCCTGAGCTGGGAGCCCACTAAGTGTTTGGTGAGATCTGCCCTCAGAACGCACAGTGGTCCTTGTCCAGGGACCTGCAACCAAATGAGGAGGGGACAGAGAGGGATGAGTTATGAAGAAACTGCTCAGCCTATTTACGACCCGAAACGTGAGAGCCTTGCCTCTGCTGTAGGTGGAGAGGGCAAGGCTCTCGGGGTCAGGGCTCTGCTTCTAGGATGACTCAGCTGCCCCACCTGGCTCAGGCCACCTGGACCCCACCTGACCTCCTCCAGGACACCTGTCCACATAGACCTGTGAGCCTTGGACAGGCTTGCAGCTCAGAACAGCTGTCCCTACTGAGCCTGATGCTTCCCCAACCAAGGAGGCCTGCTGGGCCTGCCAGCAATGGGCTGTAGCCAGGAACAGGCCCTCCTGGGAGTCACATGATGGTGGGGTGCTGCTTCAAGGCAATACAAAGGAGGGTGCAATAAAACCTGTGTCCTCAGGCGCTCCTGCTTCAGGGGCAGCGCCCAGTGAGAAACAGCAGAGTAGGGCCGGTGTGAAGGACAACAGAGGTGCCAGCAGAGCGCCCATGGAAAGACATGGCCTCCCAGGGCGCACCCTGCAGGGGCAGGTCTGAACTGGGAAAGGAGAGGCCCACGCCTCCGGAGAATGGAGAACCAGAGATTAAAACAAGGAGGGCAAGGCAGCGGGATGGAGGGCAGAAGCAAAGGTCTGACTTCATGTCATTCCTGAGAGAGAACATTGGGACAGCTGGGACTGAAGCAGCAAGCAGTCAGAGAACTGACCCGAGGCAGAATGCCCATTTAGAGCCTGGCTGTCCTCAAGAACACAAGTCCATTGTTTTTATTTTTCATATGTTTTTATTGATTTCAGAGAGAGGAAGGGAAAGATATAGAATCATCAATGACGAGAGAGAATCATTGATCGGCTGCCTCCTGTAAGCCCCCTTACTTGGGATTGAGCCCAAAACCAGGGCATGTGCCCTGACCCGGAATTGAACCATGAACTCCTGGGCCATACCAGCTGGGCCAAAAGTCCATATTTAAAGTCCTGCAATTACACACATCCATGTCAAAAAGTTTTCACATACAAGAATGGAGAGACATCCTATAAGCATTGGAGGAATCAGGTGGTCACCCCACTGTACCCTAGTTGTTGGCTGTCCCTGTGACTCTGCCCAGTGAGCGGATCCATGATCTGAGGAGCCTATCTGTCTCCATGTGCCGAGAAGAAACCCCATGTGCCTTCCTTCAGTAAGAAATCTCTAAGACCTCGTTCGGGCTGTGTGGACATGAACAGAACCGTGTCCTCAAGGGCGAGAATGGAACCGCGTGTTGCTGGGGCAGAGCCTGGCCTCACAGCCTGCCGGGCTGTCCTGCTCCCTCCTTCCTGGAAATGGGAAGGTCGCTTCTCCCGCACACCCTTTACCTTCCGAGTCGCAAACCTTTGAGTTGGCATGGCATGGCTTCTGTAGTTTATAAATCGTCGTTTTTATACGAGCTCTGGGCCTGAGTCTTATTAGTCTTAGCTAAACACAGTCACTTCACTCCCCTCGTTAGTGATGGGTTAGGGGTGGGCTTTGACACAGTGGAGAAGGAGAAAGCTGATGTGTGTGAACAACAGACCTGAGATGACAGCCACTGTGCTGCTTTGGTGCCGGGGAAGGAGGGGCGATCTGGCTGGGGTGGCTTCATTGATGGTACAGCAGCACCGGAAGTGCCACCTTCAGATTCTTAGTGTGACCGTAAATCCTGGTGTCTTATACTTCCTGAGCAGCTGAGTATTCTGTTCCTTTATGTTCGTAACTGTCTGAGTTATCTCTAAATAATAATGGTGCAGTAGACGAGTGGGTAAAAAACTGTGGTACATTTACACAGTGGGATTCTACTTAGCCATAAAAAAAAGAAGGAAATCTTGCCTTTTGTGACAGCATGGAGGGACCTGGAGAGTATTATGCTAAGTGAAATAAGCCAGTCAGAGAAAGACAAGTACCATATGATCTCACTTATATGTGGAATCTAATGAACAAAATAAAGAAACAAACAAAATGGAAACAGACTCATAGATACAGAGAACAGACTAATGGATGGTGGTTTGGGGAGGTGGGTGAAACAGGTGAAGGGATTAAGCAAAAACAAACAAACAAACAAAAAACAACTTCATAGACACAGACAACAGTGAGGTGATTACCAGAGGGAAAGACGGGTGGGTGGAGGTAGGAGAGGGTAAAGGGCGGATAAATGGTGATGGAAAGAGACTTGCTTTTGGGTGGTGAACACACATTATACAGATGATGTATTATATAGACTTGTACACCTGAAACTGTATAAATTTATTAACCAATGTTACCCCTAGAGATTCAATAAAAATTTTTGTTTCCTATTTTAAAAAAGAAAAAATTAAGTTTTTGTAGGTTCTAAACCTCCTTTGAAAAATGAAGAAAGAAAAAAATAATAAAGTATCCCAAAATACTGTAGTGGATATCTCTAGGAAGTGAGATTCTCAACAGTTTTCTTTTTTAGACAGTTCCATAGTATTCTAGTTTTCTCCACTGTGCATGCATTAGTTTTTAAATCAGAAAAACAACTTTGTGTGAGAAAGTAGCTATAATGTGTATAATTACATGGTCATAATCGGGCCAGAATTGCCCTGGGAGGCGGTGAGAGTGTCAGCACCACAGTCCTCTAGCTGGCTGCTCCTCTCCCCCAGGGCAAGAGCCCACTTCCCACAGCCCTAGACTCCCTGCGGCCCCCTGGTTCTCTCTGAGGAGGTACTGGAAGCGGAGGTGCGTGAGGAACCTGCTGCCAAGCCATGGTGGTGAGCGAGTGAGCCCTCTCCCTCCCCTGTGCACTGGGACGAGCCCCAGGCCTGCCTGCTCTCTGTCCCACAGGCCCCGCAGGCTGGAGCCCGTGTGCTCAGAGCTGCAGGCTCAGATCCTTCACTGCTACCGAGACCACCTGCATGAGGTGCTCCTGTGCTCGGACCTGGTCAAAGCTTACCAGCACTGCGTGAGTGCCGCCCACAAGGTAAAGCCTGGGGCTTCTGGGCTCTGGGGGCGTGGGGGCGGGCACTGCAGTGCTGACAGCTGTCTGCATCTCTGTCTGCTGCATCAGGCATTCCAACCTCAAGGTCTCTGCCTTTCACACCGGGAGGGACTCATAGGCCTTAGATGCCCGCAGGCGCCTCCTGGTTCAGATGTCCTGCCCGGCTGTTCCCACAGGGCTCTTGGAAATCTAGACTAGGAAAAGGGCCCTGTGGGCATTGGGCCCCACTAGGCCAAGTCCAGGGGCAGCACTGGGCAAAGTCAGGGGGCCAGTTAAGAGCATGTGTATGCCACCCATTTCTTACCTTTGAGCACTTGGGGTTGGGAGCACCGAGGAGGGCCCATGGCATAGGGTGGAGATCATGGAAAAGGTAGGTAAGCCCTGTGGATGGAGAAGAGCCTTGGGGTTCTGGAGGTGGAGACGCAGGTGTGACCTGCCTCAGAGGAGGAGGGGACTGAGGGTACCCCACTGCCCACCCCACTCCGGTGGTGGTCTGAAGGGGCATGCAGGACCCAGCCTTTGTGAGAGGGAAGGGGTAACAGTGGGTCCAGGTCTCAAGGACCTGTGGCTGTCCTAGACATTTGAGGTGGGCAGCACCTCTCCCGAGACATGGTCCTAGGGCCTTGTCCTCCTTTTCTGATTCTCCCAACCAGTTCCCTTCCCCTCCTCGCACCTCCCCAGTTCCTGTCCCTCTTCTAGACCATTCCATCCCCTTCCCAAGTGCACTGCTCCAGACTGGACCCGGCCCCTTCACACCCTGACATAGCTCCCCCACACACGTACCTAGGAACACTTCGGTTCAGAATCGCCAGAGGGCTGGTGTGTTTGTTAAAAGAGCTGTGGGGTGGGGCCTTTTTCCTGTGGAAAAGCCTCTTTTGCCCAAGTAGGAGACAAGCTGCTGTGAGTTCTGGTGGTAGAAAACCTAAGATCAGAAGTCAAGGGTTTCTCTGTGCTCAACAGCCTTATCTCACTAGAGCCCTTCTCACTTTTCTATCAGCCTGTTCCAGGCTCTACCCAGCTCATACCTGCCCAGTGTAGCATTGAGACAAAGGGAACCCATCAGCAGGTCCGCACGGGATCAGGTGGGGGCAACGCCTGGATAGGTGGTTGTTTCCTCTCCCCTGTGGAGCATGGAAAGCTGTTTGCTCATCTTCAAGTTTAGCAGAAAAGACAGCCAACCATTGCTGCAGCCCTGTTGAGGGCAGGATCCTGGAGCTGGGCGGCTTGCTAGACCACACTGGGGCCATGGAACCGAAGGAAGGCTCTCCCGTGCCCTGTGCATCTGCCGAGGTCTTTGTGAAAGTCTGCACAGAGTGCCTTTCCCCTGGCAGGCCCTTCCAAGCCCCTGCTCACCACATAACGAAGGTTATTTGTACCAAGGGAAAGACCTGGGACTGAGGCAGCTCCCCTGGCTTCCCAGCAGAGCCCTATCTCCGTCCTCCCTCTCTCATCCAGACCCCCCCCCCCCTCTTCCCCCCACACCAAGGCCAAGGTATGATCACAAAGGAAGGCAGATTGCATTTAACCAGCGTGCTCTCTGTAGCTCTAGCCTGCCCAAGAGAGACTGGGGCACTGCCAGGCCTGGCTCCCTCTTTCCCACACCTGTGCCTCCCCTCCCCCCAGAAAAGCATATTCAACCTGACTCCAGAAGGGCCTCAGCACCAGACCCTCCGATTGTGCTCTGCGTGGGAAAGGCAGCCGGTGCCAGAGAAACTCAAACTGCCCTTGCCAGCCTCCACCGCAGAGGAGCCTGGCAGAGCTGGCGATGGAGTTCAAGGCTCTAATAGTGATTTGCTTCTAGAAGCGGCCAGGTGGCAGTGTCTCTGGCAGAGGGAGTAGGAACAGGACAGAGGCCCACCTTGCTGGGAGTTGTGCAGGAGGCACCTCTCAGAGCATGGGCAAGCTCCTGCCTGTGCAGCACCTGCCCAGCCTGGTGGCGGCAGCGCGTGTGTGGATGTGGACAGCAGGTGAAAGCCTGAGTCCAGGACATGCTCTCCGAGTGGTTTCACGTAGGCAGTTCTGAGAGAACAGAGGGGAGACCTGGTGGGGCTGAGGAGAACTGAGCTGAGGCCCGTCTATCTTCAGGGCGGCAGGTCAGGTGAGTGGAGGGTCCATGTTAGCTGGTCCTTGCAGCACGTGCTGAGTGAGAACTGTGCGTGGAGGTGAAGAGGCCAGTTCCAGGCTGCAGGACCAGCTGGGCAGGACTGGTTCTGTTAAACGCCCTCTTGGAGCCTAGGCCTGGGGTGCGCAGGGTTCCTGGGAGAAGAGGGCCATGCCTGAACTCTGACCTGTTTTCCTTTGTAGGGGTGAGAAGCAGCCATCATTCCTGGCCCTGGCAGTGACTTGGAGCCCTGAAGAGAGACCAATTATGGGACCACAGCCTCCAGACCCCCCTACCACAGCCATCTTCTGTCAGGTGCCCATGATGCTTAAGAAATGAAGGATGTGCTACTGTCCGAAAACAAATAAAGCAGCTGTCTGTGTTTTCAGTCACTTCTACAGCTGGCAGACAGTCATTGGTGTCTCCTCTGTGCAGCCCTGTTCTGGGCCCAGCAATGTAGGCTGACAAGACAGGCTGCACACCTCGAGGAGCACCCAGCTTAGCAGGGGAGACACGTGGGGCCCATAATTCTGCTGTGGCCACAGGGGCAGGTAGGAGATTATATGAGGGAAATGGTTCTTTCTAGGGACAGAGCCAGGACAACAGGCCAGCTTCCCGACAGGCTCTGCCTGAGCTCCATTTCTGAAGCTGGTGGATGACTGCAGGGCAAGCCAGAGGAGGCTTAGAGCGGGATCCCAGATGCGGGCTCAGGGGAGCTCAGACTGCGCGCAGCTGGGTGTTTGCAGAGAGCAAAGTGGGGGCGGGGGGTGCAGGGGGTGGATGCCAAGCTGAACTGCTGGGGGGTCTCTAGCAGGGAGCAGCACTGTTCAGTCCCTCCCTTTGAGAGATGCCACCCACACTCCCAGAGGAGGGTTGGCCCAAGTGGGGCAGGCCACCTGAAGGTATGAGAAGCCAGAGAGAGGCTGGTGGGGTGAGCCAGGGGAGCTAAAATGACAGGACTCTGGTTTTGATCAAGGATGATTTCCAAATTTCTGGCTTGGGTGCTGTTGATTCTACAGACTGAAATGAGGGACACGGGGACTGAAGGGGGCAGATGACAGCTGGGTTTGAGATGTGCTGTACTCAAGTTGATGTCCGAACACTGGCCTGCTAGTCCTTGACCTTTGGCAGGGCCCTAGGCTGAGGCGCCTTGAGCACCCAGGGCTGCACTCTGTGAGGCAGAAAGAGGAATTTGGGGCGGGGCTTCTGCTCTGCTGACCACTCTGCCGGTGACCTTGGATTTCCTGCTAAAGTTTGTTTGGAGAGCCCCCGGCCATCTGGAGCTAAGAGACTGCAATCTTAACTTAGGCTTTGCAGCCCAAACATCTCTGCTCACCCTAGATGCTCATACACAAAGCTCCAGTGGGCAGTTGAGGCTTGGCAGTGTCCTGTTATCTGAGCAAGTCCCATGAAGCAGTTTTATTCAGCCAGGCTACATAGTGGCGGCCCCCTCTAGAAGTTCTGGGTTCATTTACCAAACCACACAGAGGTGAGTGGTCAGAGCCTGAGCCCCTCCCAGCCGACTCCTGGCAGCCCAGGGAGGGGCTGGCCCTCTGCAAGGTCAGCCTGCTGGAGTCACAGGTCACCTGGCTGGTTATCTTAAGTGACATCAGAGCCATCATTCAGCCAAAAACTGCTGAGGCCCTTCTGAGACTCCCTTTGAAGCCTCTGGTGTCCAACTTCCAAATCTCACAGGAATAATTCCAAACTCCATCCTCCTACCCAGGAGTCGTTTGGGAGCAGCTGTGTGTACACCTGGGTCTGTGTGTACCTGTCCATCTGTGTGTGCGTGTGCGTGTGTGTGTATGCCTTTATGTGTGTGCACATGTGTATGTGTACACACTGGGCTATGTGCACAGTCCACACGCACCTGTTTATCTGTGCATATGTGTTTAAGTGCCTTTGTATGTGTGCACAGGCAGCCAGCCATGTTCACCACCTGTTAATGCTCCCAGCCTCTCTCTACTTGGATCTTAGCCCATTTCCTCTAGAGCAGTGGTTCTCAACCTTCTGCCCCTTTAAATACAGTTCCTCATGTTGTGACCCAACCATAAAATTATTTTCATTGCTACTTCATAACTGTAATGTTGCTACTGTTATGAATCGTAATGTAAATATCTGATATGCAGGATGGTCTTAGGCGACCCCTGTGAAGGAGTCGTTCGACCGCCAAAGGGGTCGCGACCCACAGGTTGAGAACCGCTGCTCAGAGCTAGAACTGAGCTTCCCTTGCCTGATGTCCACCTCTCCCCTACTGGGGATTTGAGGTATGTGTGTCCAGAGCCATCTGTATCATTGTGTTGGAGTGTCTGTGTGTGTGTGGGGGGGGGGTGCATGTGCTCAGGGTGCAGGCTTTGTGTGCATATGTGTATGTACCTATACATGACTCCCTTATGTGTGGACCTATGTCTCCAGTCCCTCCACATGGCCAAACCTCACAGAAAGTCAGGCCTGAGAGAGCATTGTGTGGGGGAGGGGGGTGTTCAGCAGGGTGTGGACCTGGAGTCAGACATTCACATTCCTGGGCTCAGGTCCCAGCTGCATGACTACTGAAAGGGAGTGTTAATATCCATCCCGCCTGGTTGTGGGGGATTAAATATGATGATGCTGGCTGTGGCATATGGGATCCAACCAGGACACTAGAAAACACTGTAATTATTTAAACATAGGAAATTCAATGCAGGGAGCTGATCACAAAGGAGATGGAGGAGCTGAAACCCCAAATGGGATGGTGTTATAACCCAGGAATTAGTAACAGTGGGAAGATTCTGTCACCTCTGGTCTAGAGGGACAAAGGGAAGAGGCAGGATGCCCAGTAGAAGCTGGCACCCCAGGGGTTGGGGCCACCAAGGGGACACAGCTGCTGCAAGAGGTGTTGCCTATGGGCTCTCCCCTCCTCCCACCCTCCAGCCTCCATTCATTTAGCCACTCTCCTTGGCTGAACCTAGCAGAGATTGGAGGGCAAGGCAGCCCCGGAGCTGCCCCTTGCATGGAGGAGTGGCGCAAGGCCCAGGACCACATGCAGATCAGCAGGAAGCACATCAGCATGACCTTTAGGGTGTACTGAGCGGGCATGTGTGCCTGTGCTTGGGTGGGTGTGAGTAGCGGGTGCCAGTGGCAGCATGTGCACACACCTGTGTGCATTTTCAGCTTGTATTGGCACATGGTGGCCAACTATCAATCAGCCCCCGCAGACACTTATCCACGTGCCAGGCACTCTCCCACACCTGTCTCCCACGGGCCTGCAGAATAGTGACGCAGTTACTGCCACACTTTACAGATCTCAGTGCTGGTGCTGCACCTCCTTTTGGAAGCAGAGTCCCTGGTTATGTGCTGGGCCAGGCTCCCAGGACCCAGCTGACGGGCTCCCCTCTCTGGGCTCCCCAAGTGGGGAGTGTGGCCCCTGGCAGAAGAAATGGCCAGAGTTCATTCCTTCCAATGTCATTATTGAGCTGAGGAGGCCCAGCAGTGCCAGGGCAGGATCTGAGCCCTGGGGCAGGCCCTCCTTTGAGGCACCGATTCCTTCCCATTGGGAGGAAGGGGCCCTGCCTCACACGCACGCTGCCATCTCACCTACCCATGACCGCTGCTGTCCCTCCCTAATGCGGGCACAGCCTCGGACATTTCGAGTCATTGCAGGTGGCTGGAATGGGGGGTGAGAGCAGGGCGTGGAGGGAATGTCCGAAGTGCACTGGGCACAGGAGGGAGCAGTGTCACTGCAGATATGGAGAGGGCCCTGCCCTGTGGCGCTGCCGGAGGAGGTGACTCGTGGCCTCTTAGGAGGACACACTTGGTTAAATGCAGCAAAAACCTTTTGAAGTGCACAAACTCACACAAAAACAACAACACCCCTCCGCCCAATCTATCTGTAGTTTCTTACAAAAGACATCACCTCAATGCTGAGGGCATGGGTTGGTTGAGAATAGAAAAATTGAAAAAGATACACCTGCAAACTCTGAGGAAGCTGGAATGGTCATGTTCCTATCAGACAAGGTGGACATCAAGACAAGGAGTGCTGTGAGCAACAGAGGGCCCAAACAGTAACAGGGACAGCTGGCAGGGAGAGTTAAAAACCGACTGCGTGTGCCCCTGGTGCAAGAGTGAAATGCTCGGAGCAAGACTGACAGGGCAGAAAGGAGCTTTGAGAACATGCACCCCTCCGCCTAGCCAAGGCCAGCCACTGGCTCGTAGGAAATCAGTGCACAGGTCCTGTGTCCTGGGCTGTTGGCCCTGCCCCTGCTCGGCCTCTGCCGTGCCCGCCAGGCATCATGACTTGGGGTGTCGGAGCAGCGCAGTTGCTGAGCCTCAGCCTGTTTCCTCATCTCTACAAGGGAGACTGTCACAGGTGCCATCTCCTAGGGCTGTGGTTGGCAAACTGCGGCTCGGTAAACCGTGGCTCGCGAGCCACATGCGGCTCTTTGGCCTCTTGAGTGTGGCTCTTCCACAAAATACCGGCTCTTCCACAAAATACCGACTTCTGCGCATGGGCCACAAAGTTTCAATCGCACTGTACGTGCGCGCCCGCACGTGGTATTTTGTGGAAGAGCCACACTCAAGGGGCCAAAGAGCTGCATGTGGCTCGCGAGCCGCGGTTTGCTGACCACAGTCCTAGGGAGTGGTGAGGACAGGTGTCCCTGGTTCAGTGCTCATTAGGGTGATGGCAGGAGGCCTGCCACTCACATCCCCTTCAGGACTGGGCTAGACAGCCCTTGACCCTGAGTTCTCTCTCTCTGGAAAGTGCCTTTGATCAGGAGCCACTTCACTAACGCCACACTCCAGGGGCAGCGGCTACATTTGATTATTGCCAGGGTGTCCAGGCCAGAAAGCTGAGCAGGGCCTCAGGGAGACTGCTTGGCAGCTCAGCTTGTCCCCTTGCTCTCTGCTCCCTCCCCTTACATGGGAGTGTTGACCTCAAGGGCACCCCTTAATACATGTCCTGCAGGCTCATCTCTGCCTCAGACTTGGCTTCTCTGTTCCTGTTACTATGTCCTAGTGACTGTGAAGACCAGGGCAACACCTGATCCACGCTCACTGGGCTTCTAGTGTAGCAGGAGAGCCGACATTGGAGCTCAGTTGTGAGCAGGCCCCTATGGAGAGGCCCCGGGAGCTCTGGCCCAGGGCACCCAGGCTGTGGGGTCAGGGAGGGCTTCTCTGAGTTGAGGCTTATTCTGGTATCTGAGACTGAATCAGAGTTGGCCAGGTAAAGTGACTGCTTTATTTATCACAGTGTTTATTACAAGGGCAAAGTACTAGAAACAGCCTATATGTCCAACAATAGGGGATACATTAAACAAAATGTGGTACATCCATAAGATAGCTCTGCAGCCACTAACAACAGTGACATGGAGTTAGTTATTAACATGGAACTCCATACACTCTATTTTAAGAAAATAAGTAGTATATTCTGTCTGACCCATTCTTTGGATGAAAACATATCACCTAGACATATGCAAAAATATACATACACACAAAGAAAAAGGCCAGAAGGTTATACACCTAAATGTTATAGTGCTTTTCTCTAGGGCAGCAGTTCTCAACCTGTGGGTCGCGACCCCTTTGGGGGTTGAACGACCCTTTCACAGGGGTCACCTAAGACCATCGGAAAACACACATATAATTACATATTGTTTTTGTGATTAATCACTATGCTTTAATTATGTTCAATTTGTAACAATGAAATTGGGGGTCACCACAACGTGAGGAACTGTATTAAAGGGTCGCGGCACTAGGAAGGTTGAGAACCACTGCTCTAGGGACAGGATTATGGCTATGTTTTGTTGTGTGTGTGTGTACACACACACACACACACACACACACAACTATATTTTCTGTTGTTTAAAATTGACATGGACATTTTTATAAAATAGCCCCCAGGCTCAACTTTTCCTGAATGCGCTTGATGGGTGCAGCCCTCCATGCCTGGGCCCCGGTCAAGGATGCCCAGGGTCCTGTCTTCACTAGGGCCACCTGGCCCAATGGTTGCCTCTGGGCAGCGTCTGGATCTCCTTGAATAAGGAGCTTTTCCACCCACTAAACAGGGTCAGTGAAGTTAGGAGAGGAACAAGGCAGGGCCCAAAGTGCGCCAGGAGAGCGGGCCCCAGGGATCCCCTTAGTCATTCCTCTTTTGCACAACAGGCATTGGCATTGAATGCTTGCCATGTGCAGTCATGGTTCTAGTGCTGGAGGTGCAGCATTGAGCAGAACAGAGCTGTCCCCAGGTTCTTAGAGATCCGCAAGGGAGACAGACAAGATAAAATCAATGCTCCAAGATGTTTTGCAATGGGGGAAAGTTGGGGCCCAGGAGTGCCAGAGGTGGAGGTTGCCATGCCCAGTGAGGACAGGTCACCTATACCCCCACTCCCTGGGGGTTCCCACGCCCAGACAAGGCAGCTGCCAGCCTCTCTGTGGCCCTGGGACCAGCACAGCCAAACCCAGGTTGCTCTTAAGGAAAAACACTTCCACTTCATACCTGATAACCTGCCTCATTAAATTTAATGGGCCAGTTATTCCCGTTAAATAAACATCAACTAATTATAAAAAACACATTTGCTGAAGTTTGACTACGGAATGAAGAAACCAATTACATGGTTATTCAGCCTCAAAACACATACAGCAATGAAAGGTGCAGACCACAGCAGGGGCAGGGGGGCTGGTGGAGCACCTGGAATTCAGAGTCCCCATCTCTCCCCACTTCCTGTCCAGAGCTCAGTGGGCCTCAGGAAAGTCAGCATCTCGGAGAGCTGGGCAGACTGCAACCCAGACAGGCTGACTCCGGCCCTGCCTCAGTCAGGACCCTTTTAGCGCAGGTGACAGAACCCTACAAATGGACTTAAGCAAAAAGAGTGTGTTGGCTCATGTGATTGAAAAGTCAAGAAGGAAGCCTCAGCATGGGTGGACCTGAGAACGTAAACAGTGATGGGTACCTGGTCTCTCCTCCTGTCTCTTCACTCTGTCCTCTCTGTGGTCTTCATTCTTGGGCTCCATGAAGTGCCCCAATGATTCATGCCTTGTAGAGTTTCTCTTTCCCTCTAGCTCCAGCTTGGGGTTTAAAGGCAGGTAATAAATCGCTCTAGAGCTGACAAAGTGATATCAGGAACCTCTCAGGGGAGGCCAATAAACATACAAAAAAAAATGTTTCACATCCTTACGACTCATCAAGGAAATGCAAAATAAAGCCATAAAGAAATACTTCTACACACCCATCCACTGGCTGAACTTCCAAGGACAGACAACACCAGGTGCTGGTGAGCATGAGCAACATGCGGGCCCTCATACACTGCTGCTAGGAGTGCAGAATAATTACACTACTTTGAAAAATGGTTTGTTAGTTTCCTATAAAGTTAAACATCCACCTACACTCCAATGCAGCAAATTTACTCCTGTGTCGATACCTAAGAGAATGAATATGCGCGGTGTCTAGATGGTACATACAGAAATGTTCATATCTCTCTATATAAAAACCTAGGCGACCGTTTGACCATCTGACCAGTAGCTATGATGTGCACTGACCACCAGGGGGCAGACGCTCAATGCAGGAGCTGCCGAGCTGCGGTGACTTGGCAGCCGTGCTTCTCGGGTGATGCACCCAGAACCAGAAAGAAAGGAGCCTGATTCTGGGGTGTGTCACCTGAGAACCACTCTCTTGCAATACATGTCCTGCAGGCTCACCTGGGATAGGGGTGGGGTTGGGGGGGGGGGGTGTCAGAGAGCCAGTTTCAGCCCGATCTCCACAGGCCAGGCCAAGGGACCCCACCAGTGCACGAATCTGTGCAACAGGCCTCTAGTGGCTTTATAACAGCCTAAGTGTCCACAGACAGTAGAATGGGTAGGTTGCTGTTTATTCATACAACAAAATACTACCTAGCAATGAAAAGAACAAACTAGAGCTCCCATAATGACAAAGATGACTCTCATATCTCATGGAGCAAGGAAAGCCAGATTGAGAGGAGTCCACACTTCCCAGCTTCCTAATAAATGACCACAAACCAGCTGCTTACACCCACATGGTCCTAGGTCAGCCCTGCTCGGGGCTCACAAGGAAATAGCCGGGGCGTAGTCAGACTGGGCTCCTCTCACAAGTTCCCCTGGCTGCAGGCAGAGCTTCTTCCCTTTGGCGGTTGCACAAAGGCTACCCCAGCCCCCCCCGCCACATGACTCGCAGGCCCTCTCTCAACAGGGCATGGACTACTTCAAAGCCAGTGAAGGCATCTCATATGACCATGAGAGAGAGGTCCCTGACCTTTGCCCAGGCCTATTGGTTCGAAGTGAGTCACGCACTTTTGGGGAGAGTTGCACAAAAGTGTGACTCCCTGGAGGACAGGCCTGCTGGAGTCTATTTCTACCAAGTTTAAGAGTGACAGGGCAGTATCTTGAGGTAGCTCTTGTGGGATGATCTCCAAAAATCTGTTAGTAACAGAAAAGAAAAAAAAAAATGAAGGAGCAGGGTATGCAGTTTGTATCTTTGGAGAAAACAGAAAGGCAAGAATATCCATGGAATGCCCTGCGTGGTGGCTCGGTTGGTTGAAGCGTCATCCTGTACACCAACAGATTTCGGGTTCGATTCCCAGTCAGGGCACATATCCAGGTTTTGAGTTCGATCCCTGGCCAGGGCATGTATGAGAGGCAACCGACCAATGTTTCTCTCTTTCTCTGTGCTCTCTCTCTGTCTCTCCCTTCCTCTCTCTCTCTCTCTAATCAATAAGCATACCCTTGGTTGAGGATTAAAAAAAGAGTATCTGTAGGTGTCTGCATTTGCGTGTAGCAGAGTATCGTCTCTGAGCGGAGAGGCCAGCAGGAGACTGAGTTTTCATTGTGTACCCTTTTGTACACTACTTGGATATTTGTTTATCATGAGCATATATTTTAATAATTAAAAGGCCTGTTTTTATTGTTAATTAAAAAAAAAGGTCAGACCTCTTGGGAGGTAAAGGGGTCTGGAGACTGCAGCAGCTGCAACACCAGTGGGGTTGCCTCCACCTAACCCCCACCTTGCCGTGGAGAGGTGAGGGCTCAATTACCTGAATTGTGGTGGTCAGACTCAAGGACTACAGCATGCTCAGCGTGACCCTGGGCTATGTCACTTTCTTCTTTTTTAAAAAATATTTTTATTGATTTCAGAGAGGAAGGGAGAGGGATAGAGAGATAGAAACATCAATGATGAGAGAGAATCATTGATTGGCTGCCTCCTGCACGTTCCACACCAGGGATCAAGCCCGCTACCCTGGCATATGCCCTGACCAGGAATCGAACCGTGACCTCCTGGTTAATAGGTTGGTGCTCAACCACTGAGCCATGCCGCCCCAGCCACCTTACTTCTTCATGCCTGATCCCAATCAGTCTAGAAAGCCACCAGGATCTTCACCAGCAGGTAGGGAGAGAACACTTGAGAATGTACACAGAGGAAGGTGGAGCCAAGAAATGGATGCCTGATGACATCATTGGGCCCTTAAGCAAGACCTCCCTGGACTTTCCAGAGAAGCAAGTCAGTGAATGTCCCTTTAGATGAAGCAAAGTTAGGTTTTTGTTGAGCCTGTTCCTATTCATTGTTCATGTCCCATCCACTAGGATTGGCTGTTAAATATTTTGCATGTTACCCCTGGTGTTTGTCCTTCCTGCACTAGAGGGGTTTCCAGTGAGTGGGACTTGAGCCAGGTGCCATGTGTTCAGGTCCCAGCCTCTCACTGGCCTTGCTCTGCTGCCCCCTCTTCCTGTGGGGCCGGGGCCTGTGCCCTCAGGGCTGATGCCCAGGATGACCAGTTGCATGGCTAGCTGTGGCCTTACCCATCAAAGAAACAGGAGAGAAGGGCTGGTCTCATCCACTCCCTACACATTCCTTGTCAGGGACCCCATGACACCTCTGCTTCTGACCTGCTGGAGACGCAGGCCCAGAAATGGGGACATCAGGGCCCATGAGCCCAGGGCAGCTCCTGACCAGGCAGGTGGGTGGGTGCTTCGGGACAGTCTTCCCTGAAAAGGAGGGGCCTGTGCTGGGGCTGGTCAGGAGAGATCAGCAGGGTGACTTCCTGGGGACAGAGGAAAGTAACATCACGTGCAAAGCTCATGGTAAAGAAGGGAAATCACAAAGATCCCTATGAGGAAGCATGGAGAAGGCATGACGAGGGAGCGGAGGGGGCCACTGGCAAAGCCAGGGCTACTGCAGAGGCCTGGCTGGTGGTGGTCAAACTCGGACTTCAGTATATCCCCTGGGCTCCGCCACTTACTTCTTCATGCCTCAGTTTCCTTATCGGTAAAAAGGGGACAGGCGTCGCCCCTCTCTGCCCTGTGATAATGAGCCGAATGAGGTGCCTCAGGGAGAGCTCTCTGCCTGGGGGATGCCCCGTGTTTTCTCTGGTCCTCACAGGGACCCCAGAGCAGGTGCTATTTGCCGCAGGATTCAGAAAAGGCACTGAGGGTGGAGGTATGACTAGAGCGGAGCCCAGAGGGACTGGGCCTGTGTTTCTGCCTTGGAACCCAGGGAGGGTTTTCCCAGGAGGGGTGTCACAGAAGGGGACACAGAAATTCCAATTTCCTTTTTCATCTCCACTCCCACCCTTAAACCCACCCACATCCATATGCAGGCAATGCACAGTCACAGTCACAATGCGCATGGGGCTGAGCACAGCCAGGAGGTTCTGAAAGCTCCGTGGGAATGGCTGGGAGAGGGCCTGTCCCAGTCCAGGCCTCAGATACTGTGGACAGAGACAAGCTTTCCCTGTTGTACCCTCAGAATTCCCCACCAAAACCATGAGAGAATAAATGGTTGCTGGTTTTTGTTTCTTTTCTTTTTTCTTTTTTTTTTTAAGATTTTATTGATTTTTTTTTTTTAAGAGAGAAGAAGGGAGGAGAGAGAGAGAGAGAAACATCGATATGAAAGCAAAACATTGATCTATCAGCTGCCCCTCATCCCCCTTCCCCCAGGGATAGAGCCCACAGCCCAGCATCTGCCCTGACCAGGAATCAAACCATGGTCAGTGCATGGGACAACATCCAGCCAACTGAGTCACACCAGCCAGGGCTATGGTTGCTGTTTTAAGCCATTACATGTTGGGGTGATTTGTTATGCAGCAATAGGTAGCGAACACTTCCCACAACCCTTATAGACTGTCTACCTTGGACAGCTTTAGAGCAGAAGTCCATCATAATGTAGAAAGATGAGGTCACTGTCTTCATGGGGTGTGCATTCAAGGGGTTATGGATAATAAACAGCTTAGAAAGTATCCGGGGAGGGACATGAAGGGGACCTGATTTATGGGGAGTGGGGGGATGGGGCATCCCAGGATTCTACTGGTGGCCTCAGAGCTGCTTGGATGTTCTACTGGTCTGTGAGCTCAGTGGGGGCCCCAGGCAGAACTATCCTATCCAACCAGCCCAGTCACGGAGGGCAAGGGAACCAAAGAGGCAAGCTCTGCTTCGAGAGGTAGTGCCAGCAACAGAGCTGGGCCTGCTGCAAAAGCAGCAACCACAATACTTTTAAACTTTTTATTTTGAAATAAGTATAATCTATACTTATTTATAATGATGATAATAGCTTCACAGGAAGTTACAGAGACAGTACAGAGAGGTCCCACATATCTTCCTCTAACCTCCCCCAATGGTTATGTCTTATGTAACTATAGTGCATCATGGACAACAGGTCACTGACATTGATACAACGTATGTGCCTAGTTTTGTGTCCTTTATCACACGTAGGTTTGGGTGACCACCCTATGGTCAAGCTAGAATGCTCCCTCCCTCATGCTACCATTTAGCATCACACTCCCTTCCCCCACCATGCCTCACCCCTGGCAAACTCTAATCCATTCTTCATCTCTGCAATTTGTTTTCATTTGGAAAATGTTATATAGTCATACTATTTTCATTTTCTGTGATTATTGATACATTGGGAACTTCTTTATTTTTTGTTTTATTGGTTCCTTTTTTTCTTTGTTTCTTTTTCCTGACTTCCTGTGAGTTACTTGAGTACATTTTACAATTCCATTTTGGTTTACCTACAGTGTTTTGAGAGTATCTGTTGGCATAGATTCGTAAAGTTGCTCTAAGGATTCCAGTCTACATGTGTACTTACCACAGTCTACTGTTTTTAACAGTTTCAGTGATGTGTGGAAATCTTATCTCTACATTCCTTTATCCTCCCCCATGTATAATATGATTATCTGAGATGTTGCCTCTAACTACACTGAAACATGAGGCAGTGGTATAATTGTTGCTTCAACCATCCAGTGTAAATTCAAAAGCTTTAGAGCAGAAGTCCATTGTTCTTTCTTTCTTCCTGGTGTCCCAACATCCCTTCTTTTATCATCTATTGTTTCTGTTTAGAGAACTTTTTTTTTAGCCATCCTGTCAGGGTAGTTCTGCTGGTGACAAATTCTCTTTTCCTTCATATGAGAATGCCTTGACTTCCCTCATTCCCTAAGTGGAATTTTCCCTAGTTATAGAATTCATGAGTGACAATTCTTTTCTTTCAGCACTTAATAATGTCATTCCACTTCCGGCTTCCATGGTTTCTGACCAGAAGTCCACATTATTCAAACTGTTTTCCTTTCTCTCACAGGTAAGAACTGCTCCTCTGTTGCTGCTTTCAAGGTGTTTTTATCTTTAGTTTGGGGAAGTTTGATGATGATGTGCCTTAGCACAGATTTCTTTGGGCTTACACCTTTTGTGGTTCATTAGGCTCCTTGAATCTATAGATTTATGTCCTTTGCCAAATTTAGGAGCTTTTCAACCATTATTTCTTTGACTACCCTCCTATCTCCTTTCCTTCTCTGTCAGTGGCAGAAATGTCAGACCTTCTGTTATCTCCCACAAGCTCCTGACACTTTTGTTTTTTCTTCTCAGTCTATGCTCTGTTTTTCAGACTGGGTAATGACTATTATTCTATCTTCACGGTTTCTTTCCTTTCTCCTCTGTTCTGCTGTGGAGCCATCTATTGAGCTTATTCTGCTTCTTAATTTAAAAAAATTCTAAAATATCTATTTGATTCTTTTTTATACTTTGATCTTCTTGCTAAGACTTTTTACATTTCCATTTGTTTCAAGCACATGCATAATTGCTCATCAGAGCATTTTCTAGTGATGGCTACTATAAAATCCTTGTCAGAAAATTCCAACATCTTTGTCACCTTAGTGCTGGCGTCTGTTGACTGTATTTTCAAACAAGCCCAGCTTTCCCTGGTGCTTGCTGTGATGAGTGGCTTTTGATTGGGTCCTTCACATTTGAGGTGCTGTGTGCTGAGACTGTGGGTTGCATTTCAATCTTTGGTATCACAGCTTGACTCCTCAGACCCCATGTGGGTAGACAAAGTGGGCACTGCCCATAACTTTTGGGAGTGGCAGGTTCAGCTTCACCACTTCAGCCCGGGGGATTTTAACACAATGGGAAAACCTCGGCTGCTTCCCTGATTCCTGGGGGTTTGATTCTTGGGGCTGTGGGGTACAAGGGCAGGGGGTGTATTTTCCAGAGGCCACAGCCCCAGAGAGGACTCCCATCCTTGGGAACATCATCTGGACCAAACCAGAGATTGCAAACTGGAGACCGTGTGGCTGGGCTCTTCTCACTGGTGTGTCTTGTTTACTCAACACTTGACCAAGAGTATGTCCATGCTTTCCACAGTTACCCTCCAGCTCACTGCCCACTCCAGCCCTCGTCAGCTCCTCGATTCAACCTGCTTTACTCTTTACATCCATCACCCATCTGGCCCCCAAAGTCATCTGAGTTTGCAGCCCAAGGGCAAGGCAATGCTGAGCCCCTCCAGTGGTCTGGGGAAGTGTCTGTGGAGTGGTGGGTGGGGAAACCTGCTACCATGTGTTCTGTGCACTGTAGTGCTGACAGAAGCCTGGCTGCATCCCCAAGGCCAGGGGAGAGCTGGTGACAGACCTGAGCCCAGGCTGGTCAAAGTGGGCACAGAGAGGGACAGGAAGTCTGAGGAGGGCTCGTGGGTGGAAGGGGCTGTGGTCAGGGAGGCTTTCTAGAGGAGGGGGAGTTAGGAGCATGGGCCTTGAAAGATGGAAGGTAGAGATGGGGTTACGCCTGGACAGGGCACGGCATGTGGAAAGGCCTTATGTGTGAAGGCATCTTTGGAGCAAGAATCTCAGCATGGTGTTTTGGGGGACCCAAGATGGCACAGTAGGTATAAGTTATACTCACCTCCTCCTAGGACCAAACAGGATTTACAACTAAAGTATATAACAAACAACCTGAATACCCAAATGAAGACTAGCTGAACAGAAGTCTCTAACCAAGGATTTACAGAAGACGCCATATCAAGATTCGTAGGAAGGATGGAGATGTGAAGTGTTGGTGCTGGACCCGCATTTGGCAGTTGCAAATCCGGAGTGGCATCTCAGCTACAATGGTCCACCTGAGGAGTGTGGGGTCTCAACGCCACCTGGGCACCAGGCAGGGAAGAGGAGCCCACATAACATCTGGCTGTGAAAATCAGTGGGGATTCTGTCTACCAGGGAGAGAGAGGAGTCTGCTAGAAACCCAGG
Organism: Myotis yumanensis; assembly: GCF_028538775.1. NCBI lineage: Eukaryota > Metazoa > Chordata > Mammalia > Chiroptera > Vespertilionidae > Myotis > Myotis yumanensis. Next base: position 65,360,951 of record NW_027223758.1, read on the forward strand.
TGCCCTCTTAAAGGGCCAGTACACAAAATCTTGTTTGTGGCCACTCACCCTGGGCTCCAGTAGAGGGAAGGCAGCTTAGAGGGTTGTGTGAGTTTGGGGACAAGGTTAAAGGGACAGCTGCCCAGATTCCTGTACTGAGGCCCTCATCCATGCTGCCCATAGATGCTATTTTTCCAGTCAAGCACTCCCCTCCATATAATATCAGCCTAAGGAAATGCACTAGCCCCAGGCTCCCAACTCCCTGTGGCCCTGCCCTACCAAACTTGTGCCCTGAAGAGGTGTTTTCTGGATGCCACTAGCCTGGGACCAGCAGTTCCAATTTTCCTGGAAGGCTCTTGGGAAGATGCAGGTATCAGAGAGGAACAAGAAAAGACTGAGTTCTGTGGCTCTAGGGCAAGGACCATTTTTCCCCTCTTGCTGATCAGTGCCACCCCTTGGCAGGAGATCCACTGGCCCCATCTTTCCAACTTCCTAAAGCCCCACTGTGTGGAGCTCTAGTCCCATGAAGGAGTCAGCTGGCTGCTAGCAGCCTGGGCTCAGAGTGTAGACTTTCTTGGAAGGCTCTTGAGGAGGTCTGGGCAGACTCGGGGGAGTAGAGACTCAGTTTTGTGGCTCTAGAGCAAGGGCCATTTTCCCCTCGCACACTGGTACCACCATTCCTGTGTCCTCCCTCCACATGGCCAAATCTTGGTCTGCTTTAGCCTTGGACAGCTCTCTGAGAACCAGTCCCATCACAAAGGTCCTCAGTCCCCAAGTGGGTGTTGGCTGACTTTTGCTGAATGGCCTCAGACCAATTACAACTAATTAAATTGAAGAAGTAATAAAAAAAACAACTGTCAACGAACAAAAGCTCTAGACCAGATGGCTTCACAGGTGAGTTTTACCAAACATTCAAAGAAGAACTAACACCCATCCTTTTAAAACTATTGCAAAAAAATTCAAGAGGAATGAAGACTCCTAAATTCATTTTATGAGGCCAGCATTTTCCTAAATCCAAAACCAGATAAAGATACTACAAAGAAAGAAAACTACAGGCCAATATCCCTGCTGAGCATAGGTGCAAAAATATTTAACAAAATATTAGCAAACTAAATTCAATAATACATTAAAAAGATCATACACCATGATCAATTTGGATTTATTCCTGGGCTGCAAGGTTGGTACAATATCCATAAATCAATTAACATATATCACATAAACAAAATGAAGGATAAAAGTCATACAATCATATCAACAGATGCAGCAAAAGCATTTGACAAAATCCAGCACCTATTTATAATAAAGACTCTCAGCAAAGTGGTACTGGAGGGAAGATACTTCAACATAATAAAGGCCATATATGACCAATGCACAGCTAGGGGTATTGGGGAACATGTTCAATGGGGAACATCTGAAAGCATTTCAAAAACAAGACAGGGATATCCATATTTCACCACTCTTATTCAACACTACAGGCCTGGTACATGAATTCTACATGGATGGGGTCCCTTGGCCTGGCCAGTGATCGGGGCTAATTGGGGGGACCAGCGGGCTGCGGGGAGGGACCATGGGAGGTTGGCCAGCCATGTGAGGTTGGCTGTGGGAGCGCACTGACCACTAGGGGACAGCTCCTGCATTGAGCATCTGCCCCTGGTGCTCAGTGCATGTCATAGCAACCGGTTGACCGGTCATTTGGTCATTAGGTTGTTCGGTCACTTAGGCTTATAGATAGATAGATAGATAGATAGATAGTACTAGAAATACTACCCACAGCAATCAGACGAGACAAAAATATAAAAGTCATCCAATTAGAAGTAAAACTGTCATTATTTGCAGATGACATTATACTATATATAGAGAATACTAAATATTCCACCAAAAAACTACTAGAACTGATAAATGAATTCAGTAAATTAGTAGAATACAAAATAAATATCTAGAAAATGTTTACAGTTTTATATACCAATAATGAACTACCAGAAAGGCAAACTAAGAAAACAATCCTATTTACAATTGCATAAAAATACCTATGAATAAATTTAACCAAGGATGTAAAAGTCCTATACTCAGAAAATTATAAGACACAGAAGAAAGAAATTGACGAAGATAGATATAAATGGAAGCATATACTGTGTTCATGGATAGAAGAATTAATATTAAAATTTCCATACTACTCAAATAAATCTATAGATTCAATGCAATTCCCATCAAAGTACCAATGGTGTATTTCACAAAACTAGAACAGATAATCCAAAAATTTATATGGAACCACAAAGGACCCCATATAGCCACAACTATCTTGAGAAAGAATAACAAAGTTGGAGGTATCAAGCCACCTGATATTGACCTATTCTACAACACTGTAGTAATCAAAATAGCATTATAGAGGCCTAAAAGCAGGCATAGATCAATTCAACAGAATAGAGAGCCCAGAAATAAACCCATACCTATATGATCAATTAATATTTGACAAAAGAGGCAAGAACATACAGTAAAAATAGTCTATTCAATAAATGGTGTTGGGAAAATTGGACAGGTACAGCAAAGAAAAAAAGAAAGAAACCAGACCACCTTCTTTTTAAAAATATACTAGGGGCCCAGTGCATGAAATTCTTACACTCGGGGGGAGGGTTCCCTCAACTTGGCCTGTGCCCTCTTGCAGTCTGGGATCCCTCGCTCCTTACCACCCGCCTGCTCGCTGCTCCTTACTGCTGCTGTGGAGGCGGGAGAGGGTCCTGCCACTGCCGCTGCACTCGCCAGCCGTGAGCCCAGCTTCTGGCTGAGTGGCACTCCCCCTGTAGGAGTGCACTGACCACCAGGGGGCAGCTCCTGCATTGAGCATCTGCCCCCTGGTGGTCAGTGCACATCATAGCGACCGGTCGTTCTGGTCGTTCCACCATAACGGTCACTTAGGCTTTTATTATATAGATATTTTTATTGATTTCAGAGAGGAAGAGAAAGGAGAGATAGAAACATCAATGATGAGAAAGAATCATTGACCAGCTGCCTTCTGCATGTCCCCTACTGGGGATCGAGCCTGCACCAAGAATGGAACTGTGACTTCCTGGTTCACGGGTTGATGCTCAACCACTGAGCCATGCCGTCTGGGCTAGATCACATTCTTACATCACATAAATGAATAAACTAAAAATGCATTAAAGGCTTAAATGTAAGACTGAAAACCATAAAACTCCTAAAAGAAAACATAGGCAATAAAATCTCAGACATTTCTTGTAGCGATATTTTTTTCTGATATATCTCCTCAGGCAAAGGAAACAAAAGAAAAAATAAACAAAAGGGACTACACAAACTAAAAATGTTTTGCATAGTAGAGAAACCATCAAGAAAATGAAAAGACAACTGACTGGTTGGGAGAAGATATTTGCCAATGATACTCAACAGCGGTGGGGCCCACCATGGGAGGAAAGAAACTCTTGAGTCCACTTTTGCTCAAAGCTCTGAGTCACTAGAATGCAAAAGTGGCCCCTGGAGCTGCTCCTGTGTTGAGAACTTCCCCCCAAATCCTGACCAGAGTCATTTCTAGGAATTGTTCTGTGCCAACCAACAGCCCCCATGCCCTCCTGAACTGCTTGGCCAACAGAAGCAAAACCACAGAGGAAGCCCAGAGAGGAAAAGCCCAAGCTGTCCTGTTGACTCATGTACCCCCATGATGCCTGGTGTGAATCCAGCTGAGCCTCTTGCCTCTCCGTCTGCATTGGGGCGGCCTCTTTGGAGGGTGCTGTCAGGACACACACACACACACACACACACACACACACACACACACACAGGCATGTGAAGATGAAGAGCTCCCTGCTAAATTCAGGGCAGACGCCCCTGGGTTAGAGCAACGGGAACTGTTGCATTGGGCTCATTGGAGCAACAGTTATTTCCCATTTTCTTAACAAATTGCCTGTTGGGGGTCTTCTCCCCATGTTCCTATTGGATTGTTGTTTTTTCCTTATTGATTCTTGGGAGTTCCTTCTATATTCTGGGAGTTCCTTCTATATGCATCTTTTGTCAAATATATGTGTGTTGTAAATATTCTTTCCTAAATCCTGGCTTGTCTGGGCATTCTGACTTTTATAACTCTTAATGAATTATAATTTTAATGAACAAAAACAACCAATTGTAAGGTAGTTAAATTGATTCACATTTTCCTCTATTTATTTTTGATGCTTTGTTGAAGAAATCTTTTCTAGCCCACAGTCATAAAGACAATCTGCTCCGTTGTCTTCTGAAAGTCTTGCGGTTTTCTTCATGGTGCTTGGGCCTATGGCTCTCCTGGAATGGATGCTTGCTGTGATGCTTGAGCGTTGTCTAATCAAACTGCCATCTTGGAAAGACCTTGCCTTTGCCATATGGGGAGTGGACAGAGCGGTGATATGAGCAGGAGCAGGGGACAGAGTGGGGATGTCGGGAAGCAGTGTAGTCTGCTATAGTAAGGTTTTGAAGAGAATCCATGGGGCTCAGGGATGCAGGGGCCCTGTTGGGGGGAAGGCTATTCAGGTGAACACTGGGGTTCCTGGTTGGGCAACCACAGTATGTGAGGGTGCCATGTTAACCATGAGCTGGCCAGCACCCAGAGCCCAGCATCTCTCTTGAACCACCCCAGGGACAGTGGAGACAGAGGGCTGGACCCCCAAAGTGTGGCCCTGGCTCTTGGGGACTGCTGAGCACAGAGTGAGAAGGGCCTTGAGCAGTGCCTGCCTCAGTGGCTCCACAGAGGATAGGGTAGCAAGAAGCAGACAGAGAGATGGGAACAGCCCTGGTGCCAACACAGGAATGGACATTTCCTCAGGCCCACTGTGGCGCTGACACTCACACCTTCTCACCACACTTCTCAGGGGGGGTCTCCAACTCCATCTCCAGAGTGAGGAAAGCAGGGCTTGGAAATAGACGGGACTTGCTGCACAGTAACCAACCATGTCAGAATCCACACCCAGGTGTGTGGCTCAGAAGTCCACAAGGAAGGGAGGTGCTTGGGTCTGATTTGCTGGTTCATGTGTGTACAACAGTGTAGCAGAGTGGCTGTGTTGAGACCACAGACTATGGAGCTCGACTGCCAGGGGTAGCCTAGCAGCTAGGCAACTTGGGCAAGCCACTTCATCTCTCCACCTCACTTTACCCATCTGTAAAATGTAGCAGAGTCCTGTGTTGAGTCAGTGCTAGATTAGTGCTTATTCAACAAAGTAGTACATAGGATTTTCGAAAAAGATGCTCACCCTCATTCAGGGACCTGCAACTTAAAGCCAGAGTGGAAAACCGTGCATATCACCAGATAGGCAATGATTCTAGAGTGACAGTACCAAGCATGGGTGAGGATGGGAGCTATTGGGATCCTCCCAAAGTGCTGCCAGGACTGCAAACCTAGGTGTCACTTGGGAAACTGTTTCGGATTATCCACGCAAACTAAACACACACCAACCTGGTGACCTAACAGCCCACCCCAGGAGCTGACTGCTGCCAGGAGCCCACAAAGATACATCCACAACAGCTCACTGCACAGTGGCCCTCAACCAGGGTGCTGGCCCATCAGCAGACGGATGACCAGTACCACACGTAAGGACATTACCAAGCAGAGTGAACAAACTGCCCATCAGCAACCCCACTGGGATGGGTCCTCACAGCAGGCAGATCTCGTTTCTGTGATGTCCTACGACAAGCACAGCAAAGCAACAGACCATACTGAAATGCTCAAAGGAAACCAAGAGAGGGATTAACCCAGAAATAGGCTAGGCCGCAGTGATGGCGAACCTTTTGAGCTCGGCATGTCAGCATTTTGGAAAACCCTAACTTAACTCTGGTGCCGTGTCACACATAGAAATTTTTTGATATCTGCAACCATAGTAAAACAAAGATTTATATTTTTGATATTTATTTTCTATATTTAAATGCCATTTAACAAAGAAAAATCAACCAAAAAAAAAGAGTTCGCGTGTCACCTCTGACACGCGTGTCATAGGTTCGCCATCACTGGCGCTAGGGGCTGCGAGAGGCAGGGAGGGGGATGAGGCAGGAGAGGGATGAGGTGCGAGGGACCCCTTGGCCAATCTAAGTCCTTACCCGGGCTGTAGCTGTTTTCTCTTCTGTGGAGATGACAGCGAGATTCTCGCCAAGCATGAGCATGGAGGTACTCTGCTGCTGTCGCCCACCCGCTCGCCTTCCCACCATGAGGCTCTCTGGCCCCATGGGTTCTGTTAGATTCACTCCTGGCCTCTCCTCGCCTTCCCTGGGGCATTCTGCTAGGAGGCCTCCATTTCAGGACGTGCAAGGCGCAGGGTGAGCCTTGTCACTGGTTAATGCAGTCTGCCCCCCTGCTGGGCAGCCCGGGGTGGGCGGGGGGTGAGCAGGGGGCGGGGTGCGGTCCGGGATAGCCCAGATTCCCGTCCCAGCACGTCCCCACCTCGGGCCCCTGGGACTAAACTTTCCTCCAGGGTTGCAACCACATCAGTGACTGCGCAGCAGGGAGGGAGGTGGGTGGGTCTTGCGGCCCGGCCGACAGAGGGCTCCGTTTTGCTCACTGGAGAGAGAGAGTACCCATCCCACCTAAGAGTTGCGGTCGCGGTCGCCAAGAGCCGGCATACAGAGCCTCACGACCCTGGACAGGGCGCTTTCCCTCCTCGGGCCTTGGTTGACTCTTCCGGAAACGAAGGTTGTGCTCCCACCCCGGGCCCACGGAGGCCGGGCCCTGCCCCTGGAGACGCGGACTCGGGACAGCCCAGACACGGGAGCTCCCCGGGACGTCCTGCGCGGCCCCCGCATGGAGCCATTTAAGGCCAGCAGCTGCATCGCGCTGGGAAAGCGCGCAGTGGGCCCAGGGGGGCGCGCGGCGCGGGGCAGAGCGCCCCCTGGAGGCCGCGGCTGGCCCCGCCCCCATGCCGGCCCCGCCCCCGCCAGCCCGGTCCCGGCCTCGGGCCGCGCAGGCGCATCGCGTGGCGCTCCGCGGGCGGCGAGATCGAGGCTGGTCTGCAGCCGCGCGGCGCTCGGCGCCCCATTCATGCTGGGCAGCGGCGACGCGGCCACGCAACGGAGCCGGGGTGCGGCGGCGGCCTGGGGCTGGGCGGCCTGCGCGGCTGGGGCGGCCCCGCGGCTGGGCGGGCGGCGGCGGCGCGGGCGGCGGGGCGCGGCGATGGCCGGTGGCGGGGCGTGCCCCGGGGCAGCCGGTGAGTAGGGGCGCAACTTTCCCCGCGGCGCGGCGCGGGGGCGCGGGGTCTCCGTGAGGGCTCCCCGGGTGGGAGACGCCCTCGGGCCCCAGGCGGCGGCCTCCGCTGGGCAGCGGCGTGCGACCGGGCGGGCAGGGGGTGTGCGTGGGGAACTGCGGCGCGCGTGTCCGCGTGTCCCTGCGGCTGCGGCCCGTCTCCCGCGTGTGTCCGGGCGCGGCCGCGGCGCCGGCGCTCAGCTCGTCGTGTCCCCGCTGGCCCGGAGTCGGACCCGGCCCAAGGCCTCGCGCCATTGGCCTCTCCCCGGCCGGGCCCGGCCCGCGGAGCTTCGGGAGGCAGCGCTCTGTGCGGGCGCCGAGGCTGGGGCCGCCGCTGCCCTCTCCTCCAAGGCAGGAAAGAAAGTTTGCGGCGGCCCCGCGGGGAGGGCCCTTGTGGGTGCCCAGGCCGCGCCCGGGGCTGGACCGCGGTCGGACCTCGGGCCGCCGGCAGGGCCGGGCTGGGCTAGGCAGGCCCCGGCAGGGCCGCGGGAGCCGGAGGAGGGCGTGCGGGGCTGCGCCCCCAGTTGGCCCTCAGGGCCCCGGGGTGGGAGCTGGAACCGCTTCCTCCGGACCCACGACCCCCCACCTCCCTAACCCCCGTCGCTCTCTCCGGCCTGGGGCGCCGGGAGGTGGGTGCTATGTCCGCCCAAGGCCCGCAGGGCCGCGCACCCAGGCTGGGAGGGGGCGGTCGCCCCGCTCGCTCGGCCTCCTAGGACTCCCCCTCTCCGGGCCTCTCCGGGGTCAGCCTGCTTCCCTCGGAGGCTTCCGATTGCTTCCTGAAGGGTCCGGGCCTGGTGTGCACCGTGGCCAGGGCAGCGCGGCTGATCTCGGGCTGCCTCTGGGAAGGGGAGTGGGGCTCCAGGGAGTCCCCTGCCTGCTGTGAGATCCAAAGTGCAGTCCGGGAAGGGGGGTGAGAGGGGCTCCAGTGACGGCTGAGAGCCCGGAGCTGCCATTCCTCTTTTGTGGGGTGCTGGGGCCACGCCCCTTGAAAGGAAGGGGTGTGTGTGTTGGGGGTGATGTGGACAATGCCTTTGCTCCCTGAGCCTGAGCTCGGGCACCTTCTCTGCTGGGGCCGGTTTTCTGGGTCTGCGCAGGAAAAGGGGGTAGGGCTCAGCCTTTGCTCCTCGCCCCTGTGGAGCACCCTCAGTACCCTGGGCTCCTTCCCTGTTGGTTTTGGGGTGTACAGGAGAGACCAGGTGTGCACCAGGCAGCCAAGACCCTGCCCAACCCTTGAGGAGCAGCACCCAATCCCAAGGCTAGAGGCAGACCATTCTGCTTCAGGGCCAGGCTGCAAGTCAGCCTGGGAGGGTGGCACCGATAGGCCCAGCAAGGGCATTTCAGGCAGGTGACGGCATGGACAGAGGTTTCATAAGCCCCCATGTGTTGAGGTGTGTGCTTGGGAGTGGGGGACAAGTGAGATGCCGTGGACAAAGCCGATAACCCTTTGCAGGCCTCCTGTGGCCCCGAGGTCATTGCCTCGGCATGTGGGTCTGCCAGGAGGAGAGGGTACCACCTCCAGGGAAGGCCAAGTGGTGGGCACTTTTCTGAGAAGCAGGACTCCAGTGCCCTGTCCAGATCTCTGTAGGTCTTGGTTCCTGGGGGCTGGTCTGGTAGGAGAGCAGGGCATCTCGGGACCACCTCCCGAGGTCCTTGTTTGGGGAGGTGGGGTGGCAGGCAGCTCTTTGTCCTGGTTGATATGGTGAACCACTGGGTAGGATGGCAATATCTTCTCAGTCCCCTCCCTGCTCCAAACTGTCCAAGCCCCAGAAGGACCCAGAGCCAGGGATGTGGGGCTGGGGCTCTCACTCTGTGAAGAAGGTTCTGAGTGAGTGAGGGTCTTTGTTTCTCAGGGTGAGGAAGAGTGGTGGAGGGGCCACTGGGAGAGGGACAGGGGACATTGCTCTCTGTTGCATAGCTGAGCCTATCCTGCCCAGGAGGGGAGCATGCTGTGCCAGGCCTGTCTGCTTCTGTCCTGGCCTCTCTCTCCCTTGCTCACCCCCAGTTGGCACACCCTATACCAGTTCAGCTTCTTCTTCCCGTCTGACTCTGACTGGGCCCCAGGAAGCTGCAGTCATTCTCACTGCCCCCTCCAGGAGGTTCCACCACAGGCCTTTGCTCTGGCTGTCGGACACCCAGGACACCCCCTCCCCCACCATCTCCCACTGTGCCTGGTCCTTCTAGAACTGGTGAATAGGCTCCCTGGGGAGCTTCCCTAGACCACAGTGGCTGGTTCTGCTCCCTCCCAGCAGCAGGGCACAGTATGTGTGGTGCTCCCTTCCCCTAGCCTAGCGTGGTCCTTTCCAGCATCCAGCAGCTTCGGAATGAATACATTTTTTCCTGGGCAGACCAGAGGTATGTGGGAGTCCCAGCAAGTCTGCTGGCTGTCCAGATCTCTGTAGGAGCGTGGGAATCAGGCCCTGTCCTGCCTGGACTAGCTGGGTGACCTTGGTCTATCTGAGCCCTGGGCACCCTATCTCTAAGATAGGAGAAGTGACCCAGACATCTTTGCTGGCCCTTATGAGATGGTGGGCATGAGGGGCCCAGCCCTGGATCCCTCTTTTCCTGGCTGGCAGCCCCATCCCATTGGCCTGTCCCTTCTCTTCCCTTCTGGGCGGTCTCTATTGTGGGAGAAGAGGAGAGGGGATGAGCCCATGGGGTGTGGGCCCAGGGTTTGGATGGTGGCTTCTTCAGCTGGGTCTCTCCTGTTTAATATAAAAAGTAGGGCCCGTAATTGCATTAAGATGTGTATAATTATCCCAGAGGAGGGGAGAGCCCAGCCCCTGGTAATTGCAGGTCTGCTTTGAACTGATAAACGGTGAGTGATTCATGTTTTCTTTGGAGTTCACATGTACTCAGCTTTCAGCCCAGGCCTTGCTGCCACTGTGAGAAGCCTTTTCTCTGGTCTGCCTTGGGCTTCTGAGCTGGGGGCAGGGTGTAGAGGGCTGGGGACTCCTCTCCTGGCTGCCAGCAGAGGTCCCTGGTGACTGTAGTTCTTGGGGCTATGTCTGGGCAGAGATCCTCAAGCAAAGGCAGCTGACATCCTGCGGGGAGGGTCCTGCAAGGCAGCACAACCTGGTTTTCTTGCTGGTGGGATCCTGGCTAATGCCTCTAACTTCCTCAGTTTCCCTACCTGAGCAGTGGGTGTGGGCATCACTGGGCAGAGGGTATGAGGAGAGGGAGGATAAGGTGAGGGAGCAGGTCCTGCTCTATCCAGGGCCCATTCATTTATTTATTCATTCATTCACAAGTCTTGGCTCCTGTTGTCAGCTTTGGGGATACCGTGGCAAATCACAGAGCTAGGCCCTGTTCACAGGGAACTCATTCTAGTGGGGAGAGTGTCTGGGAACAAGAAGTAACAAAGCCATTAGCAAGTCTTATGCTGCAAGTTCAGACTGGGTGACTGGTTGTGAGGGAGCAGCTGCTACCTTTAGCTAGCAGGTTAGGGGAGGCAGCTGAGCCGGAGCCGGAGTGTGGGAGCAGGGGAGGGGACAGCAAGTCCAAGGGCCCAGGGGAGGCAGACATGGAGGCCTATACGCCTCTGGGCCTTGTCTGGCAGTCAGCTGCCAGCTCCCAACCTGGTCTTGGCAGAGGGTCCTTTGGGCCTCAGCTTCCCAATCTGTAACATGAGGTGTCAGGCTATATTAGAGGCATTCTCTGGGAGCAAAGGATGTGTGCAGCTCTCGCCAGCACCTGCCTGCAGTTGGTGCTCAGCATCTCTGCGGTCATTCTCCAGCCAGGAGTTGGGTGAGAGGCCCCAGTACATCTGGCAGAGCCAGGGTAGGGCCCTTGCTGGCATGGAGAGGGTACTCCTGCTGGTGGCACCTTGTGGGAGTGCCCTGACCTTCTCCCTGTTACCCATGAGAAAGAAACTGTTGTCATTCCCATTTTACAAATGGAGAAATGGGGCTGCATGGCTACAGCAACAGAGTCTAATTTAAACTAGTACCTGACTGTCAGCTTCTGGGCTAGGAGGGGAGATGAGACTTTTCCAGAGTAAGAGGGGGCCATAGCAGAATTGGGGAGGGGGGCTGGTGACCTTAAATGTGGTTCAGAAAAGTGACCTGGGCTACTGTGTGGAGACTGGGCTGTAGGTGGACATGAGCAGAGGGTGCCAAGTGCTGTGGTCATCCAGGTGGGAGAGGGGTGGGCAGATTAGGGGAGATTTAGAGGGTGAGTGTGACTTGGGGCTGGAGGGTGAGGATCCTGGGCGTGCCTGGGCCTGTTATGAGAGTGAGTGGTGCTAGGAGCATGATGAGGTAGTGGAGGAGAGGCGGGTGGAGGTGAGCCTGGGGGCTGTCAGATTGGGCTCTGGGTGGGGGTAGAAGGGCTGGAGGTTGGGGAGAGAGAGCCACTGCTGAGAGGTAAGGTTCAGGGAGCCTTTGTTCTCTCTTATCTTTGAAGGAGTTTCTCTTTCCTTGGAGTTGGGTTAAGGGTTTTGAAGGGGAACTCAGAGGCAGTTCACTAGGTCACCTGGGAAGGGTTAGGTGGGGGACCCCTGTTGGCTGGGGATGCGGATGGTAGATGAGACATGCACACAGCTCGGTTTCTGGATCAGTCTTCAGAATACAGGGGCTTGAGGTTAGCAAGGGGCTGGCCCCAGGGCCAAGGTGACCCAGATTGCCCTCTGCCCTCACTAAGAATTGCTGCCCATATGTCTTTGTCTGCTGCGGGGGTAGTGCCTGCAAGTAGGATTATCCAGGGCCTGCAAGGGAGCACTTGTCCCCAGAGCCTTGAGTAGAGGCTGTCACCCACCCTGGGAGCTTGGAGCTTGGGGGACTTGCCCCTAGGACATGGGGAGGTTCTGAGTCAGGAGGTGATGGCTCCCAGTCTAGACCCCCCAAGCCCTTCTCACCTGCCTCCTCGTTCCTGGGTCCATTACTTTCTTCCACCTGGCTGGCAGTGGTAGGCCTAGGCATTCATGATGCATGTCTGGTAGCCAGATAGGAGTCCTATGCTACATGTTGGGGTCACAGGCTTGGTCTTGATGACTCCTGGTGCACCCCTTGCATTTGCAGGGTTTTAGGCCAGGGAGATGTCTTCTTTGAACCTCTGGCTTCTCCAGGGTTAGATCTTGCCTGTGGAGGTGGAGGATGGGATGCCCCAGCCTAGACAGGCACACCAGAGAGCTCAGCAGGTATGTGGGTGTGTCTGCCCTCTAGGGGTAAGGTCTTGCCCACACTCACACCTTCTTTCACTGTTCTCCCTGCAGGGCTGAGGCTCCTGGCCCCGTGATGCACATCCCTGCAGGACCTGAGCACCAAGGCCTGAGGCCCAGGCCTGCCATGCCACTGCTACGTCTGAGCCCGCGGGTGCTCCTGATGCTCTTGCTGCTGCTGGGGGTCATTCGGGCAGTGGCGGGTGCCACTAGGGCTGGCGGGGTTCGTCAGCCTGTCTTCCGCACCTTCTCAGCCAGCGACTGGGGCCTCACCCACCTGGTGGTCCACGAGCAGACCGGTGAGGTGTATGTGGGCGCGGTGAACCGAATCTACAAGCTGTCGGGGAACCTGACACTGCTGCGGACCCACGAGACAGGCCCTGTGGAGGACAACGAGAAGTGCTACCCACCGCCCAGCGTGCAGTCATGTCCACACGGCCTGGGCAGCACCAACAATGTCAACAAGCTGCTGCTTTTGGACTATGCTGCTAACCGCCTGCTAGCCTGTGGCAGCGCCTCCCAGGGCATCTGCCAGTTCCTGCGGCTGGACGACCTCTTCAAGCTGGGTGAACCGCACCACCGCAAGGAGCACTACCTGTCGAGCGTGCGTGAGGCGGGCAGCATGGCAGGTGTGCTCATTGCCGGGCCGCCGGGCCAGGCCCAGGCCAAGCTCTTTGTGGGCACGCCCATCGATGGCAAGTCTGAGTACTTCCCTACACTGTCCAGCCGCCGGCTCATGGCCAACGAGGAGGACGCGGACATGTTCAGCTTCGTGTACCAGGATGAGTTCGTGTCGTCGCAGCTCAAGATCCCTTCAGACACACTGTCCAAGTTTCCAGCCTTCGACATCTACTATGTGTACAGCTTCCGTAGTGAGCAGTTTGTGTACTACCTCACTCTGCAACTGGACACACAGCTGACCTCGCCCGATGCTGCCGGCGAGCACTTCTTCACTTCCAAGATTGTGCGGCTGTGTGTGGATGACCCCAAATTCTACTCATATGTCGAGTTCCCCATCGGCTGCGAGCAGGCGGGGGTGGAGTACCGCCTGGTGCAGGATGCATACCTGAGCCGGCCTGGCAGCGCCCTGGCCCGCCAGCTAGGCCTGGCTGACAATGAGGATGTGCTGTTCACCGTGTTTGCTCAGGGCCAGAAGAACCGCGTGAAGCCGCCCAAGGAATCGGTGCTGTGCCTGTTCACGCTCAGGGCCATCAAGGAGAAGATCAAGGAGCGCATCCAATCCTGTTACCGTGGCGAGGGCAAGCTCTCTCTGCCCTGGCTGCTCAACAAGGAGCTGGGCTGCATCAACTCGGTGAGTGGGCACTCTGCCTCCTTAGGGTGGCTGCTCCCGCCCTGCCAGCCTCACAAACTGGACAGCATTGGCTCTGTGTGACCCCATTCTCCTCTGAATAACAATGTGCCACTTGCCCTGTGCCAGGTGCTGCCGCTTGCCCATTGTTTCCCAGAGGGTAGTGGTTGGCCTCAGAGCTCGCTTGCAGCTCTAGGCTGTCCTCTTCCTTTAGGAGGTGTGGGTGGGAGGAGCAGGCCATGTCCTTCAGTCCACAAGTCCCTGTTGGACAGAGTACTGACCATGTGCCTGGCATTGTTCTGGGTGCTCGCTGGCCCCTTCTAGTCTCTATTTTTCAGATGAGATCTCTGAGGCTCTGAGATCTCTGAGGAGATGAGGCACCAGACAGCATCTCCTCCCACAGTCCCCTGTTAAGAGCTGTGCTCACTCTTGTACTGGGTGCCAGGCCATGTGGGATCTGATGACACCAGCATGAACATAGATGCTGCCTGAGCACATGGATGCTGGGAGCTCAGTAGCTGGCAGCCATATCTCCTGTCTCTATGCCCTGATGGGGCCGGCCTGGGACCAGCTGCTTTTTGGGGAGCATCTCATGTGCCCAGGTGGTAGCAACAACTTTTTTCCAGAGGAAGACACCAGGCTTAGAGGGGAACTTGTTCAGGGTCGCAAGTGAAAGAACTGGGAATTCACCCAGGTTGGGGACTTCCAGAACCAGGCCTCAGCCCCACTGCTTCTGCTGCCCAGGATTTGCTGGGTTGCCCAGAGAAAGCCCAACCCCAGTCTGGCCTCAGTTTTCCCATATCTATAATGGGAATGACACTTGTTTGTCTCTGGGGCAGATGGGATGGTGAGGGTCCCCTTCTCATGTCCAGTGCAGTGGGGGCCTCATGACAGGGCCAGCCTCCACATCAAGGCTCTGGGTACACTAGACAGATGCATCATTCATTCTCCTCTTGGCCTTTCAAGGAAGGCATTCTATCTCCATTGTACAGATGGAGAAACTGAGGCTTGGAGGGGCAGTGCCTGCTGGGGTCACACTATGATTTTCATTCCTTGTGCCCATGGCCAGGTCTGCCCCTTTCCTGGGCATTGTTCCCACTTTCTCCTCACATCCCCTCCAGGACCCCAGCCCAGCCCTGACCTTGCCTCTCCTCCTGCCCGTCCCCTTCTGGCTCCCAGCCCTGGTGGTCCTCTCCCCCTGCAAACCTCAAACTCTGAGCCTGCTACCCAGGGGACCAGCTGTCCCCTTTTGTCCACCTAGAACCTGCCTCTTTCATTCTGCCCTCCTCCCTCTTGCCTTGGAACCGCCCGCACATTCCCTGTGCTCTGGTCTTCTCTGTAATTTCACACTCATCACCTCCTCAGCTGGACCCTTCCCTTGCCTTTTGGGTTGATCCTTGTCTCCTCTCTTGAATAAAACCCTACAAGACAGTTTGTGGTCCACAGCCCCCTCCAGGGCTGTCCCCTGCCTCTGTGTGGCTATCGCTGGAGCAGTAGGCCTGGTCCCTGGTTGGCTGTTCCCTGACCTTCCCCCAGCTGCCTCCTCCTTCATGCCTCCTAATCCAGAATGGGTATGGGGCCTGTGTGTAGTGTGCATGTGAGAAATGGGTCCAGCCCTGGGCCTGCTGGGCCTCAAGGAGCCTTGGTTTCTCCATCTGTCGAATTGGTTCCCACTCTCAGATCTGTGTGGGCGGTACCCTGGGCCACATCCCTGCTGTATGGTCGTGTGCTTGCCTATGAGGACCCTCTGTGAGTCCCTTCAGTTAGTAGAGCTGGCTGGTCCTGGCTTCGAGGCCCCACTCTCAGGGAGAAGGAGTTTGGGGCAGGCTGGGCAGCCTAAAGTCTCACCTCTCTTCTCCCACAGCCCCTACAGATCGACGATGACTTCTGCGGGCAGGACTTCAACCAGCCACTGGGAGGCACGGTTACTATAGAGGGCATGCCCCTGTTTGTGGACAAGGAGGATGGCCTGACCGCCGTGGCTGCCTATGACTACCGGGGCCACACTGTGGTATTCACTGGCACTCGAAGTGGCCGCATTCGAAAGGTCAGGCCTGGGAGTGGAGGTGGGGGCAGGGTAATGGGTGGATGGAGCTGGGGGTAGGAGACAGCATTGTTCCGTGACCTGGAGGCCAGATCCAATGTATGAAGAGGTGGGGTGCCGCCCGTGTTAGGCTCAATGACCATGGGGACTCAGACAAGGGGTAAGCGTGGGCCAGGGTGCCTCAATGGGCCCCTGCCTGCCTTCCTGTGGTCCTCCTGTGGGTCAGTGTTGCATTTGATACTGTAAAGGCTTTGGCTGGACGGTCAGGGTTTAGAGAGGGCTGGCCATCCCACCATCCTCCGGGGGCCTGGAGATGGTGGCTCTGCTTGCTGAAGACACACGGTGACTTGGGAAGTCTATGTGTATGGGTGGTACAGGAAGGTGTGCCTGCCCCCTCCCCTCCTGGAGATCCAGTGTCTGCTAAGGTTGCCTTCTGCTGTGTGGGAGGCCCGACCACCTCCCACCCTTTGAGGAGGCAGCAAGGCCAAGGGCAGGGCAACGGTAGTGCCCCTCACCCCCACCCGCCATTGGCTGGGTGAGTGGAGTGTGGTGACTCACTGCAGAGTGACAGGGACCAGCTCCAGAACCATCCCTTGGACTTCTCAGGGTGAGAATGGGGTACTGTGGGGCAGGGCCTGTCTGGTATTTCCAGGTTTCCTTCTTACCAGCAAGTGTTGGGCTGAGCGGAGCTGTTATGGAACTGGGCTGGGAGGGCTTACTGAACGGGCAGGTGGAGTGAGCCACCTTGTGGATCAGGCTGACTTGGTGGGACCAGGGTAGGGCTGGCCTGCTGTGGAGGAAGTTCCCAGGGCATTTGTAGGATGGGGGTGCCTGGGAGCCCAGAGGGTCAGTGCAGGGGTGGAGTCTGGCGAATGAAATAATAGCTGTCCTGTGGCCTCGTGCTGACACAGCTCCCTGCTGTGCACCATGGGTGGGGGCTGGGCTAGCCTGTGCTCTCAGCTCCCATGTGGGGTATTAGGAGAGGTCTCCCATGTCTGCATGGTGGGAATCATGTTCCACTCCTCACAGACTCTGTGACTTCTGAGAAGGGACACCCCCCACCCCAGCTTTGGGCTGCTGACTGAAGACCACCCTGGGGTGCTGTGGGTTTCTGCTCACAGTGACTGTGAGGCTGAGTGCCTGCCCAACTAGCTAGTGGGGACGGAGGGAGGCCAGTGCAGACCCTGCCACCTTCCGTGTAAGCCCCTGTACCCTCATGTTGAGGGTACAGCCTATGGCCTGAGTGGGGCCTTTTCCCTTCCCAGGGGTCAGGCCCCCACTCAGCATTCACTCCTTCCTGCCCCAGGGAGGACACACAGGGCTGGGGGAGCAGGGGAGAGGGCCATCAGAGCCTCTGTGGGGTGTGTTGCACAAGTTGTGCCTGGAAGGGGCCAGAGGACCTCCCCCTGAGGTGGGTGCATGGGAAGTGCTGGGGGAGCCCCTTGGAGACATTCCACATGGTGTCCCAGCAGGAGGGCAGGCTCCCCGGGGCTGGGAATGCCTCTCCCAGTCTTTTGATGGCTGATGGCTGGCAGGCAGCTGGCTGAGGTGCTGTATATGCCCACAGACCACCCTGCAAGCCTGGGAGAACAGGTTAGTCCAACCCTATTCTGCCGCCACCCCCCCATACACACACTCCTCACTCTCTGTGCCCCAGGGCCTCTTCTGGGTGGGATCTGGGTGGGAGCTTTTGAGTCCAGTTAGTCCTGCTCTCCTACCTCTCTGACCACTCCCACAGAGGAGAAACTGAGACCCAGCATGTGGACTGTGGAGTTGGACTTGGGCCCATTAATGAGAAGGGGCTTAATTGGGCATTGGGAAGCCACAGCCAGAAGTCCCCTTCTTCCTTTCCTCGCCCTGCCCCACCCCCCCATACCTGTTTTACAGACCCCATGGGTACCGGCTCTTTTCACCCCTGGACTCATCAGCTGGGCACCACACACTGCGCATGAATGAACAGTGCCCTTCCTGTATGTGGGGTCAGTCATGTCCAGGCTGTCCGCCCAGTGGTGGCAGTCTGCAAGTTGGGGATCCTATTGCATTGGTTTTGAGGCTTTCAGAAGTGTGCCCCTGCCTCACCCCTAGACTTGCTACCTGCACCCCTTCCATCCAAATGTACCTCCCCCAGTAGAGGGTGGCTCAGTAGGCTGTTGCATTGCTGTTCACACCCCAGTCTCGAACAAATGACTGAGCGTGGTGTGCTCTCGGCTCTCCCCCTCACCAGCTGTGTGACCGGGAGCTGGCCAGTCCAGCTCCTCTGAGCCATGGTTTACTGAGTGCAGCCTGAGGAAGGAGAGAGGATGTGCAGGCAGGCCAAAGAGCCTGGTGTGCTCCCGCTCCCACTTGGGACATGCAGTGAGTGCTCGTGTGCTGTCGTCTCAGAGTCCTCACAGCAACCCTGTCATCCGATTGACAGATGAGGAAACTGCGGCATGTAGGTGGAAGTTGCGGGCATCCAGGGTTACTGGCTCCAGGGTCCTAGCTGTGACTTCAGCCTCTCTACCTTTTGTATGGGTCTCTGGAGGACAGGAAATGGGGCCTCTACTTCAGTGACCTGCTCCCGCTCTGAGTAAGCCTAAGGCGGCCCCTCTCCCAGAGACACACCTCCGCACCCCCCCCCCCCCCCCCCCGCTCCTGCCTCGAGCTGCCAGCCTGCAGGACTCTTTCTTTCCACAGCCCAGGACATCAGCTTAGGACCAGGCCGAGCTCCAGCTCCTGTGGCCCAGCCTTCTTCTGTCTGCCTCCCCCTCCTAGAAACTGTGGCTCAAATCCCACCCCAGGGCATGTCTACAGGTGGAGGATAGGAGCAGGGTGGGGCTAGGGGGAAAGGGTGCCCCCCTTTGCTCCTCAGCTCAGGTTCCAGTCCCACTCTGCCCACCCTAGCTCTGTGACCTCCCCTAGGTTCCCAAGCTAAGCCTCTAGCCTTGACCCACTGCGAAGGATGCCTGCTCCCTGGCACATGCCTCCTTGGCTAGGGACCAGCAAGCATCAGCAGAATTCACTCTCCCACCTCATTCTACCCATGGGGGTGGCTATGGTCTGAGGGCTAGGGCCCAGGCAGGAAGGGCCATCGGGTGCTCTCTGTTTAGCCCGGCTCAGTGCTATGCCACCTTCCTGCTCAGCTGCCCAGCTATCCAGCTACCTCTCCTCTAGGCCTTAGTGAGGGCTGGGCCCTTCCTGCCCTGGAGGTGGGACCCCAGGCGTGGCCCTACTTTGTGAGTGCAGTGGGCACTGCCTTCCTGCCCTCTGTTCTCACCTCATGCTGGGGTCTGGGGTCCCCACCCATTGCTGACCCAGGGGCAGTACCTTCTATGCTGGACACACCCCTGCCTTCCCCAGCCCTGGTCCTTCTTGGGCTCTTTTTAAAATTTTAATCCTCACCTAAGGATATGTTTTTATTGATTTTAGAGAGAGGAAGGGAGAGGGAAAGAGAAACATTGATTGGTTGCCTCCCATGCATGCCCCAACTGGGGATCGAACCCACAACCTAGGTATGTGCCCTGGGAATCAAATTAGCAACCTTTTGGTGCGTGGGATGATGCTCCAGCCAACTGAGCCACCTGGCCAGGGCCTTCCTGGGTTTTAAGAAGCGACTGAAGAGCTCCAGGGATGTGGTTGGCTCCTGGGATAGACTCTTCCAAATGTTGTATAAAATTGTAGCTGATTAATTTAATACCTGCCAACTTCAGCTGGTCAAGGCTTACTAGGGGTGCCCCCTAACTCCCCTCCTGTTCCCTAGAGGCCCTGCCTGCCACCTGCTACCCCCACATAGGCAGCCCGCCCTCCTGGGCTGACATGCCCCCAGAGCCCCAGCCCTGCATATAGCCCCTCCCACCCCCACCCCTCCTGTGGCCGTTGGGGACCTCCTTGGCCTTGTAGGAGTTCCCAAGGTAGCTCCTGGCTTGAGTCTTTCGTAGTCAGCTCAATACCTGCACTGGGTGGGGAGAAAACAGGTCCTGGACTCCTGCCAGTGGATGCCCACCTGCCCCTCCCCAGCCTGGTGGCTTTCTCTGACTCTCCCTTTCTGCCAAGCCCCGTGGGCCTGGTGAGGGGTGCCCTGGGGCCAGCCCTGCACAGGCCCTATCAAGACTTGCCTGAGGAATTCAGTTCTATCCTCAGTGCAGCCTTGCCCACTCTGGTGGCTGTGGGCCCTGTCTTCCCAAATCTGTATTTTGTATGAGATCTCTTGATGGTTAAGTTTTGGCAACTAATACACGTTTTTAGAAAGTATCATAGATCAACTCAAGGGTGCTGTGAGCCACCAGTTTGTGGCCTGGGGATATGGGCCATGACATTGTGGGCTCCCAGGGTACTATGGGTAGGCCTCGGAGTGGGATCCAAGGGACAGCTGTCCAGGTGGGCACTGTGGCTGCTCCTGTCCAGAGTGAAGACCCCTCCTCTCAGGTCCTCAGTTTCCTCTCCACACTGGGCAGGCCCTGCCTCCCCTGGCTGTTGGGCGGCCATGGGCATGTTGATGCTCTTTCCTCTGTGGTGATCCCTGTATGGAGGAGAGACCGAGGCTGCAACACTCATCCCCCAGAGCCTGGGCCAGGCTAGCTGGGCTGCCATTCCTATGCACGTAGCCTCACATCTGGAGCTGCCTGTTCTCACCTTGCCCTCGAGCATCACTGCTTTGCCTGTGGTTGCTGCTCTGGGTCTAGACTGCTGAGGAGAGACACCTCTTACTGGGTCTGGAGAGCTGAGGACAGGGACACCTCTTACTCTCCAAAGGCCTTCACATCTCTAGAAACTTCCCTCTAAATGCCTTTTTCTATTCCTCTGGCCCCATTCCACACCCCGCCCCCCCCCTCCCCCCAACAGGATTCTGAAATTCAGAGTCAGAAATCCTGAAAGTCAAGTGGCACATTCAAGACCTATGTGGAGTGATGGGTAGCAAGTTCCTGCCACTCGGGTGGCCAGTATGGCTCTCTTCTCAGAATCTTTGTGCCAGGTCCTCCCTGCCCTGGGCTGAGAGCCTGTTTGGTGCATCCATCAGGGACCCCAGTTCCCCAAAGCCCAGGTCTGTGCAGGAGGCAGGTTGGGGAGCCTTGTGAGGTTGGGAGCAGGGGTGAACAGGGATGCTGGCCCCAAGAAAGATGTTGGGCAGGACCAGGCCTCAGCGTTATTTGTGAGACTCGACCTTGCTGTGTGGATAGCCAGAGTGGTTCTGTGTTATGGTGGTGGCATGGGCTCTGCACATGTGTGCATGATGTTCTACTTTGGGGCATGGTGGTGTGTTCCTCGTGGGTCTGTGACAGCAGTGCTGCTTCACGAGTATCTGTGCACGGCTTCTGTGACCGCAGAGCCGTGTTTCTATTAGGCTTCTCCTTGGGAGTTGGGCTGCCAGATCTGCTGTGGTTTTTATTCCTGAACCTCCAGGTGTTTTCCAAGACTAGGTGGGGATGTGTGGCAGAGCCTGGTAGGGTGGTTGGTCCTGGTGGTGGTCATGCTCATGCCAAGTTACTGGTCCTGGTGGTGGTCATTCCCCTGGGGATTGTTGGCAGGGAGAGGAGCAGTCCTGGCTGCCAGCTTCCTTGTCTTAGCTGTTGTGCCTGTGGGCCCCACAGGTGTACTGCCCCTGCCCACCAAGGACAGTAGTCACTAGAACCTTTGGGTGGCATCGCATTGTGCCCTGTGTCCAGATATCTGTGTGCCCTGTGGATGTGTGCGTGTGACCTTCTGTTTGTGGCTCCCCTGGTGCAGCTGGCCACAGTGCGCTGAGCCAGAAGGGCACAGGGACCTCTCATTCATCCTACGGGTCTGTCTAATGCCGTCCCAGCTCCTTGTCCCAGAGCCCAGGCCACATGAGCATTGCTTCTGCTTCCCATCAGGTGGTGGCCAGTGGAGTTGTCCACAGATGTGCATGGAGGGTCCTGCACCTGGCCCAGCACTCCAGGCCCTCCTTTTTGTGGGGTCTGGCTAATCAGGCCTCAGCCCTGGCAGGGGCACGTGGGTACCTTTGATAAGTATGACCCTTGCAGGTGCTGGCTAGCATTGGCCTCCCTGTGCTCATTCCTTAGCATGTCCAGGGCCAGCGTGGGGGCAGCTTCATGAAGGCCCAAGGTTACTGCCCACAATGTATAGTCTCCCCCCACCCTCCCACCCATGGCAGACTGGGCCCTGCTCTCCAGGACCTGTCCTCTTGGGGGTCAGAGTGTGGGAGCCCTGGCAGCACAGTGAGAAGGGTACAGAGGCTGGAACAGTCCAGGGGATTGGGAGTCTGCTGGGAAGGGTGTTTGAAGGGAGGTAACAGCATGGCCAAAACTCAGGGTGCCTTAGTGCATGCTGGGAACTGAGGGGGCCTGAGGAAAAAGAGGTGTCAGGTGATGCCTCAGGCAACTCTTATTCCACATGTGGCAGCCAATTCACTGGTGATCCTGCAGTGGTCAGCGTCATGGGGACAGGAAGATATCCCACAGGATTCTAAGACTTTGGAGTGCTGGCCTGGGTAGAGGCATGGAACCAGAGGATTGAGGTGGCTTCAAGAAAGTGGAAAGGGCTTGTGTCTACTTGCTTGTGCTGGGGACCCAGCAGGTGGGGGTAGGGTGGGTAATATCGGTCTGTAAGGGCCCCAGCTCTGTGGAACTCTGGCGTCATAAATGGGAGGGTGGGCAACAAATGGCTTTTGAGTTTGAGATGACATTGGGCCAGTCACTGCTGCCTGCCACAGCATCCTTGGTTGCACCAGGTGCTAAATTTCGGACTGCAGGTGGGCACCCTGGCCACATCCCAGCTGAGGACAGTCCCAGACAATGACATGTGATGGAAGGCCGTGTAATCTACTCTGCCTCCTGGCCTAGCTTTGTGCAGCCTCCACAGCAGCTGCAGATTCCCTGAAAGAGCTTTGCACCTCCCCCTATGGCAGGGTTGAGCCTTAGGAGCCCAGTCTCCAGGCAGCTTCCAGCAGGCTGGCCTCCCCAACTTTTGGAACCTTGACCTTTTCACTTAACCCTGTTAGAGGTGGTTTTCTGTTGGCAGATGAAACTGAGGGTCTTGGAGGACCACTGCTTGTGTTGATTGGTCCCTGTTCTTCTCTGTCTGTGAATTAGGAGGCGGGAAAGATAAGATTCCTGGGATCCTCCCCCCCACACACTTCTGCCAGGTGTGTCTGGCCCATTTATGTTTTAATTACCCAGTTACTGCCAAGAGGAAATTGCTAGTTGCTTTTCCAGTATCAAATTCTTCCTAGTCTTTCTGAGAATGTTCCCAGGAAGGGGCCTGGAACCTCACCCCAACCAGAGGAGGGGGGAATCCCGTGGCAGCCCATGAGGGGGAACGAATGGTCCAGGAGCTTGTGTCTGTCAGGGCCTTAGCCATCGGCTGATCGGGAAGGAGAGGGAAGATAAGCTCTGCCCTTGGGGAATCCTTCCAAGAGAGGGTGGCAGAGGCTCCTGCTCCTTGAACAGGGGGGCTGGGAACAGGCTTGGCAGCTGCATCTCAGGAGGAGGAGGATGCCTGTGAGGCCCCAGCCCTATGTGCTGGCTGCTGCCCCTGTCCTCTGCCTTTCCTCCCACCCATGGTCCTGTTCTTCTACCCCCAGCCCCCGTCTGGAGACCAGGAATCAGCTCAGTCAGTGCACCCTCACTTCACAGAGACATGAGGGCTGCATCTTGGGGTGAGCATAGCAGAGAACTCTCTTCCTTCCTTTTGGGCTAAGTTGGGCAGTCCCCTGCCTCCGGGCAGCTAGGGCGCGTGCCGGTCTTGGCAAGCAGCCTGAACAGCCCAGAAATCCACCCCAGTGCCCCCGCCTGCCCTCAGACTGGAGAATGGGCCCTTTGTTGGTTTCAGGCTGGACAGACAGCTGACCTGGTCGGGCTGTCAGCTGCCTGCCTGCAGCAGTTGGCCAGGGCCATGCAGTGATAAGTGCAGGGGAAGCCAACTGGGCCAGCCTGGGCCTGGGGCCTCCAGGGCCAGGGGCCACCCGCCTGCCCCTAGCTGCCTCCCCTTGGCCCTGGACAGGGCTCCATCTGCAGGGACCTGAGGGTGAAAGGGTGAATCTGTTCCCTGGCCCATCTGTGGGGAGGGCAGACGATGCCCCAATGGTGGTGGTATTAGGTGCTCAGCCCTGGCTCTAAGAGGTGTCTGGAGGTGCTGATAGCCCTTTGCCTCAGCTCAGAATCCAGGGGACTCCCCAGTACAGAGGGACAGGGAAGACTGAGGGAGAAGTGGACAAGGCTGGAAAGCCCAGGCAGAGGCCAGAGCTGTGGGTCGGTGGGTAACTAAGCCAGGTGCAGCCTGGGATGTGCTCAGGGAAGCTGAACAGCGTTGCTAAAGCCATCTGGGTAGACGGAGGGCTCTTTTCTCAGCCAGGGCGGGGAAGGGCACTATGGCAGAGGGACCTCTGTGGCAGGGCTAAGTTTGGGCCCTGAGTTTTTCGTGGTGGGAGATAGAAGGGAGGGTGGTCGCAGCCAGTCCTGGAAGTCCTGGTGGTCTTTCAGGAAAGGTTTGCCAAACACAGAGGTGACAGCTGGAGGTAGGGGGGAAGTACCAGGGGACTCCGGAAGTCTCCTGTGTGCTCTTGCAGGCCCAGCTGTCCCAGGGTGGCACTGGGTGGTCCTAGAGTGGACAGCTGTGGGTGTGGTGTTGGCATGTGCACTGCTGGGGGCATGTTCCCCGATGTCCTGCCAGAGGTCTGGCCCTTGCCTGCCCTGCATGCTCATTCTCCCTGGAATGCACTCCTGGTGGCACGTTGCGTCTATCCTCCCACTTTTGGGCCAGACGCTGTGTCCCCAAGTGCAATTGGGAGTTCAGGGCCTACACAAGCCCCACAACCTGCAAACCAGCCAGGGCACAGCAGGCATGTCCCTAGGACTGGTCATTCCCAGCTGGACCCCTGACTGTCACACGTATGCATGTAGGGTCCTTGGTGACCCTGGACCCTAACTACTCAGTGTGCAGTGTGGGGCTGTTACCTACTCTCTCTACCCTCTGGCCTGTGGGCTGGGCCTCCCAACACCCGCCTTGCTCTGTGCCCTTTAGGAATGAATGCCCTGTCTCCTTGGGGCCTGCCTGTGTGTGTTTAAGGGCTGGGGGCAGTCCAGTGTTGGGCAGGTGGATGGACAGATGATGTGTTTGCTCCCTGTCGCAGCTGTTGGGTGCCACCTGTCAGAGTCGGCATGCTGCCGGCCCAGGGGCGGGGGGCATTCCAGAACCCATGCCTGGCCTGCCTCCCCTCTCCCACCTTCTCCAGGACCCCTGGGAGGAGGCCCAGCTCTCCCCCTACCATGACTCAGAGCTCATGTGCCCCTGGATGTGACAGCCATGCCTCAGCCCATACCCTCATCCCTGAGAGGGAAGGTGGGGTTCAAGAGTGTCCCCTGACAAGGACCTGGGGGCAGGTGTTCCCTAGTGAGAGACTAGGCTGGAGTGTTGGAGGGAGGGGCCGTAAGCTTGGCACTGGGAGATGGGGTCAGGCTTGGACTTCTGAGTGCTACTAGAGGCATCTTCAGGGATGGGGCAGGGAAGAACCAGGCCTTGGGGAGAAATCCAGAGTCCTGATTCTAGTCACTTGGGTTAAGACAGTCTGAGCTCAGGGTCTCCACTGGGGCCCTGCCTTCCCCTCCTGTCTTGCTCCCTGGCTGCTGTCCAGACTGGCCTTGTCAGGTCTATGTGACTGGCTGCTGGGGTTTGGGAATTGCCGTGGGGCCTACCGCGTGGCCCTGTTTGGCACACTGGCTTGTTCCTCATTTAATCCTCAGAAAAGCTTTGGTATGGGGAAGGCTGGTTATCATTCCCCTTTGACAGGTAGGGAAACTGAGGTTCAGAGAGGCTCACCACCCTACCAGGGTCACACAGCTGGTGGGTATCTGAGCCAGAGCTTGGGCCCAGGCAGTGTGGGTCCAGAGACTGGACTCCTGGCTTCCTGGGCCCTCTCTTGTGGCTCATGTCTCTTCTGGGCCCAGCCAGCTCAAAGAGCTGACCTCCAGCTCCCTGTGAGTAGTGTCTGCCTGCAGGCTGCCCACCCAAGCAGGGCAGGAGGCTTGTGGGAGTAGGCTGGATGTAGGTTGGGGTCCTGTCCAGTTTCCACAAATAGGGGCTCTGAGGATGGAGGCCCCTCACTTGATATCTTCCCCCAAGAAGCCGGGCTGGAGCCATTTGGGCAGTTACAGGCCCACCCCAGGTTCATCATCCCCTGCCCAGCACTGGGTGGTGCTCTTCCTGGTCTGGTTTGACTTAAGCCTGCCTGCCTGGCTGGGAGGCAGCTGAGAGGATGTGCAGCTGAGCAGAAGTGGGGGGTGGCTCTGGGCTCTCAGGAATGCGGCCTTCCCAGTCTCTCACAGCCAGCAGCCTCTGGCCCGGAGACACAGCGCCACACCCTGGCTGGCTACCCTTGCCCGGCCCCTGTTGGAGCTTTTCCTTGCCCCGAAGCCCACCCCAGTCAGTCAGGCCCACCCTGTTCCATCAGTGTGGGGGTGCAAAACAGGGACTGAGCCCTGGCCCCAGCCCTGCCCCTGAGGTGGAGGTGGAGAGGTGGGCTTGCTGCCCTGGTATAGCCAGAGCTGGGAGGGACCTGAGCAGAGCCAGCAGCCCTGTGCCCTGGGAGCCTGCCCAGACCAGCTGAGCTGGGCTGAAGCTGCCCCATGAGTCCCATCTCTGGAAAGCCCCCTGGGTTTCTCTGTTAATTAAATACATTTGTTTGGTAAAAGCAACTAAAAATACTTGTAGCATTGCAAGCTGCAGAGAAGAGCTGGCTAATTAATGCCTGGTTTGTTTGGTATCTGAAATACAGCTTCCTCTGAGGGCGAGCCCCAACTCCAGGATGCCCTGGGGCACAGCCCCTCACACTGAAGCAGTCTCCTCACCCTGGAGGCTTCAGGGGTCTCACTTAGCCTTCTCACTGTGCTGGACCTCCCATGCTCCCTGCAGGCCCCTCTTTTCCTCCCTCCCAAACATCCTCTCCTCAGGGAGGTCCAGCCTGTCCCAGGAAGGTGGTGTGTTTTCAGGGGGTACCTGCCACCTTTGCATTGGATATGGTTGTGTGGCTCGGTGATAAGTGAGGGGTGGGGGGCTGTGGTTCTCTCCAATCCCCAAAGACCCCCACCCCTGGGCTGTGGCCTCTGTTGACTGAAGAAGGGTCTAGGCTAGGACCAGCTTACCGGTATGCAATATGTCCTGCTCATGCTGCTTGGGTTGAGATGGGGGCCTCAGCCTTGTTCTTGTAGGGCTTTGGGGGATGGCTAAGGGAGGGACTTGGGACCCCCACCTTATGTGGGTGTAGGACTGGGGCACAAAGACATTGGCACAGCTTCTCTCAGGCCTTCAATGCCACAGATCCTGGTGGACCTGGCCAACCCTGGCGGCCGGCCAGCCCTGGCCTACGAGAGCGTGGTGGCCCAGGAAGGTAGCCCCATCCTTCGTGACCTGGTCCTCAGCCCAGACCGCCAGTACCTCTATGCCATGACGGAAAAGCAGGTGGGTGCTACACGGATAGATGCATGTGGGTGGGCTTACCTTTGGGGGCTGCGCATGGCCGCCATGGCCCACACTGTCCATGCTGCCTCTAGGTTCTCCTGGGCCAGGTTTAGCATTCCCACCCCTCCCTGAATGACTTCATATCCACAGGAGCAAATATTTGAATGAGAGCATTATCAGAGTATTGGGGTCATTGCAGGGTTTGAGGCAGGCATCTGGGGCCCTGAGTTCTTAGACTGAGTTCTCAGTCCCCAGCACTGGCCTCATGTGCCTGGTGGGGACTTTGGGCAGCAGCCTCTGTGGGGCCTGTGGCTGGCCTGGCCCAGCTTGTCAAGGCCATGTGCTGTGTGCCGGGCCAGGCCTGCTTGCAGCCAGCCTCTGCCTTTCTGTTCTGCCTGGTGAACCATGGCAGTTGGGGTAAGGGGGTTGGGAGGCAGGTGGGAAAGACAAGACCTCCCTTCCTTGACCAGCTCTCGTTTCTCTGCCCCTCTCTGGCTGTCTGGTTCTTCCCTTTCTCTGGGGACCTCAGAGCCAAGCAGATGAGGTCAGGGCAAGTGGGGCCCAACCTTCCTCTGTGCTTAAGATATGGGCCAACAAGCCATGGATCCCCTGGAACCTCAGAGTCCAGGCAGATGGGAGAGTAACTCTGGCTGGAGCAGTCGGCTCTCTGGATGACTCACCTGCACCACTTGCTCCCTGGCCATCACCACCCTTGGCTTCCGGGGGAGAGGCCTGACTCAGCCAAGGCTGTGTCCCCCAGGACTGGCTTTTTTTTTTTTAATATATTTTTATTGATTTCAGAGAGGAAGGGAGAGGGAGAGAGAGAGTGAAATATCAATGATGAGAGAGAATCATCGATTGGCTGCCTCCTGCACACCTTCCCCTGGGAATCAAGCCCGCAACCCAGACATGTGCCTCTGACCAGAATCAAACCTGGGACCCTTCAGTCCGCAGGCCGATGTTCCATCCACTGAGCCAAATCAGGCAGGGCTGAATAGATCTAGCTGGAGGAAGTCCCAAGATGGGGGTGTCCCTGGATTATGGGATCAGGGGGGCAGATGGCAGTGCTGAGGAAGTGAAGTTGGTAGGGGTCCCTGGGATGGACTTGGTAGAGGCCTGCCACAGAATCCCCTCCTGTCAGGTGACACGAGTGCCCGTGGAGAGCTGTGTGCAGTACACGTCATGTGAGCTGTGCCTGGGCTCTCGGGATCCCCACTGCGGCTGGTGTGTCCTGCATAGCATGTGAGTCTGGAGGGGGTAGGGGTATGCAGGGGGGCCCTGATGGTTGTCTCTGCCCTGGGAGGGCCCCAGATGGCCTTGCTGTGCACCTCGGGTGGTCACAGCTCCCCTCCGAGCTCCTCTGGGTCTTCCTGGGTTTGGCGGTTTCCTGTGACCAGCTGAATGACAGCCAGTCTAGCCACATCCCAATAAAGACGGTGTGCAGTGAAGCTGGTGGGCTTCCCCAAGTACAGGCGTCGGCTCTGCCGAGCATGGGCTAGGTGCTGGGTTGCTCCTTGGGCTAAGCCCAGGCTCCTCTACCTGTAGCTGCTCCCGCCGGGATGCCTGTGAGCGGGCAAATGAGCCTCAGCGCTTCGCCTCAGACCTGCTGCAGTGCGTGCAGCTGACTGTGCAGCCTCGCAATGTCTCCGTCACCATGTCCCAGGTCCCGGTGAGTGTAGCCACCCGGCTTGGGCCAAGGGACGGGGGTGGGGGGGTGGTGACAGGACTCCATTCACCCACACCTCCTGCCCTGGGTGCCCTAGCTGGTGCTGCAGGCCTGGAATGTGCCTGACCTCTCTGCCGGCGTCAACTGCTCCTTCGAGGACTTCACTGAGTCTGAGAGCATTCTGGAGGACGGCCGTATCCACTGCCACTCGCCGTCCTCGGGCGAGGTGGCGCCCATCACTCAGGGCCAAGGTAAGTGCACCACAGCTGGGTCTGGGCTGCATTCAAAGGGGCCTCCTGCTGGGGGGGTGGACTGTTGTTGGGGACAGAGAATGGGTGTTGCATGGTGACCAAGGAGGATGGCAAGGGAAAGAGCAGATGCCAAACGGGCAGTATATAGTCAGGAGACAGGTGCAAAGAAGCAGGGGCCCACCTGGTATGCTCAGGTGTCCACCAGCTGGAGGGGCTGAGGTGCAGCCAGGGGCTGTGTACTTGGTGGTTGGGATGGTCCGTGGCGAGATCATTTCCTGTTCGGGGGTTGCCCTGCATGGGTGTCCTGGTGATCTGAGCATGTGCTGCCCTACAGGAGACCAGCGGGTGGTGAAGCTCTACCTGAAGTCTAAGGAGACGGGCAAGAAGTTTGCCTCCGTGGACTTTGTCTTCTACAACTGCAGTGTCCACCAGTCGTGAGTGTTCCGGGCCTTGTGCAGTAGTCAGGGTGGGAGGCGAGTTCTGCCATGAGAGCAAGCCCCTGGGCAGAGGGGCCAGATGAGCCTGAGGCGGGGGCAGCGGTCAGAGCAGGTGGGTGGTGACCTGCACTGGTTCACACTTGGAGAGTCTTGCTCTTAGCCTCGGTATGAGGAATGGCCTATGGGCACCAAAGCAAAGCAGGGAGCTCTGGAGGGGGGCAGAGGCCGCTAGGCCGTCTAGATGGGCAATGGTGTGCCATGGGACAGGCTATTTAGTACCTGCTGTTGTGGGACAGGTAGCAGTCCAGGTCCTCTAGCTCATGCTGCCCCAGATGTGGGTTGGGGTGGAGGATGGAGAGGCTGGGGCACAGAGAACCAGGATGGAAGCTGGTGCTGGCCTGGTGCTTGTCTGCTGCCTGTCTTGGCTGTGAGTAGCAGGAAGAATGGAAGCAGCTGAGGACCTACTATTTATCCTGCCATGGGCTGGCACACTGGGCCTAGAGGGGTGCTCTCGGCCCCATCCATGATCTGGAGGATGCTTGACCTTGGAAGGGCCAACATGGGGCATGGGGATGGTTGGGTTCAGCCTCAGCTGTGCCTGCCTTTGATGGTGTGGCCTGGATATTGTTATTACCAGGGTGTGACCTCTGTTCTGGGCCGGCTGGTATCTTTGGGGCAGGGGGCTGCACTCCAGAGCTGGAGGGGATTGAGGGTCTCAGGAGAAGCCCAGTGGCTGGCAGGTTGGTAGGTTCTCAGAGAGCCAGTGGTATTTGCCTGGGAGTGGTAGTGAAGGGGGCCACTGAGGCTGTAGAGACGAGGTACAAGTCATAAGAAGCTGCGGGGGCGGAGCACTGAAAGGGCCCTGGCCAGGCTCTGGGGACGTGTCAGAATGAATGGGACAAGCTCTTGCCAGGCGGAGCCTTCAGGGTGGTGGATATCTCCCATAGCTCTATCCACCAAAATTTAAATCTAAGTTAAGACAAGACAGAATTTAAAATATACTTCCTTAGTTTCACTAACACATTTCCAGTGGTAATTGTCATGTGTGTCCTAGTGTGGACGGTGTAGACTTTAGATATGTCTGTCATCAGGAAGGCTCTGTAGGCTAGTTCTCGGGTGGACTGTCAGGTTATTGAGGGTCTGGGGAAGAGCAGTGAAGGAGGGAGGGGAGCACCAGGCAGTTCAGTGGGTAAGACCAGCTGATAGGGAAGGTCTCTCTGAGCAAGTGGAGGATCAGCCAGTGCAAAGGCCCTGGGGTGGCCCTGTGATCAACCACTGGAGGAGCAGCAGGGAGGTGCTGTGGTGGGGCCCTGTATGACAGCTGGTGGAGGCAGGTGATGCCTGGCCTCATTGTCCCACTCCCTCCTTGCAGCTGCCTGTCGTGTGTCAATGGCTCCTTCCCCTGCCACTGGTGCAAATACCGCCACGTGTGCACACACAATGCTGCCGACTGCGCCTTCCTGGAGGGCCGAGTCAATGTGTCTGAGGTAAGGCAATCTCAGGGGAGGGGAGGTGCAGAGTTTCAGAGTTGTAACAAGACCAGGTGTCGCCTGCGGGTGTGCCTGGGAGAGCACCTATGGGTAGCTGGGATGCCAGCCAAGAGGTCTGTGAGGTTGGGGACATCCTTCATAGCTGTTCTGGCCTGAGGCCAGCCAATGGCATTGGTTGGTGGTCACTGAGTCTCTTGTGACCTTTAGGGGAGCTGCAGCTTGAAGCCTCAGACCAGTGGCCCCCCTGGGGCATCATGTGGAGAGGGGGTCTGACCATGCAGGACTATGGGAGCCTGGAGTGTGAGGTGTCTGGCTAGGTGGGCCCAGTGCCCCGAGTCCATGTGGACAAGGGGACATGTCAGATTGATCTACAAGGAGCTGGTCTGAGGTCCTGGGTGGTAACTGATGGTAATTAGGTCATAATTATTTGGAGCCTGGGCAAGGTACTGACTTCATGAGCAGTAGGGTCACTACTCCTGGAACCCAGGCTCTCAGGACCAGGATGGGCAGACCTGGAACCTGCCAGGCAGGGAGGGAGTGGCCAGGGGTCTCCATGTCCAGCCCGCAGATGCAGAGCCAGAACTTAAAACCAAGGCTCTGTTCTTCGCAGTGACACCATGCCTGTTGGTGGTACAGGGCAAGACGGTGTGGGTCCTGCCGGCCGTGGGGCACTGGGCCTGAACTTCCGTGGACAGTCCTGGGGCAGAGGAAATGCATCACGCACAGGGTCCCTGCCATGCTGTGGGCTTCTCCTCACAGAGCCTCCCCTGGTCACCCCTCACATCACCCTCTGGACCTTTGTTGAACATCATGGGACAAGATGGCAGTGTGGGGCAGGCTGAGAGCAGGCAGGGGCTGAGGGCATCTGGGCGTGACAGTGTCTGAGAGTGAGAGTGAGTAGTGTGAGGACCAGGGGCATAGAGGGTGGGCAGTGAGCTTGCTGGGAGCTTGGCCTGTGTGAGGAACTGGGCCAAGGTGTCCTGGAGTGGGCAGGGGCCCTGGGGCAGCAGGAAGCTGGTGGGGCTGATTCCAGTGGGGTTAGTGACTGTGGGGTTTAGGAACCTCGGTGGGCTGTTGTGGGCCTCAATGGCCAGGGGAAATAGAGCAGCAAGTGCAGACCCCTCCTGAAGAATCTTCCCATGCAGGCCAAGCGGGGAGTGATTGTGGGTCCAGGGAGGGTTATTGGGGGATGGATTTATTCCACAGATATGCCATCATAAGCTGTAGTCCCAGGTTTTATGGGTATGTTTATCAGGAGTGTAACATCCGCAGACAACCAATCCTATTGTTTGTAAGGACTTGTGCTCCCAGCCCAGGTCTCTCCTTCCCATCTCTTGTTTGGTTTTGGCTCCTCTGGGGCCACCCCTCACTCAGGAGCTTGCTCACTCTATGGTGTCTTGGTTCCCTACCCCATTGGAAGGAGTCCCCAAGAACCCCACTGCTTGCCCCGTCCCTGTACTCTCACGTGTGCTCGGGTTGTTTGAGGTGGAAGCCACCAGAGCATGTTAGGGAAGGGCGTAGAGGAGGCAGCTGGTGCAGGTCCAATGCCTGGCAGGGGTCCCATGTAGAGCACCCCCGAAGCAGAGCCCACACTCACTCTGAACCCAAACCTAGAAGCTAGGGCTTTCTGCCAGGAATGGGAGGGGTGGCCAGCATAGGACAGTCATGTGCCTTCCCTCCTGGTGGCTTCCTTACCAGGAGGGACTTGCCCTGGTCATGGTGTCCCTGAAGTGGAATGGAAGGGAAGTTTTCTAAAGTCTTACTTACTGTGTGTAGGCAGAAGAGTTCTGGGTCAGGTGACTAAAAGTTTAACTTGAGTCATATAAACAGTTGTGGCTCCTCACTCACTTCGTAGATTTGAGCCAGCTACAGACCCAGAGCCCCCTGAATGGGCAGAGATGGGTCCCCTTAAGGAAGAGTCCTGGTCCACATTACTCATCTTTCTCCCAGCTCAGCCTGGTCTCAGGCCACTGGTGGTGTCTGAAAGGAATGTCAGAATCCTTTTCATGGCTGAGGTGCCAAGGCCCGGCCAGAGAGACTAGCTGGGGGTCACAGGGCCTACACTCTGAGACTGACAGTGGCGCTGGCTCCTAAGCAGCCGAGATAGTGTCCACAGAGTGGAGGTGTGAGGCGGGGGAACAGTGAGAACAGTCCTGGTGGCCAGGACGAACCAGGGCTGCTGAGGGGTCCAGTGGGGATGACAAGGTCTAGGGAGGCAGCAGGAAGATCCCTGGGCCTGGTGGCTGGGCTGGGCACCCCTTCAAATGGCAAGGAGAGTGCTGGCATAAGTGAGGGCCCCTGAGTGCAGGGTAGGTGGTCTTTGGTACACGTCACCATCATCTGCCTCTCCCTGGTGGAGATGGGGTCACCCTGTAGACCCAGGGGAAGTAGTCAGCCCGCCTGGCTCTGCTCCCCCAGTGTCCCTTACAGGCTCCAAAACCTCTGCAGAGCCAGGCCTGGGCCCACGCTCTGCTGGGAGATACTGCAGGCCTTGGGGATTACGGCCTGTTTTCAGCATCTCTATTTAAAGCCCAGCTCAGTAGCATGCCCCTGGGTCTGTCTCCTCCTGTGGCTGCTGTCAGTGTGCTGCAAGGGAGCTGGGCTGTTGCGTCAGTTATTGTTGCCAAAATGCTGGCCCTGGGGGCCCGACTGTTTTTCTGCCTGACTATTTTTACATGCTTTCAGAGCTTACAGCCCCAGCGCTCACTCTTGGCTGCTTCTGTCTCAAGGGCCTTTTCAGCTGTGGACCAGATGGGACCTCTTGGTTGCTGAATGGTGGGGTCCTAGAGCATTAGACAGAGCACACTGAGCCCAGAGTGGGGAGGGCCTGCCCCAGGGCACAGAGTGCAGCCACATAGCCTGGCAAGTGTAGAACCCAGGCTTCCTGCCTCTGGATCAGCTGCCTGTTCCTGAGGTCCTCAGTCTTCCAGTGTATAAAGTGGGCACAGTGGTGCTTGCCCCGGAGAAGCACGGGCTCTGCACATAGATTGCAGTCTGGGCCACAATGGGGTACCTGTTCACTGGCCCCTTCTACGCTCAGCTGAAGCCTTGTCACCCCCAGGACTGCCCGCAGATCCTGCCCTCCACCCAGATCTACGTGCCAGTGGGCGTGGTGAAGCCCATTACCCTCACTGCCCGGAACCTGCCGCAGCCACAGTCGGGCCAGCGTGGGTACGAGTGCCTCTTTCACATCCCGGGAAGCCCGGCTCGTGTCAACGCTCTGCGCTTCAACAGCTCCAGTCTCCAGTGCCAGAACTCCTCGGTAAGGCTCGAGGAGCTGGCAGGGGGCTTGGGGAACCCCTTCTGCTGGACTTAGGATCTGCTTTCTGCTCATGAGCAAAAGACAGGGCACAGTCAGGTGTTCTTCGAGCTCCCAAGGTGTCTGCCACGCCCCTAAGGCATGCCTGGGTGTGCGGGTGGGGCACTGCCAAGAGCCACCCAGATGTTTGGAGGGAGCACATCTCAGAAGTGGGAATGGGCAACTTAGATGTGGGCTTTGCGTGGGGTCTTGGGAACGTGGGTAGGAGGCCAGGTTGAGGGTGTGGAAACTCCCACATGCTGTCATTACCCAATGCTTCCAGAGGGCCAAGGTCAGGGGGATTGTGCCCAAGTACTCGGCTCCTTTTATATCTCCCGTGGCCAGACACAGACACTGTTCATAGCAGCCCATGCATTTGCACACTAGTAGGCAGGTGTTGCCCCAGTGCCAAGAAGCAGCCACATTTGGAGCCTTGAATCTAATAGGATGACATTTTCAAAGCTTGTTATCCAGTTCAGTGGATTCAGTAACGGTGATCTCTGTAGAGCCAAAACCTTTCCTGTGGGTTGGGGGAGTGGTGGTCCTGAGAGGCCTTCTTCCAGCTCTTTCTGTGACTGCTGGCAGGCCTCAGTTTCCCCATCTGTTCAGGAAGAATAGTCAGGAGAGCAGGGGTTTCCTGCGGTGGCCAAGGCCCTGTTGGCTCCTGAGTTCTCTGCAAGGCCTGTGTTTGGCCCCCACCCTGTAGAATCCCAGGGGAGGGGTCCCTTGCCAGTGGTGGCAGACCCTTTACCAACCTCTCCTTTTTCCTAGCAGGGTGGGCTGGCGTCTGGGGGTCATAACAGGCTCCTGGGGGCAGGTCAGCCAGCTGGCTGGTGCTGGAGTTCCTTGTGCCCTGCTGCCTGAGCTATCCTTTCAGTTCTCTCTCTTCCTTACTATATCACTGACTCTGCCAGCCACACCTTCCACCTGCATCTCTGTGGGGCTCCCTGGCCTAGCCTTGTCCACCTTCTCCTTCCTCTCCGTCTAAGGCCGTCTGTCTGTGTGTCTCTCTCTGTTTCTCTGTTTCTTCACCATTCCTGAGCCTCTGCCACCTCGTTCCTCGCACTCCTCATCCCTTCTGCCTCTCCCCTCTCACCAGGCCCACGTTTATCTTTTCTGTAACCGTTTTTAAAGGGAAAGGGAGTATCAGGAAGTGATAGGATCCAGCTAAATTCCTGCAGATACAATGACGATGGATTGCTCTGGGATGGAGTGGAGGGCCTCAACTGCAGACAGTGGGGCACAGCAGGGAGTGCTGGGCCTGAGCTCCTGGGAGGGGCAGAGGGCTGAGCCTCACCTGACAGTGCTTTTTGCCAGCCTATGCCCAGAGCATGGGGGCACACAGCTTGTACCTCAATTCGCAGAGCATCTCTGACAGGCATCCAAGGGGTCCAGCTAGGAAGTCCTGAACTCCGGGTGGGGGAAGTAGGGAGGTCATCCTAGAGGATACACCTCATATGCTGCTGGGACAGAGGTTTGCCTGGAGAGCGGGGGCCAGGGCCACTGGGAGGGAAGACCTGGGTTAGGGGCTTGAGGGAGAGCTGGGTGTGGCAGGAGAGGATTAGTCCCTAGGCTGGTTGGCGGCCAGGTGTTTCTGTTGGGTACCCAGCTCTGGATTGGAAACACCAGTCTGGACAGGCAAGGCCTCCAGACCCTGCCCCACCAAGCTCGCTCCCAGCATCCAGCCCCAGTGGTGGCCAGGAGGGTTACACAAGCCCTGACCTGCCTCCTGGGGTTTTGGCCTGACTCTGTACTGTATACTGTCCGCAGTACTCCTACGAGGGTAATGACATCAGCGACCTGCCTGTGAACCTGTCGGTGGTGTGGAACGGCAACTTCATCATCGATAACCCTCAGAACATCCAGGGTGAGCCGGGTGGGATGGCACTGGGGGTGGGGCCGTGGGTTGGCCCCGCTGACTGTGTTCCCCCCTACAGCCCACCTCTACAAATGCCCGGCCCTGCGGGAGAGCTGTGGCCTCTGCCTCAAAGCTGACCCTCGCTTCGAGTGCGGCTGGTGCGTGGCTGAGCGCCGCTGTTCCCTGCGTCCTCACTGCCCTGCTGACTTGCCTGCTGCCTGGATGCATGCCCACCATGGCAGCAGCCGTTGCACCGACCCCAAGATCCTCAAGGTAGGTGCACCTCTTGGGCCACCGAGGGGAATGGGGTCTCTGACTGCCCAGCTGCCTCCCTGTGCAGCTCCTCATGGCCCTTGCTGGCCTCCCACCCTCTGTTTCCCCACAGCTGTCCCCAGAGACAGGCCCACGGCAGGGAGGCACCAGGCTTACAATCATGGGTGAGAACCTGGGCCTGCGCTTCGAGGACGTGCGGCTGGGCGTGCGAGTGGGCAAGGTGCTGTGCAGCCCTGTGGAGAGCGAGTACATCAGTGCCGAGCAGTGAGTGCCGCCTGGAGAGGGTGGGGAGGCCCTGACGCCCAGCTGGTTGCTGCAGCCCTCTGAGGCCCCTGGTGCCCCACAGGATCGTCTGCGAGATCGGAGATGCCAGCACAGTGCGGGCCCATGACGCCCTGGTGGAGGTGTGCGTGCGGGACTGTTCCCCCCAGTTCCGGGCCCTGTCGCCCAAACGCTTCACCTTTGTGGTAAGCCCCACCCCACCCAGCCTGGAACCCTTTCTTCCCATGAGGCCTCAGGGCTGTGAGGCCTGTCCCTGCAGGGCCTGGCTTGGCCCAAAGGCTACCTCCAGTGTGGGGCTCCTTGTCCTCGTGTGGGCTCTCCCCACCCCCTCGTGCAGCAACACCCCTACTGGTCTCCATCTCCCCTCCTCATCTCTGGGGTCTGACTCCAAGTTCCTCTGTACACTTTGGGCCCTGCCTGTGGGCTCTGTCTGAGAGTCCATGAGCACAGGGCCTGGGCAAGGCTGGAGATGCAAGCAAGCCTCTGGGCCAAGGGGTAGGCCTTTCCTGGAGCTCCAGCAAGTTCCTTCTTCCCACAGACTCCAACCTTCTACCGCGTGAGTCCTGCCCGGGGGCCTCTTTCGGGGGGCACCTGGATTGGCATCGAGGGCAGCCACCTCAATGCAGGCAGTGATGTGGCCGTGTCTGTTGGCGGCCGGCCCTGCTCCTTCTCCTGGTAAGGGGTGTGGATGGGGTTGGGGGTGGGGTGGTAGGTATAGCCCACCTTCCCCCGGTGGTGGTTGGTTCAGATGGCTGCATGTCCCCTCCGGTTGCCTGGGAAACAAGGGGAACCTGGAGAGCCTGGCCAGGGTGATCACTATGGAAACCAGTGGTAAGAAGGTTACCATGGAGACAGGCTACCTCAGAATGGGAAGGGCAGGTAGACAGGGCTGGCCGGTGGGCAGGGCCTGGGCTCAAGGGACAGGCACAACCACCCTGTCCTGGGATTGAGGGATCCCTTGGGAACATTAATAAGTATTTTTTAAAAATTTTAAGAGAGAAAAAATGCTAACAAAAGCCCTGAGGCTTGAAATAGATAATTTTGGATTAGGGATGATAATGGAGCGGCCCTTTAAATATTTTCCTGTGGTAATTACCCGTTATCAGACTAATTATTGGTGTTTGCAGTCTTGCTGCACTCGCGGGCCTGGTGGCTGCGGGCCTCCCAGCTGTGCTGAAAGAGCTGAGGCGATGGGGACCCAGGTGCAGG
Organism: Myotis yumanensis; assembly: GCF_028538775.1. Lineage (NCBI taxonomy): Eukaryota > Metazoa > Chordata > Mammalia > Chiroptera > Vespertilionidae > Myotis > Myotis yumanensis. Next base: position 65,398,815 of record NW_027223758.1, read on the forward strand.
TAGTGACTGGCTGGCTGCCCGCCCAGTGGGAGTGACCCAGTTCCCCCGCGCTAGCCAGTTCGTTTTGCCTACTCACAGTCCAGGCCCAGGCTTAGCCCCAGGTTCACATCAGGGGAGGCGTGTGCATCACCCATGTAGCAAGAGTTGGCACTGAGCTTGGCACTTTGGTTCTCATGGCAACAGAAGCCACAGGCTGAGTGGGGGCAGTGCCACAGCAGGTGGGAAGGTCAGAGTTCCCCAGTCTCTGTCCCACCAGCCATCCCTGGACCTCCTGGAGTTCCCTTAAACTCAGCAGCCTGCTTGTGGGGACTTCCAGGCTGGGCTCTCCAGTCCGGGCATGGGCGTGGCTGGGTCACCTGGGGAATGAGCCAGGGTTGCCCCTTAGCTAGTGGGTTGGTCAGATAGGGCCTCGAATACCAAGCAGGGCAGTTTGGAAGGAGAGGGCCAGGATGGGGTCCAAGATGGGCAGACAAGCACCTGACCCCTTGGAGAAAGCAGCTGTAACAGTCCTCAGGTCCTGGTGTGGCCCCGTTTTACAACTGGGTAGGTAAGGCCTGGGGCGGAACTTGCCCACATGCCTGTTTTTGATGGAACCTAGAAACTTAGCCCACCTGGGAGGTGAGCTGTAGCACCCACATCCTCACTGTCCCATGGGGCCCCTCCAGGAGGAATTCCCGGGAGATCCGCTGTCTGACACCCCCAGGGCAGAGCCCTGGCAGCGCCCCCATTGTCATCAACATCAACCGTGCTCAGCTTACCAACCCTGAGGTGAAGTACAACTATACCGAGGACCCCACCATCCTGAAGATTGACCCAGAGTGGAGCATCAACAGGTGGGGCTGCCCCAGCCTGCCCTGAGCCCCAGCCTGGCCACTGCCCTCGTCCCGTGTGGTGCTATGAGGACGGAGCTCTTGCACTGGGTTCTCCTCTTCCTCTTCCTTGTGTGGTCCTGCCACCAAATTTTTGGTGGTTGTATTTCTGGTGGTTTCCTTACAGTGGTGGTGCCTTGTGCAGAGCTGGGCAGGGTGTGGCCAAACCCTTCCTGTACTGCCTAGGTCTGTCTCTGTGGGTGGGAGTAGAAATAGCAAAGTTTAAGACTTTGGTCACTCTCCTGCTGTAGATGCAGCAACCTGGAAAATCGTGTTACACAAAAATTTCTCTAAACTCTGATGTTGCACTCTTTAAAGAAAAAGAATAAAGATGTTCCAGCCACAGCTCTCAGGATAATGGATCCCTGTCCTCAGATGTGGCTGATTTAATCTGAGTTCTGGTGCTGAAAGATTGTATCCTGCTTATGTCTTCTGGGAAGCTGGGTGGTGTGTCGGGACCCACCTGTTTGTGCTGGGCTGGGACAGAGAGCTTCACCCCATGACCCCTCATCCCCTCATCTTCTAGTGGAGGGACCCTCCTAACAGTCACAGGCACCAACCTGGCCACTGTCCGAGAACCCCGCATCCGGGCCAAGTATGGAGGTGTCGAGAGGGAGAACGTGAGTCTTTGCCCCTCCCCATACCCTTCCACCTCCTCGGGCAACCCAAGCTACCTTGGCAGTTGCTGTGCTCGGAGGCCCCTGGGAAAGAAGCCATCCCTGGTCTCTGGGTGTGCATATGTGGCGGCAGCCCCTTGGCCCTGCCAGGGCCGGGCTCCATGTGCAGAGCAGCTGGCCCAGTGTCCTCGCACCTGTGTCCCCAGAACTGCCTGGTGTACAACGACACTACCATGGTGTGCCAGGCCCCATCGGTGGACAACCCTTCCCGCAGCCCGCCCGAGCTGGGGGAGCGGCCTGAAGAGCTGGGCTTTGTCATGGATGATGTGCGCGCCCTGCTTGTGCTCAACTCCTCCTCCTTCCTCTACTTTCCCGACCCTGTGCTGGAGCCACTTAGCCCCACGGGCCTCCTGGAGCTGAAGCCTGGCTCCCCACTCATCCTCAAGGTGGGCCTCACTCAGTGGGCAGGAGTGGGGGTGCAGGTGAGACAAGGGCCACTGGGGCTCTAGCTCATCACCCTCCACCCCCAGGGCCGGAATCTCTTACCACCTGCACCTGGCAACTCAAGGCTCAACTACACGGTGCTCATCGGCTCCACGCCCTGCATCCTCACAGTGTCAGAGACACAGCTACTCTGCGAGTCACCCAACCTCACGGGGGAGCACAAGGTCACGGTATGTCCATAGCCCGGTGATCTCTGCCTCAGCCCTGGCTCTGGTTACTGGGTCCCTCATGTCTTTGACCCGCTGACCTAGTCCTACCTGTGACAACCCCAACTCTGCGACTGAGCCCAGCTCCAGGCAAGCCCTAACTTGGCCCTCATCCAATCCATGTACGCCTGGTGGCCTGGTACCTACCCTGGGTCCCCAGTGTCCCCATCCCCACTGAGCAGTCCAGGCCAGGGGAGATGCTGTGGGGATCTTGAGAGTGTGGGCCCAGGAGCTGTGAGTGGGCATGTCGCCTTCTGAACAGCCTGCACCCTCACCTCCAGGTCCAGGCTGGTGGCTTCCAGTTCTCCCCGGGCATGCTGCAGATGTACTCAGACAGCCTGCTGACCCTGCCCGCCATCGTGGGGATCGGCGGGGGTGGGGGCCTCCTGCTGCTTGTCATCGTGGGGGTGCTCATTGCCTACAAGCGCAAGTCTCGTGATGCTGACCGCACCCTCAAGCGGCTGCAGCTCCAGATGGACAACCTGGAGTCCCGCGTGGCCCTCGAATGCAAGGAAGGTCTGTTGGAGCTATGGGTAGGGAAACATGGAGGGGGCGTGGTTCCAGGAATGTAGGGCATGCTGGGGTGCTGCTACTTCTGAGCCAGGGGCTGCCTGCATGCCAACTCCACTCAGTTTGCAACATTCTTGATGGCCTCACTGTGCTGGGCTTGTTCCCAGTGAGGCAGGCAGGGGCCTCACTGGGGCCTGGGGCCTTGGAGTCTTGGGGCCTTGGGGCAGGTATGGCTTCTGTGAGGAGCTGTTTACAATGCAGACTCTAGCCGTCTGAGCCCCATCTTGGCTGTAGAACCTTGGACAGACACATAATCATGGGTGTCTCGGTTCCTTATCTGTAGGATGGGCGTAGTGCCAGTGCCCACTTCACTGGGGGCTGTGAGTGCCAGATGGCCTGTGCAGAGCCTGCAGGGCAGTGCTGCCTGCATGCTCGTGCTAGCGTGGTGGCTCCATGCCTGTGGCCAAGCATCGTGCTGAGTAGGCCTTTTCTTTATCCCTCAGCACATGCAGACCCTGGCCTGGGGTGGCTTTTGTCCTTGAGGAGCCCTTTCTTGGGGAGTCAGGCTATAGTCCTCTGAGGATGGGCATGTGTACGTCTTGACCCTGGGTGTGAATGGCAGAAATCAGCTCTGACTGGCTTCTGCAGGGGAAGTGCAGAGTATGCTGGCTTCCGGAATGTAAGCCTGTCAGGAATCTCTTCGTCTTGGGGCTCCTCACTCCCTGTGGTGACAAGATGGCCATAGTGGGTGAGCTTAGCTTCCCTGCTGTGCCCAACTCCGGCCAATTCCTGATGTCATACCTGGTCACGTGCTCCCTAAGCCTGTGACTCTGAAGCCCCTGATGGAAAATGGGTGGACCCCAGGGGCAGGTGAAGGTGGTCCAGAGAAGCAGGGGGGTGGGGAGTTCTGGAGGCAGAGGCCACAGATGTCGGAATTGTGTGAGCAGTGGCTAGCGGGTCAGCAAGCTGGAACAGAGGGCATCCCCATGGGCTTCTTGTCTCTTCCTGATGTTTCACAGGAAGGCCAGTGTGCTCGAGGTGCCATGGCTCATCCCTGGCAGAGTTGAGGGCAGCACTGCTGGCTGGGTGGGTGGGACCTAGTACTGGCAGCAGGGAAGTGGGGGCTGGGGCCATGGGCAATGGGCTGTACAGTGGTCACTTGAGGGTTAGGTTCAGCTACCATGCATGTGCCTTGGCCCATGATGGCTGGCTTCCCTGGCTAGGTATGAGATGGTGCCTCAGGGCTAGGTCCCCAGCAACAGGCCAGCCCCTACCCACTCCTGGTCTCGGGCTCTGTGCATGTCTCTGAGCAACATCTAAGGAGCTGGGGATGTTAGGAGGGGTGAACAGCAGCACTGGTGATAATCATGTTATTGGATGTTTGTGAGGTGCTAGGCACAACCGTAGCATTTTGCTGATATTGGCTAGTGAATGCTCACAGTTCTAGAAGGCAGACAGTAGCAGTGTTCCTAAATGTGAATGAAGAAAAGGAGCTAAGTGTTAGGGCAGGCCTAAGGGCCTCGAGGTCATAATGAGCCTGTCATCAGTTGTTAACTTGAATGGGACCAAGGTATCCCTTTGCCGAGTACCCTGCCAGTCCTGGGAGCCTCCTCACTCCCCGACAGACCTGCCTGCCACTGATGGGACATAAGCAGGTTTGCAGGGACCAGAGGGGAGTTCTGCAGGCGGGAACCTCTACTGGAGCACGGACGGCTGCCCACTGAGGCGGGTGTGCATGAAGCCTTAATCTGCCAGCGTGTGTAGGTGCAATAGCTGGTGGGCACCCCGGGGCAGCCAGGTAGAGATAAACAGACGCCCGGCAGCCGTGCTGAAGAGATGAAGGCCCGGCTCTTAGTTAAACTTGCTCAGAGCCCGCCAGGCACTCCTCTGTCTCCTGATCAGATAGTTCATCCCTTGGGCTGCTGCAGGGTCAATACCTCACACCTCTGGAATGTTTCCGTCAGGGCCTGCACCTGCCTGCCTTGTTTCTGAGAGAGGCAGAGCCACCTGGAGTGGGTGGGCAGTGTAGCGGCCTGCAGGCCTGAGCTGTGCATTTGGTGGCTGTCAGGGTGGAGGGCTGGGGAGATTGCACAGCCCCTGGGTCCTGGCATCTCTGCTGCCCACCATCTCCCTCATCTGGACATAACTCTTCTTTTTCCAGGCGGCTGAGTCCAGGGGAACCAGGGTGGGCGGTTGGTGCTCTCTCAGGTGGCAAAGAGCTGACACCCATTGTTACTCCACCCCCACATGCCAGTGTGCGGTATGAGGGGTGAATGCCTGTCTTGGGCCCAGGCATTCCCTGGTATTGCTGCATGTTGGGAGCTCCATGTACCTGGGCCTTGTCCAGTACCTTCTCTGCTCTCATCTTGGCTAATCCTGTGATGACTCAGAGAAACAAAGGGATTTTGTCCCTGTGTTAGGACCAGGGAAACTGAGGCATAGGCAGGTGCAGTACTTTCCTAAGGTCACCCAACCAGTGAGCAGCAGAGCCAGCATTTAAGCCTGCCCCTGAGTGGGGGTCGGGGAGCCTGGAGGCCAGTGGGGCACCTGCCTTGATTCCTGGTCTGGCCATAGCCTTTGCAGAGCTGCAGACGGACATCCACGAGCTGACCAATGACCTGGATGGTGCTGGCATCCCCTTCCTCGACTACAGGACGTACGCCATGCGGGTGCTCTTCCCCGGGATTGAGGACCACCCAGTGCTCAAGGAGATGGAGGTGGGCTGCTGACTGGGGCTCATCCCACATCCACCCGAGGGGCTCCTGGGGTGCTGGTGGGCAGCTGGAGGGTCCTGATGGATGGCTTGAGCCTATAGGGAGGGGAGCTGGGAAGCAAGGAGGAAGGTCAGGAAGGGGTCTGGGGTGGGAGAGTCACAACCCAGCAAACCATCCCAGTGACTGGGCTCCTTGGGGCCGCCTTGGTTTTGTGGAGCCCTGTAGTCCATCTCATACACCCTGCAGCTCACCTGGTCTGTCTCCTGGGTGGTTCTGAATGCCAAACCTCACTGGGCAGGAGCCCAGCCAATGTAAGCTGGGAGGTGTGAGTGCCCAGCTGAAATTCTTGTGGCTGTTGGGGCAGGAACGCGTGACCGAGGAAGCATGGAGGCCGTCAGAGCTGGGCTTTTCTCTGAAGATGTTGTCAGAGTCCTGGCTGTTGGCACAACACATCTTTAGGGGCCTCCCAGGCAGGCCAGGAGCCCAGTTCCTAGCTGGAAATAGCCAGGGCTCTGCAGATCAGCTCTGTCGTGTTCTCTAGCCAAGGGCATCCCTTCTCTGCACACCTTGCATGTTGGGGGCCTGCTCACCTGTGCAGTTCCATTGGTGGGATGTTTCCTCTTAGGCTGAACCTGAAAGATTTCCTGTCACTCTGGCTTGGGCCCAGGCATTCCCTGGGATTGCTGCATGTTGGGAGCGCCATGTCCTCTGTCAGGTCTCTCCTGATGTTGCTATCTGCTGTGCTGGTCCAGCTGCTTTCATAGCTGTGACTGTGTGTTCTTCTTGGGACCTGCCATCTGTCTGCCTGAGCTGGGAGCCAGGTGTCACTGGTGGCCTCTGCCTGACAAGCCTTGGTACAGATAAGAGAACCAGCCACGCCTGCATCCCACCTCTTTTTCCACCTCCATGCCATGTGGCCCTAATAAGCCTCTTCCCCCACTGGACTTCAGGCATCTTCCATGAAGTGGGGAGGGTGGTTTCTGGGTTGATGGTTGTGGCAAGAGCAGAGTGAGTGCCCAGCAGATGGGGTGTTGGGTTGTTCTTCCAAACTGCTAGATGGTGGCAGGAACAGGCCCTCATTCTACACCCCTCGCTGACGCTGGTATGCCTGGGTCTCTGTCTGGAGTGGGTATCTCAGGCAGCTGCCAGGCTACATCCATTCTGCTGAGGACTGTTGAGGCCTTGACACCTGTCAGGGTATCACCTGCCTCTGAGGCCTGCTCTGTGGCCTTGCCCTGCCCCTCCCCTCCGTGACAGTACTGGATACCCTGCTGTGAGTCTGAGCAAGCTCCTGTCCTCCCAGGTCCAGGCCAATGTGGAGAAATCACTGACACTGTTTGGGCAGCTGCTGACCAAGAAGCACTTCCTGCTGACCTTTATCCGCACGCTGGAGGCCCAACGCAGCTTCTCCATGCGCGACCGTGGGAACGTGGCCTCGCTCATCATGACAGCTCTGCAGGGCGAGATGGAGTATGCCACGGGCGTGCTCAAGCAGCTGCTGTCTGACCTCATTGAGAAGAACCTTGAGAGCAAGAACCACCCCAAGCTGCTGTTGCGGCGGTGAGCCCACACCTCCTACCTGCAGTCACCAAGGCCTGCTGGGTGCTCGGCCTGGGGCGTTACTGTAGCGGCTCTGGGGAAAGCTCTGGTTTCCTCTGGCCAGATATTGGTAGTGGTGACCTGGTGTGTTGGGCATGGAGCTCCACTCTGGGGCCATCAGTGTCGGGCCTGAGTCATGCTCAGAGGCCTTCTCTGGGGCCGAGGGCTGGGGTCTCCACCACAGCTCCCCAGCCCATGAGTGCCTTTAGTGCTGTAGGAAGGGGTGATGGTGGGGGTGGGCGTTTTGTGTGGGCCTGGCAGTGGAAGTTATGTCACCCTGCCTCTGTCTGTCTCCAGGACCGAGTCAGTAGCAGAGAAGATGCTGACCAACTGGTTCACCTTCCTTTTGTACAAATTCCTCAAGGTAGGTGGGCTGGGGAGGAGAGAACGACAAGAGGGTGTTGGGGAAAGATGAATGGGTGTGAGGAAAAAAGGAGGCCAGAGATGCACAGTCTCAGCCCAGAGTGGCTCAGAGTGGACTCCCGCAGGACATGCACCCATTGGCCCCTCTCCTGTCTCCATGAGGCTGTCCAGGCCTCACCCAGCCACCAAGGCAGGAATGGACACCCCAGCTCTGAGGCAAGCTGTCTTGGGCCTCAGCTAGTGTGCGGCTGAGCTGGAGTTTGAATACAGGCCCAGGTCTCTGCACTGTACCCATGGCTTGGAGCTAAGGATGAGGGGGGACAACCTGGCAGGGGAGTCCATGTGTCCAGCACCCAGGCTGGGCCAGCCTGGGGAGACACCTGGGGCCTCCTGATGGCTCTCGTTGTGGGGAGAAGCTGCACAGACAAGCCCCAGTTCAGGCTTGGGAGCGTCCCTCACCCCTAGAAGACAGGCCCTGACCCGAGGCCGTCCTCAGAAGGGGTGGAGGCAGAGGACACAAACTGCAGCCCCGGGCCAGACGTGGGTCCAGGTGGATCCAGTGTGGCTGCAGGTAGAGAGTGGGAGATAGCTCAGACCCAGGTATCTGGTTTCCCTTGAAATCTGAAGGCTTGGCAGACACACTCACAAGGTGGGGACAGTGGGCCCCAGGCCAAGCCTGGGGTGTATGTTCATACGTGTTCCGCTCATTTCTGACCTCTGTCCCAGGTGTATGTTCATACATGTTCCACTCATTTCTCTGACCTCTGTAGACGTTCTGCAGATGGCCAGCATGATGGGCAGTAGAGCCTAGTGGCCTGAATATCCCTGTGGTTGCTTCTTAGCCATGGACCTCCGTTTCCTGTGTCCTTACTGAATCAGGGACACCCAAGGGGGCCTTTAGCCCTTCACTCAATGCTGTTGGGCCCAGGCCCTGGTGGCGTAGAGGTGCCCAGAGCAGAGTCCTGCCTAGCTGGGAGAGAGGGTAAATGGGAATTGGGACACGTGAAAAGGGGCAGATGTCAAGGGGTGGGTGAGGTTTGAGGAAGGAAGGGAAGGAGTTGCTTAGCAAGGCAGAGGGAGCGACGGCTCTGAGGTGGGGGTGAGGTACTGTGTGGACAGGGAGACAGGCTGTGCAGGGCTCATCTGGGAAAATCCAGGCCTGTGGAGAGTGTCCAGTAAATGCTGGGGTTCTTGTTATGTTGAGCTGGGAGCCTGTAAGGAAAAGTTGTGCATTTCCTGTAAAATTCTGTGAGACGGTGATATATTTACACGCTCATTGAATTGCACTCTGGAAGCCAAGAGAAGCAGGTTTAGAGGACACGAGCCACTGGGTCTGAGCTGCCTTAGCTTCATCGACCCGTCTGCTCCTGAGGCTCCTCAGGCGGAGAAAGGGGCCCCAGCTTGACAAATCCAGTCGGAGGCCTGGATTGGGTGGGTGTGTGCTATGGGGTGCCAGGTGGAGGGTCAGGCTGCAGGAAGTAGGCAAGTGGGGCCGGCACGGGGGGTTGAAGGCAGAGCGGTTGAGTGGGTGCTGCTATCAGGAAGCTGTGCTGTGGGCTCGAGGGTGGGGGCTACTTCATGGAGGGTCGGGTCGGGTATCGGATAGGGGGAGAGGAGGCCAGGGCTGGCCAAGGGAGTGGGAAGGCAGTGTTGGGAGTACAGGCCAAGCTGACTGGCCCACCCTTATGGGGTTCCATTGAAGAAGCTGAGCAGGGTGTGCTTCGATCTGCTCAGAGCACCCCCCCCTACTCCCAAATCATGTTTGCCCCTCACGATATGGATGTGTGAGGTGCTGGGCAGGAGGAACTGGCCCAGAGCCATTTGGTTCTGCAGGAGGGGTACCCGGCACTGGCTCAGGCTCCTCCCGTCTACATTAGCTGGCCACTGACTTTGTGCCACAACTGTTTTGGTTTTTTCAGTGTATACGGTCACTCCTCTGTGTCTGCAGGTCCTATATCCATGGATTCAACCAACCACAGATCAAAAATATTCAGGAAAAGAGATGTTACATTGTCACTGACGTGTTACTATGTAGTTAGGCCTATGATGGTTGTATCTACACTGGATTAGGTACAGACTTTTCTTGTCGTTATTCCCTAAACAATACAGTATAAAACTATTTCCACAGCATTTACATTGTGTTAGGTATTATAAGTAATCTGGAGGTTATTTAAAGTAAATGGGAGGATGTCTGTAGATTATATGCAGATATTATGCCACTTTATATAAGGGACTTGAGCATCTGCAGATTTGCTATGGGGGAGGTCCTGGAACCAGTTACCGTGAGTACAGAGGGATGAGTGCACTGTATTTTTTTTTTTTTCAGTTTTAGTAAGAAATAATTGACATGTATCACTGTATAAGCTTAAGGTATGCAACATGAGGGTTTGATTTACAAATATTGGGAAATGATTACCACAAAGCTAAGGTTAGTTAACATCTCCATTTCATATAAATAAATAAAAAATTCTCGTGATAACAGCTTTTTTCTCCTTGGTCCATACTTTGACTTGGTACACTTTTTTAGAACAATTTTAGTTTCACAGCGAAATCAAGCAGAAATTACAGAGATTTCCCATGTATCACGTGCCCTCTTACAGCCTCCCCATTATTACATCCTCCACCAGAGTGGTGCATTGGTCACAATCGATGAACCTAAGTTAAAATAACATCCCCCAAAGGCCATAGTTCACGTGAGGGTTCACCCTGGGTGCTACACATTTGGTTTTGGACAAATGGTAGTGACCTGCACCCACCATTACAGTATTAGTAATTTCACTGCCCTAGATGCCTGTGCGCCACCTCTTCACCTAGCAACCACTGATACTTCCCTGTCTCCATAGTTTTGCCTTTTCCAATATGTCCTGTAGTTGGAATCATACAGTATATAGCCTTTTCAGACTCCTCTTTCATGTAGTAATATACACTTGAGGTTCCTCCATGTCTTCCCATGGCTTGAAAATTCATTTCTTTTTAGTGTGCCATAAATTGTTTTTAAACACCCCAAATCCCTGTCATTCTTTACTGTCTTTAAGAAACAAACAAAAATTGAACTAGAAAAGTAACCCATGTTCATTTTAGATACCTAGACATCACAGAGTGAGTGTAAAGGGCTGAGCCGTTCCCCTCCCCCTCCCATTCTGGGGTAACCACCATCAGTGTTGGGATGTGTGTCCTCCCACGCTGGGTTCTGAACTGGGAAGCAAATATCTATAAATAGCGTCTAGTAAGAAGAAACCCTGGTGTTGTACCTTTTCTTCCCTACAGGTCCTTTCCATTTTAGGGCCATACATTTTGCACTGCACTGTGCTTCCCCTCCTCGGGCAAAGGTGTGGTGGCCGCCTCTGCAGGTGGTTTTCCTTCTTTTTTAAAAAAATATATTTTATTGATTTTTTACAGAGAGGAAGGGAGAGGGTTAGAGAGTTAGAAACATCGATGAGAGAGAAACATCGATTAGCTGCCTCCTGCACACCCCCCACTGGGGATGTGCCCACAACCAAGGCACATGCCCTTGACTGGAATTGAACCCAGGACCCTTCAGTCCGCAGCCAGCGCTCTATCCACTGAGCCAAACCGGTCAGGGCCCGTTTTCCTTCTTGTTAACAGTTGCATAATGTTCCCAGTGTGAGTGCTGTGCTTCCGGAGGTGGTAGGAGAGGTTGCATTTTTCCTCTCTGTGCCCTGCACTGTGGCCAGCATGCTGATCAATGATCTTTGCGTGTTCATGCTGAAGTGGATATCCAGAACGATGATTGTAGGTGATCAGGCATTTTCATTTTTTATTGGAATATATGCTGCCAAGTTGTCCTGCAAAAAAGGGTTGCACCGATTCAGTGTTTGAGAATCTTACCCAGGCCTTGGATAGCACCTACTTTATCAGCTTTCTTTTTTCATCTTTGCCAGCTGGTTGCTTTAATTACTGTTTCTCTAATAACTTGGGCATCCTTTTTTGATTGGCCACTTTTATTTTTTTAATGTCTTTTTTTAATCCTTAATTGCTTTTGCTTTTTTAGAGTTATTTCTTCCAGTATTTTATGCAGGTTTTTTTAAAATACAAAGTTTCCATTTTGTATAACTCCTGTGTTGTTCATAGAATTGATTTTTATTTGTGTACTCTGTGAGGTAGGCTCCCACTTGATTCCCCCTCCCCCCTCCGAAGTGGAGAAACACTTGTCCTAACATCATTTATAGAATAGACTATATTTGTATTATCTTTGTACTTGAAAATTCATTGGTAGTTTCTGTATGTTCAGAGCTGGGGCTGGGAGGCATTTGAGGACATCCTTTTCCCTCACTTTATAGGAAACTGAGGCCCAAGGAGGGTAGGACTAGAGGTCCTTGGGTTCTGGGCCTTCCTGTCTCCTGGCCTTAGATCTTCCGTTCCTACTTTGCCCCATCTGGGCAGGTTTTGCAAGAGTGGTTGGAGCCAGCACTGGGGAGCCTGCTGGCTGGGTCAGGAATAGATAGCCGGCTCAGCCTGCGCCCTCTGAGGACACTTGGCATTTGAGGACTAGGTACTTTGGAGGTAGATGGATCTGGGTTAGAATCCTGGCTTCCCTTATTCACTGTGTAACCCTGGGCCAATAACCTCTTCCTTCTGACTTTTAGAAATACCCCTTTCTCCTCTGCGCGGTGCAAGCAGGGGAGGAGCCTTGGGCGGGTGCTTGGCCTGTCCCCCAGCCACTCCCTTCGGATGGGGTTTGCAGGAAGAGGCAGCTATTAATGGCACTGCATCCTAATCTGCACCCATTCTTGCCTTCTTCCCAGCTGACTTAATAAAGTCAAGTTTGCAAATGAAACATAATTTAGAGGTAGGCATGTCGGAGAGTCTGGGGCTGTTTCTTTAATTATTGCAGATGCTAACAAGGTGCCCAGAGCATCTGGTATGGGGCAGAGCTGCTGCTTGTGTGTCGGAGGGGGTGGGGTGGCCAGGATGCTGCCTTCTTGGAGCACACTCCTGAACTCCACCCATCGGGGGCCAAGGCAATGCTGGAGCCTGTGCAAGGGGCACAGGAAGTCAGGTCCCTTGAGGCGTGGCTCTTACAGTCAGGGCCAGCCCCGGGGCAGACAGGACGGGTGAGCTCTGATGTTGGCTTTCTTCCCTTTGCTATAAGGACATGAGCCTCTTCCTTCGACAACTCTTTTCACTCATGGCATCTGTTGTCCAGCAGTGTCTGGAGCCCCAGGCATACACAGGCTCCGTGCTAGGTGTTAGGATGTAATGTGGGTGAGCCGGCTGTGCTCTGGCCCTCAGGCAGCTTCCACTCCAGCTGGGAGAGAGCCTCACAGAGAGCAACAGCAGCCGGAGGTAGTAGCAGGGCCCTGATGGTGATGAGGGCCAGCAACTTTGGCCTGGTGGTCAGCGGGAGCTGTTCTGAGAAGGCAGATTGGGTGGAGTCCAGAAGGGCCAGTAAAGACCAGAGGAGAGATTGCTGGCTGCAGGGACAGCAGTGCCCAGGCCCTGAGGTGGGACAGTAGGTGGTTGGAAGAGCAGGAGACAGCTTTCGTGGCTGCGATGTGGTAGCTGGGGGGCAATGGTCAGGATGGGAGCAGAGCAGATCCTCACAGAATGCCCAGAGGCCACCCCACAGCACCGTGGCTCTGGACTTCTGTGCCCCTCAGTGCTGGTGAACTGCCCTGTGTCGGTGCATCCGCACCTCGCGAGTAACAGAGCGGGGCAGCCCTCTACCTGCAGTGGCGGGGGTCCCAGTTAGGATGGCCCCTGACAGCCAACAAATCAAGGTCATACCAAGTTCTCTATGGCACAGGGTTGCCCATGTTGTGGTCCATGGGGGGCCAGAGTACAGTGTTGGCACCTCAGGATCCAGCAAGTGGGGTGCTAGGGCACTGGCTAGGGACTGGGGCAGTGGACCCACTGAGGCCTGAGCTGGGGGGACTCAGGGCTTTCGTCTTCCTTGGCATGAAGGCCACGTGGCCACATCGCGTTTTCTGCTGTCCTCGTGACACTCTTTGCTAAGGTCGAGTTGGGGTTTTCACGTCAACATTCATAGGGGCAGCGGGTCTGTTTAACTTACTCTCTTGCACAGTCTTTGTTGGGCTCTGGAACCAGGCTTCTACGTGCCTTCTTAGAAGAATTTGAAAATGTTGCTGATTTCTCCTTGCGGGAACGGTGCTGAGGCACCGGAAGGGTGGGGGCGGGTGGGCAGGGCTGGAAGTCCCTGGGGTCCTGGCTGCAGCCTGACTGCCCACTCACCTGTGCCACAGGAGTGTGCAGGGGAGCCTCTGTTTATGCTGTACTGCGCCATCAAGCAGCAGATGGAGAAGGGCCCCATCGATGCCATCACGGGTGAGGCACGCTACTCCCTGAGTGAGGACAAGCTGATCCGGCAGCAGATCGACTACAAGATGCTGGTAAGCGCAGGCCCAGCGTCCTGCCCTGCCCCCCACCCATGCTCTCCCCCAGGCCTACTCCCTGAGAGGTGAGTGCTGATGCTGCACCCCTCCTTGCCCCCAGACCCTGAACTGTGTGAACCCTGAGAACGAGAACGCACCTGAGGTGCCAGTGAAGGGACTAAACTGCGACACAGTGACGCAGGTCAAGGAGAAGCTGCTGGACGCTGTGTACAAGGGTGTGCCTTACTCCCAGCGGCCCAAGACTGGGGACATGGACCTGGGTGAGTGAGGGAGGGGTTCCATGCTATTTGGCAGTGTGGCTGTGCTGAGGTTCTGAGCAATGGGCCTGCCAAGGTGGCGCCTCCCAAGGTGTGCAAGGAGTTGGGTTTAGGGGCTGGAGAAGTTCAAGCAGGGCCTCTTGTTCCAGGCCAGGCACTGGCTGCTGGTGGAGGGTGCTGGAGGCCGTGGAGGGGTGTGAGGGCTTGAGGGAAGGGATCTAATTCCAACAGCTCTGGATGTGGGCAGGGCAGGGTGGAGGCAGGTGGGGTTGAGGATGGAATCAGGGAGTACACTTAGAGGGCCACCCTGTCCAGGTAAGGGTCAGGGATTGGGGTCCCACTTACTGGAGGAGGACGGTGGGCCATCGGAGTTGGGGCAGGGAGTGGCACTGTGGCTCATGAGCTGGGCATGTAGGGGTACCCACAGAGCTGAGAGGGGTGGCAGAGGAGGAGCAGCAGGCCTGGGACTAGGGAGTCCCACCATAGATGTGGCTGGAGAGGTGGGGGCACCACCATGGAGGCCTTCAGTGCCAGGCTGAGGGGTTGGAAGAGCTTCCTAGAGCTCAAAGGCCGGTGTTATGTGGGGGTCGGCTGCCTGGGACGGGACAGCTGCCGCTGGGGGCACATGCTTCCTGCTCTGAGCCAGGCTGCGAGCTGCTGGGAGGGAGGCAGGGAGGAGGCTCTGCACTAAGTGCCCCTGGGACACCCGTGCTCCTGGGCTGAGAGGGAGACCAAGGAAAGGGGGAAATGAGGCACCTGCCTGTGGCCCCACCCCTCACCGTTTTCCTCTCTTCAGAGTGGCGCCAGGGCCGCATGGCAAGAATCATCCTGCAGGATGAGGATGTCACCACCAAGATTGACAACGACTGGAAGAGGTTGAATACTCTGGCTCATTATCAGGTGACCCTGCACCTCCCACCCTCGGGCCATGGCTCAGCCTCTCCTCAGGCTCCAAGGCAGTGCAGAAGCTGGTGTCCAGCCCCTGGTTGTGTATAGGCAGCAGATGTTGGCAAAAAGAGGGACATGGGTCACATGTATTACCTTCCCAATCCCACCACTGGGCTCATCTGGAGGTGTACCAAAGGCTAGCCTGGGTTTGCTCTCTCCCTGCTATGGTCAGTCCCTCTTCACGTGGCCCTTGGCCACTCGCCCATCTGAGGGGCATCCACTGCCTCCTGTGCTCTGGGACTGAGCATGGCCTCTGCTCTGGCTCAGAGGAGCCCCTTTGCGGTGGGAAAGGGCAGGGTGTGGGTGCTGGGTGCAGTGGGCCTGCCACCTGACTGGGCTCAGAGTGGTGAGGTTACTGGCCTCCAGCACAGCACTAGGAAGGACTAGAGGTGTCACCACAGCTCCCAGCGGTGGGTCATGAGTCTCCCGGCCCTCTGCCCACAGGTGACGGATGGGTCCTCGGTGGCTCTGGTGCCCAAACAGACATCGGCCTACAACATCTCCAACTCGTCCACCTTCACTAAGTCCCTGAGCAGATATGGTGAGAGGTCGGGTGGGGCAGCGGGCAGGGCTCACTGGCCTGGAGAGCACGCCTCCCCTGGGCCCTTCTGCGGCAGGGCCATGCGGAGGTCAGAAGGGGCACATCACGGGCCATCACTTGGACACAGCCTTTCCCTCAGTTTGGAGGCTTCACCTTACCCTGTAGCACACACCCATACACAACATGTCATCCTCTGTCCCTCACAACCCAGGGAGCGGGGGCTGAGGACCCTAGTTTTCAGAGGTGGAAACTGAGGCTCAGACAGAGGAGCTTCTAGTCCGAGGCTGCCCAGCCAGGGCCAGGGCAGGGTGTGGGTGCTGGAGGCAGTGGGCCTGCCAGCTGACTGTGTGGTGCCTGCAGAGAGCATGCTACGCACAGCCAGCAGCCCCGACAGCCTGCGCTCACGCACACCCATGATCACACCTGACCTGGAGAGCGGCACCAAGCTGTGGCACCTGGTCAAGAACCACGACCACCTGGACCAGCGGGAGGGTGACCGTGGCAGCAAGATGGTCTCAGAGATCTACCTGACGCGGTTGCTGGCCACCAAGGTAGGCCTGGATGGGCAGGCGGTGGGGACGTGGGCGCAGCACAGCCAGCTGCCCAGGTCACCAAGGAGCTGAGGGGCTGCCGGTGGTGCCCTGGAGCTCTGTGCCTTTCCTGCCTGCAGGGTACGCTGCAGAAGTTTGTGGATGACCTGTTTGAGACCATCTTTAGCACGGCACACCGGGGCTCGGCCCTGCCACTGGCCATCAAGTATATGTTCGACTTCCTGGACGAGCAGGCTGATCAGCACCAGATACACGACTCAGATGTGCGCCACACCTGGAAGAGCAACTGGTACCTTTGGAGTGGGATTGGCAGTTGGGCAGGTGGGGCACAGCCAGGGAGGCGGGGGCTGAGCAGCTGTGAGAGGCCTGTCCTCTGGGTGCCCTGTTCTGATGGGTGAGGGGAAAGGCTGGCCTGGGTTTGCTCTCTCCCTGCTATGGTCAGACCCTCTTCATGTGGGCCTTCCTGATTCACCCATCTGAGGGCCTTCCACTGCCCCCCGAGCTCTGGGACTGGGCATGGCCTCTGCTTCAGCTCGGAGGAGCCCCTTTGCTGTGGAACCTGCATGTCTGCACACATGGCTCTGTGCAAGGGTGTGAGTGTGGGCTTTGTGTGAGAAATGAAGTTGATGGACCAGGCCTGTGCCAGTCATTGGCAGTGATGAGGACAGCAGTGGTAGTGACAGCAAACACTTTGGGACTCTCACCCCCTCAGGTAGTCAGCACTCCACCCCCAGCACCCACTTCTCAGTCGGCTTTTGTCTCCCTGAGCCTGAGCATGTGCCCCGCGGCATCTGGCCCATCTCCAAGAAGCTCCTGGGCCTCTGGCCTCTTCCCCTCTGATCCTTGGTAGCTTTTCCCCCTGCAGCACTCTGGTCTCCACATGCTGCCACTTCCCAAGCCTGGATGCAGCCCTGGGCCTCGGGTTTGGCCTGTGCTGCCCATGGGCCTTGGAGGGGTTCCATGGGGCACCAAGGAAGGAGCATCGTCTGGTCTACACCATCCAGGAGAATTCTCTGCAATGACAGAATGTTCTAGATCCAGAGTGGTGGCTGTCGGCCCCGTGTGCCTACTGAGCATTGACATGTGACTTCTGCAGCTGAGTTTCTGAATTTTTAACTTTGTTTATTTCAATTTAAACAGCCGCAAGTAGCCCAGATGATGGCTGTTGTAGGCGTGGCATTTTGGGCACAGAGGTCAAATGTCTGTGGGATGTGACCCCTGGAGCCCCTCTGGGGCAGAAGCAGGCTTGTGATCGTGTGTGAGTGCATGTGTACGCCTGTGACCATGTGGAGGACTGTCCTCCCGGAGTGCGGGTGGCAGGAGACAGCTCTCACCTCCTGAGAATCCTCGCCCCTCTCGAGGCCTCAATTTCCCCATCTGCATGGAAATCCATGGTCACAGAGAGTCAGAGCCAGGTTGGCTGGGAGGGGTACTGACCATGCATCTGACCTGCCCACGCAGCCTGCCCCTGCGCTTCTGGGTGAACGTGATCAAGAATCCGCAGTTTGTGTTCGACATCCACAAGAGCAGCATCACGGATGCCTGCCTGTCGGTGGTGGCCCAGACCTTCATGGACTCCTGCTCCACCTCTGAGCACAAGCTGGGCAAGGATTCGCCTTCCAACAAACTGCTCTACGCCAAGGACATCCCCAACTATAAGAGCTGGGTGGAGAGGTGCGGCGAGTGTGCAGGGGGTGGGCGGTAGCAGAGGGCTGGGACCCAGCTCATGCGCCAGCCATCTGCCTGCAGGTACTATGCTGATATTGCCAAGATGCCTGCCATCAGCGACCAGGACATGAGTGCATACTTGGCCGAGCAGTCACGACTACACCTGAGCCAGTTCAACAGCATGAGCGCCTTGCATGAGATCTACTCCTACATCACCAAGTACAAGGATGAGGTGAGCACAACAGCCTTGCCCACCTGCTCAGCCCTTCACCAGGCCTTGCCAAGCAGGGCTCCCTCCCCAGGGCCCTTCTGCCAACCGCATCCAGTGCCTGCCTCCTCCGATCTGCTTGCCCATTGGCCACCTCACGTGCTGAGGCAGGGATACAGCGCTGTTTGATTGTCCATCAGGCCTGGCAGGGTCCGGCTGGGCTGTAGCAGGCCAGGGAGCATGCTTCTGGGCACGGGGGGTTGGGGGAGCAGGGGAGCAGATTGTAGTGGCTTCCTAAAGTGGAGAACACAGGTTGGTGAGTGACTGTTCTTTAAGGACCCATTACAACAAGCATGTCAAACTCGCGGCTGGCGGGCCACATGCCTCCTTAAATAAATGAGGCATGTGGGCTGTGAGTTTGACCTGCTTGCATTACAAGGTTGATGGGCCTGAGCGGGCATCTCCAGAGCCTTCCTCCTTTAGCATTTTCTGCTGACCTGGAGTGAGCCTGCAGCAGGTCTCCTTGTCATCTGCTACACAGAGCTGGGGCTTCCTGAGGAAGGAGGACTGACCCGTGGGCTGAATTGCTTGGGCACACAGGGCCGGAGAGGCAGGATGGGCATGGCCATTGCTAAGGCCCTGAGGCCAGAGTGGGCCTGGCTACAGGGCCATGGAGGCCAGGAGGCTGAGAGGAGGAGGGGGTGAGGTAGGCCAGGCTGAGGCAAGGGGCCTGTCACTGGGTGTGCAAGCCTTGGGGAACTTGGGCTTTCCTGTGAGACAGGCCATCAGGGTTTGGAGATAGAGCTGTGATCTGACTGTCGGGTGCCCAGGGGGAGGGGGAGTCAGGGACCATGTAAGGGCTGGGCCATGGGAGGGAGGGATCAGGACTTGCTGATCAGACTGACTATGGGGTGTGACTCCAGACTTAAGGTGGAGTGAACTACGGGAGGTGGCAAAGTCCAAGGAATCGCCTTGGACTTTCATTTAAGTTTGAGGTGGAGCTGGGACTCAGGAGAGACTCAGGCTCCAGGGTTAGCGAGTCGGGGTCGGCAGCTGCATGATGGCCCTAGAGGTGAGTTCGGAGCAGGAAGAGGACGGCTGAGACTCAGAGCTGGGGCTGGGTATTCGGAAGTGAGGTTGGGCAGGTGTCCTGGGGCTGAGAAGGATAAGCAACAGATCCTGGGTGACCGGAGACACCGCCTGGGGGTTGGAGACTAAAGCCTGCCCTCGGGCTCATGAGGGAGAGCAAAGAAGCTAGAGGTTCTCTGCGGAGCTGCACTGTCAGGGGCCAGAGAAACAGGTGGTGGGAGGCGACGTGCTGGCAGGCTGAGGCACCAGCGGGAACCGGAGCGTGGACTTAGGGTGCTCCTGCTTCCTGGGGGCTGGGAGCAGCAGGCTGAGTTGCTGTGCAGGGAGGGCCTCCAGGGGGTGGCGGCATGTCCGTGTCCCCAGTGGCCAGGCAGGGAACTGCACCAAGAGGACATGAAGGCCTGGCTGTGACCAGAGCCCTGTTTGGGGCTGGTGTTTTGTGGGTCGAGTGTAGGAATAGTGACCAGGGGGTAGGGGGACTCAGTCTTCATACCAGTCACGTGGGGATCCAGGTTCAAAACCCAGGTTCCTCAGCTCACAGTGGAAGGGATGGAATTAGGTATCTGCTGCAGAGCCCCGCCAGCCCCTGCCATGCCACTTGCTTAGTGAGTGTAATCCTCCAAGCTTCTATGAGGTGGTCCCATGTGAGCCTAGCGAGCCTGCCAGGCTCGCTAACACTCTGCCTGCCCCTGCAGATCCTGATGGCCCTGGAGAAGGACGAGCAGGCTCGCCGGCAGCGGCTCCGGAGCAAGCTGGAGCAGGTGGTGGACACGATGGCCCTGAGCAGCTGAGCTACCCGCCACCACTGCCCAACGGGAGATTAGTGAGAGGGCCGCAGGGTGGCCTCCAACGACAGCCAAAGCTGGGAGGTCCCTGGAGGCAGCCTTCCCCCACGTGTGCCGAGTGCCTGTGTGCTCGGGGCAGGCGTGCAGGCCGGCGTCCTCCCCGCCTCTCTCCCCCCTGGCTGGGGGTCCTGGTTCTTACTGGTGTGGGTGAGACGGTGCCTGCCGCACCCTCCGTGGCCAGAGCTGCTGGCCACAGGGCAGGGGGATTCCGGTTGCAGCTGGAGACCTTGGAGACGCCGGTGACTGTTGAAGACCCGGAGAGTAAGGCTGGGCCCTCTGGGAGGAGGGATGCCAATCTGGTTGTCTCCTTGAAGCCAGGCTGGCGAGGCCAGAAGGGCCAGGAAGAGGGGCTGGAGGGGGTCAGCCTTCTCGGCTTCCCTGGCACAGTGTAAGGGCTGAAGCCTGTCTGGCAGCCTGGGGAGGCTAAATGCCAGGCCTGGCCAAGGTGAGCTGAAGTCAGTCTGGACTATTGCCACCCGCCTGCCACCCTCACGCTAGCTGCTGCACCGCACCACCCTCCGATCCACCGCGTGCTCTGCGGTGGAGGCAGGAGCACCTCGCCCAGAGAGAGGCCCAGCTCCCTCCTGTGGAGGGGCTGCAGAAAGGCAGCGCCCCCGCTCCCAGGTGAATTCCAGAAGGACTCAGCGACTCCCTGTGTGTCCTCAGGGCTGTGCCTCTGGGGGCCACTGGGGCCTGGAGCTCCAGTCATGAGCACATTCCCATTATTTATTCCTCCCCTGCATCCGCTCTGGGCCAGCTCTCCAGCGTGGAGCTCCTGGGAGCAGCCCGACCGTCCGATTCCCTCCCTGCATCTCTGCCTCCCCCTCTCTCCACATCCACCTCCAGCGGCTTCCAGTCTGGCATCTCAGCAGCATGCTGGCCCCTCACACGCAATGGGACGTCTGGGGCTATTTTTTGTTCTTTAGGGGGAACAAAGAAATCCTGCTGCACTCTGTTGGGGTGGCCAGGGAACAGGGCAGGGTCCTGGGTCATACTCTGGCGTGGCTGGGAGCAGGACACAGTGACCAGAGGGCCTGGTGGTTGGCTTTGTCCACCCTGCCTTCAGTGAGCAAGAGAGAACAAATTTTTAACTAAAACAAAACCTGTACATTAGTATATATGTGTGTGTGTGTGTATATATATATATATGTATATATATATATGTGGCTCTAGCCTCAGTCTCCAGCCCCAGTGGGGTCCTGTATAGCTGACTGGAGGAGGAGAAGTTTTACAAACAATTTAGAATAAGAAAATTAAGGCAGTGGGAAAGCAATACCAAATGGTCGTGAAGCAAGTGGCCAGATTCCCTGAGCGGAACACTCCAGGCCTCCACCCCTCGACCTGTGGTTTGTCCTGTTTTTTTATTTTTTTTATTTGTTTTGATGTGTAAAGGAGAGAACTTCTCTTGGCGCCCCCCACCCCCAGCTTCCAGGGCGAGGGGCTGTGAGTTCCTGCATGACTGTGCTAGCGTTAAGTCTGACTTGATCTTTTTAAAAATGCAAGTGTTGAATACTAGAGATGTTAGACACTTTTTAAAATGTTTTTTAATTAGTCACTTGTGAAAGCAGACAAGCGGCCCCCCTCTTCAAGTTCACTTTTTTGACGGTACTAAAGATTCCCATGGACTTTAAGGGACAGCTAACTGTGGCCAGCGTCATCTTGAGGACCCCGCTAAGCTGCATGGGCCAGGCTGCACACCTTGGAGATGGGTTAAGGGCTGCCCCTTGCGTGGGGAAGCAGCGGGGAACCTGAGAACCTGACTGGAACCGGGGAAAACGGTTCCCCCTCACCCGCCCCGTGGGTGATGAGCAGGGCTCTGTCTCCCGCTGCCGTAGATGAGTAGCTGGAGCCCAGGCAGCCCATCTGACACTCGTGCAGCCCGCGTGGGCTCGTCTCTGGGCCAGCATGGGGCAGAGCTGAGACCTGTCAGAGATGAAGCTTGCTTTTTGGTGGCCACTGCTCTGGCCTGGATTCTAGTCCCAGGGTGCACCCTGCTCCTCTCTGATGCTGCCTGGCCGTGCCTGGGTGTGGACCTCGGTTTCCTCCAAAGTCTTCCCTGGATGCTGGCTTCCAGTGGAAGCCCTGTTCTTCCAGTTCCCTGCTCTGCCCTCTTCAGAATCCAGTTCCAACCCTTCCTGAGGCCTCCCAGCCTGCAGACAGCCCCGCGCTCACCTCCCGAGGCTGCTCCCAGGGGGAGGAGGGGCGGCCCACCTAATAGCGCACACCTGTCAGGCGCAAGCACTTTAGCAATATCTGTTTACATATGAGCTCATCAAGCTGATTCTAAGCCTGCTGGCTGCTAGGTGCAGCAGGTCCCGCACCTCCCTTCCCGCCAGGTCTTGGAGTTAGGTTCTGAGTTCTTGTCAGTGGCTCTCAGTCCTCCGAGCTCTGTAGCACCCCAGGCGCTGGGCCCAGGCACTGCACCACCACCTCCCAAGCGTTGTCCTGCCAGGGGCTCTGACCCCGAGCTCTGGCACTGGCCTGGGGGGTGTGGGGCCCTGGCAGGAGCCTGGAGATGGAGTGCCACTCTGCAGTGAAGTCCCCTGTGCAGACCCAGACCCAGGGAGTCTGGGCCACAGCACGGAGTGCTGTGCAGGGACACCGTCCTGTCCCAGGCACTGCTGCTATGGCCTGTCCTGCCCCCGGCTGTCCCTTCCAACCTTCCCCACTCTTGTCTCAGGAGTGCCCGGGGACGGCTCATGCCTTGGTCTGGGAGCCCGGCCTCTCAATATACCTCGAGCTTGCCCTGCACTCCCTGACCCAGAGCGGAGCACCCAGGGTCACCCCAAGATGGAGGGCCCTAGATGTTCCCACCCTCCCTGGTCTGACCTTGCTGAGAGCCTCCGCCCTGGTTCTTCTCCCAGTTCTGGTTGTGATGGCTCATGTTGGTGCTACACACGCTAGAATAGATATATTTACAGAGAGATATTTTTAAGATGAAGCCCACAATTAGCTGTCCTTTACCGCCACAGGGCCCCCACCCAAAAGAAGAGCAATCACTCGGCGGCCTGAGCCGCCCCTGCCACTGCCTCTCCCAGGAGCAGTGTGGCTGAAGGGGCGCTCAGCCCACAGGTTGTGTAAATACACGGTCATTTCCTATTTTACTGTTCTTCAGATTTAGTACTTGTAAATACAAACATTAAGGAGAGATTAAACATTTTTGCTAAAGCTCATGGCTCTGGGCTTTTCTTGCTGAGAGGGGTCTCGGAGTGTGGGGGTGGCATGTGCCAAAGACTGCAAGCCCCTCTTGCTCAGAAGTTCCAGTTATGCTAGGACTAGTGGCCACAGGTCCTGATTCTTGGCCTCCAGGGTTTCAGCAGCCCCACAGGTGTGCTGCCCAGGCCGGGGCTGCACTGCTCCTGTGTGCGAAGAACCTGCAGGTGTCTGGGCCTTGGAGGCACTTTGAAACCAGCTGAGCCTGTTGTCCATGGGGCCCTGCAGTGTGCTTTTCAGAGGCTCCCAGGGTCTCGTGCAGCAGGGTTGTGGACCCCTGGCTCAGAGTAGTGGTTCCCTGGGGGCCTTTTACAACGCAGGGTCTGGTACAGAGGGCCTGGGGCAGTCCCGATGCCTGTGGCCAGCAAGCTTGGTGACTGGAGGCCATAGTTCTAGGACTCCACCTTGAACAGCAAGGGGCTAACACTGCGTGTCCCTGCCTTGCTCTGCCAGGAGCTCTGTGTGGAGCCTTGCAGCCGAGAAAGCCAGTTTGGGGAATGTTGGCTTTTCCAGCACAAACCCCATGAAATGATGGCCTACTTTTCTGATGGTGAAGGTGTTGGTGCGCGGCCTTTGCTGGCTGTGGTCCTGTTTTCTCCATGGCCCAACAGGGATGGCCCTTCCTGCCCAGGGGCTCAGATGTGATCGTTTTGGATGAAGCAAGCGGGGGTCTGGAGGACACAAGTGTGATGTGTCCCCAAGGTCATATCTGGTTCTGCTCTCTACCTGATCTTCAGGCTACCGCCAGGCAGTGACAGTGACAGAGGCTGATTGCTCACTTGTAGTTCAGCCACTGTCCAAGCCTGGCCGGCGAAGGAACTGGTTTGGACCTCACAGCGCCTGTGAGGTAGGGGTAATTATCCCCAACATATCGACAGGGTGCTGAGGGACGCACCGGTGTTGCCCGTGGTAAGGGCAGGTCCCAGCGAATCAGGAGGGAGGTTCCCAGAGCTCCCTGGCAGCACTCTGGCCTGCCTTCCCTCATTCTCCCTTCCGTGAGCTCTGACAGCAGGCCATAAGTCATAATACTGCTCCAAATTGGGCCCGTCCTGACAGCCGGCTCAGGCATCATGCTCTGCGCCAGGCTCAATCACTAAAAAGAAATCAGTATAATCACCGTGAAATTGCATCAGAAACAAATTTAGCAAATGTGGTCCAGTCTGGGTGTGACGCGGCCTGTTCCCATGGCTCGGTCCCCTCCGGCTTTCTGATACAATCAGCCCTGCCTCAATTACCCTCGTTAGGTGCCAGGGCCCCAGCCCACCAGCCGGAAAGCGGGTGATCATCTCAGCTGCAATCAGCGCACACCGTGCAGCGATCAAGTGTAATTATGCAGCTGGCACAGCGCGGGAAGGAGGCAGGCACCTTCTGATTGCCGACCCCGTGGCTCACCGGGGGTATTAACACCATCAGCTATTAATACGGGGGCTGTCTGTCTACGCAGGTCATGTGGATGGGGGTGTCTGGGTGGCAGAGGGTGAGGCTAGCCTGCAATCCAGCACCTTCAACTCATTGTGATGAGAGGGCAGACGGCACACGGGCTCTGTGAGCAGGCATCACATAGTAGGCCAGACTGAATAAACACCAAGGTAACTGCATCTGGGTCACAGGCGTGAAGAAAACATAATCGCATGTGACGGCAGCCAGGGCCAGGGGGACGACGGGGTCGGCCGCTGGGGAGGAGCAGTGGTGTGGAGACCTGAGGGACTAGGGGACCAGCCATGGTGGTATCAGAAGAGCGCTCCCCGAGTCAGGAAAGCACGGGGCCCCTGAGCAATGGGGACGAGGAGGCAGGTGGGCACTGTGTGAGGAGGAGAGGGCAGCAGGTGTCCAGACCCAGGGTGTCCGCATCCTGGGGGCCTCATGCCCGAACAGCAGTGGACAGGCTGTTCCTAGCTCCTGGGGAAGCAAGGAGGGTGGGCTCTGTTAGCATTTGGAGGCCATGGGACTAGAGGGCCAGAGGCTGGAGGAGGCCAGAGACCATTTGGGAGACTCCTGAAGACATCTCCCTGCGACCTTGGCCCCAGTGTACCCCTTTGGAGTTCCTGGAGACCCGACCGCCCATCAGATGGTGTGACTCTGCGGGAACATGTGGACTTTCTGAAAACAGCTGTGTGACTTGTTCTGATCCATCATTGGATCGTTAGTGGCAGTGGCTTGAGTCATACCTGGGCTGGGCACGTACCTGGGTTTCAGGTTCTCTACCCACCCCCAGTCAGGGCAACTGTCAATGTGTCTCTCTCATATCTCTCTCCCTCCCTTCCTCCCTCCCTTCCTCCCTCCCTTCTTCCCTCCTCTTCACTCTACCTGAAAAGCAATGGAAAAAATATCCTCAGGTGAAGATTAAAAATAAACAGTTAAGATGTTCAATTTTACATTATGTGCATATTACCACATTTTAAAATAATAAAGAAATTAAAGAGTCTGAGCTTTATTGTGTGGACAAGAGGGCCACAGAATATTCTGCAGCAGGAGCACTGGGCTCTTCCCTTCGGCCTTGGTGGTCTCATCTACACCTCAGCTGCAAGGACTTGGTGACCCCACACCTCTGGCTGCAGTCCCCGCCTAGGTCCCACCTCCACAACCTGAAGCCCCAGCGCCTGCAGGAAGATGGCTTGGGCGTCCCCACCCTGACCAGGCTCACGACTTGGGAGGTTGGAAGCTGTGACCCAGCCCCAGGTGGTCCTGTGTGTTCCAGCCCCTGCTGGGCGTGGGGCTCCAGCCTCTCTCAGCTGGTGGCTCCCGGGTGAAACGTCCTCAAGCCCAGCTTTCAAAAGCAACTCTCTCTTCATCAGACTTTTTATTTTTTTATGAATAATGACAATTTTTCTTTATTTAACCCCCTTGTCATTATTGCACTAATAAAATTAATATTTGCATATCAAATGTTGCCTTAAAATTGCATTTTCACAGATGGGCTTGTGTGATGAGGACCTAGAAGCTGTTTTAAAAAACATTTCTTCCCCTGGCTGGTTTGGCTCAGTGGATAGAGCATCAGCCTTCGGACTGAAGGGTCCCAGGTTCAATTCCAGTCAAGGGCACATGCCCGGATTGTGGGCTCGATCCCCAGTGGGAGGCGTGCAGGAAGCAGCCAATTAATGATTCTCATGATGTTTCTATCTCTCTCTTCCTCTCTTAAATCAATAAAAAAATATAATTTTTTAAAAAAGCATTTCTTGTCAGAGGAGCAGGTCTTTTGTCCTCAGGGCGGATGCAGTGTGTGACTTGCTCCTTTGCCCCAGGGGCTGGAGTACTGGCTCTAGAGCTTGGCTGGATTCAGGTTCCATTTTCCAGGGAGCAGGCCCTTGCTTCAGGGCCACCGCCCAGGACCAGCCTTGGCCATGCCCTCCTGTCACACCCCGAGGTGTCCCACTACTTAGGCGGGCCCCTTGCCTCACCTCCTTCGCTTCTGGGCCACTGGGGTCCTTCCAGCGGCCTGGAATGCTCCTCTAATAACACTCTCTCCTTTTTAACTTGAAGAAATCATTTAAAGGGAAACTTTCTGGCACTATCATAAGTGGATGACCAGTATCGCTTGCCATAAACAGGTGATTGAAAAAATAGTGCAGCAGAAGTAAAAATAATATAAAGTTTTAGCAACAAGTGGTTGAGCACATAAAGTCCTTCTGTCTATGAAGTTACCAAGTGCCAGTCAGGCATGGAGAGGCGCCCAGAACCCAGGCGCAGCTCTCCCTGTGTTCTCAGTTGCGCCTGCACCCTCTGCTCTTGGTTCCCTCGCTGGCAGCCCTGGCAGGCGGCTGGGGTGGGAGGAGGGAAGGTCCCTGCAATTCCCCAGGGTAGCCCTTCCTCCACTGGCACTGTCTGGCAGCCCAGCTCTGAGCTAGCAATGCCGTTGCTGTCAGCTGCTCCTTCCACGGGGTGGCCACGGCTCCTGCCCCTGCCTCTCCCTGCTGTGAAGTGCCCTCTGGAGCACTGCTTCTTTCCACTGCTCCTTTCGTGACTGACCCCTGCCTGGGAGAGTCCCCAGCTCAGTTAAGCTCAGGTCTGTCCTGCCTAAAATACTCACTTACCACCCGGGGTGGCAGCCCACATATCTCACATACCTGCATCAGTGGACCTGCAGGGTGGCCCCACCCCAGTGTGTCCCCTGCTCCTGCCCTGTGTGGCTGAGTTGCACGTTTCCTCCTTTTTTTCCATTGGCTTCCAGCCACCTGGCCGGGGGGGGGGGGGGGGCGGCTGGAAGCCCCCAGAACCCTCCCCCAGACACCAACAGTGCCCCCTCCCCATGTGTGTGTGAGCAGGGCAGTATCTGTCTCTCTGTGGACTTGGTCTCTCTGGCAAAGCCCCACACAGGTGTGTGACATTCCTGTCATTCTTTATATGTTTGCATGGCCTGAGAGGACAGAGGGGAGGGTGCAGCAACAGTTTTCAGTCCAAGAAAGAGAATGAGAGAGGTCTCATCTCTCTCGCTGGAACGAATTATTTAAAAGTAGTTTCCAAGATACAAATTTATCTTTAAGTCAGCAGTCTGCAAGACGGGCAAGGGGCATTCCTGGCTCGGAAACCTGGGTCTCGTGCTTAGTACTGTGTGATGGGGCAAACCTTGGTCTCTTCCTCATCCTCAGTTTCTTCATCTGTAAAATGGAAGAACAACTCTACCAGCCTGTCAGGGTTGGCGGTAGAATTGTATGATAACGTTTGTGTAAAAACGAATAACGGGGATTATGTGTGAAGTGCGTGCAAGTGCGTTTTCATGCCCTGTAAACCCTATTATCCTGGAGGGTGAATGACTATCCAGAGCAAAGGAATTCTCCCATCACTTCTGGCCAAAGCGTCCACTTCCTCTGTGAGCCAGTGAACAGGAGCCAAGGGGGGTTTCCAAACCTCAAGAGCCAGAAGCAGTTTTAAGATGCAGAGACCACTCAGGAGCCCTGCCACAGGGGGCAGGGTTGGGGTCCAGAAAGTCTAAAGCCAGGAAGAGGAAGCTACTGGGGTGAGGGTGCGTGAGCAGCAGCTCATGCCCCAAAGCCAAGGTGTCCGGTAAGGAACCAAGGCTGGGGCAGAGGTGCATGGGATCAGGGCTGTTGCCCGAATAACTCCAAGGAGAAGCGTTTACCGTGGTCCACGCTGATGGTTCTGCAGGGCACAGGCTGCCGGCCGCACAGTGGCCTGCGCAGTGAGATGCTCCCCGTCCCTGGTGTCAGGAAGCCTGCTGACTCTTCCCCTAGACCCCAGTGTCATCTTGGGAAGAAGGAAGAAACAGGAGGAAGAGCCCTGGTAGGAAGGTGAACTGTGACTTAGACACAACATTTTTTACAACAGAAACTGTGTTAAACCAAAATAAATATCAAGTAGCACGAGATTGGGATATTTTTTAAAGTTTAAGGTTTTGTCCCTCTTACCCAGTGGGGCTGAAGCTTAGTAGCAAGATCAGATAAATTATAGACAATTCAGAGGCGACATGACCAGAAATACCTGAGCAGAGCTGTGTGCGTTTTCAACCCTAGAGACTGTGCTGGGCTGGGGTGCAGAGGGGAGGTCTGTGGGCTCTGCCTGCCTTGGTCTTGGGGAACTGCTCCTCCTCCCAACTCTGGGCAGCTGGACACACAACCCCAATCAGAGCATCCCTTCCTCCTGTCAGGCTCAGCAAGTCACCTGAAACTGTTGAAAAGAGAGAACGCTCCTTTACTTGATGAGTTTGTAAACCAATAGCTACGCCAGCCACTCTAGAAGCCTACACAGGAGTGTAGCCAGATCAGAGGAATGTAGAGCCAAGAGGTGATAATGAGAGGAAAAGAGGTAGGAATGGAGAGAGAAATAGAGAGAAAGGGGGAGGGTGGGAGGAGATAGGGGGAGAGGGAGAAGTCAGAGGGGAGAGGAAGACTGACTCCTGGGTCCAGCTGTCCCTAAAGACAAGCTCTATTCTGGCCTTTAATTACATGAGACAAGCCAATTCCTTCTTCTCCTGGCTTCGCTCAAATCAATCTGTCACGTGCAGCTTCAAGAATGCAGACCTGCCCTGTTCAATGCGATGGCCACTGTCTATTGAGGACTTTAAACGTGGCCATTTTGAACTCAGCTGTGCTCCAAGTATAAAACACACATCCAACGGAAAATACCTCATTACGGTTATATATACTGATTACATGTTGAAATGATAATACAGTATATTGGATAGATAAGGTTAACTATGTCATTAAATTTAATTTTACTTGTTCCTTTTAACTTTTAAAAATATGGCTATTAGAAAGTTTATAATTGCATTTCTGGTTCCTGTTATGTTTCTATTTGACAGAGCAGGACCAGACCAATTTTCTAGGAATAAAAGAATATGCTTTTTTTTTATTGTGCATGCCTGTGTGTCTGTGTGTGTGTGTGTATGTGTGTGTGTGTGTGTATCTCTGTGTGTATGTGTATGCCTCTGTGTGTGTGTGTGTGTTTGTGTGTGTCTGACTTAATACTAACTGCTTCTGAGGAGAGAGCTTTCTGCTAACCAGGGGTTTTCGGTTTTCGGAGGATGTGGTGGGTCTGGGCATGTGCGTTTGGGTGGAGCTGGGGAAGCGAGGACACGCTCTGCGTCTTGTTTTCTAACAGCTTCATGGGGCTGTAATTCACCTGTGCGGAGTATGGGTTCAGTGCTTTGTCGAGCATTCACATGGTTGTACAACCATCACTGCACCCAGTTTTAGAACATTTCCATCACCCGAAAGAAAACGCCTTCACCTTTCCTCACTGCCCCACCCCCTACCCACAGTCCCTGGCACCACTCATCTACTCTCCATCTCCAGAGAGCTGTCTATTCTGGGCATCTCACATACATGGAACCACACAGTATGTGGCCTTTTGTGCCTGGTTACTTCCCTTCGTGAAATGTTTTCAAGGTTCTTCCGTGTGTGGCATGAATCAGTACGTCATTCCTTTTTTATGCCTGAATAACATTCCATTGTATTGTTAACCTAAAAATAAAAGGCCAAAGTGAGAGACAACCAGCATTTACTTGTGATAAAAAGAATAGCTATTTGGAAAGCAGTGATTTGAGCAGAAACCCAAATAGTGTTCAAATTAGACCAAGGCATTGGGTATTGATGAGAAAAGGGAGGGGAGTAGTTGAAGGACATGGAGTTGCTTCCACTCTTTGACTATTATGAATAGCGCTGCTGTGAACCTTTGGGTACAGATGTTTATGTGGACGTGTGTTTCATTTCTCTGGAGTAGATACCTAGCAGGGCAGTTGCGGGGTCATATGGGAATTTTGTTTGGCAGCTGAAGGACCTACCACACTGTTTCCACAGCGGCTGCACCATTTCACATTCCCACCAGACATGTATGAAGGTTCCATTCTCTCCACATCCTTTTCAGGACTTACTGGTACCTGCCTTTTAGGTTATAGTCAGCCTGGTGGGTGTGAAGCAGTATCTCATTGTGGTTTTGATTTGCATTTCACTGATGATCAATGAAGCTGAGCATCTTGTCATGTGCTTATTGGCTACTTATTGGCTATATACATTCTTTTGAGAAACATCTATTCAGATCCTTTGCCCATTTTAAAATTGGTTATATGTCTTTTCGTTATTAAATTATAAAAGTTCTCTATATATTCTAGATTCAAGTCCATTATCAAATATACAATTTGCAAAATTTTTTCTCTCATTCTATGAGTTATCTTTTCACTTTCTTGGTGTTGTCTTTCAAATGCTCAGCTTTTAGTCAAAGAATGAGAAACCTGATGTTAGGTTCCAGGGTGTGGGGTGGAACCCAGGGAAGAGAAATTGGAGCTGGCAAGCAAGGCGGTGCCTGGGAAAGACAGCGAGAAAGGAACTCTGAAAACGAGAAGTATCGAGTACAAGCTCCTTTGAATCTGTTACCTGGTGATAAACTTGCTGTTTCATTTTAAAAATTGTAGTAAAATACACATAACAAAAGTCACCTTCATAATCATTCTTAAGTATACAGTTCAGTGACATTTTGTACATTCACATTGTCATGCAACAATCGCCACCCTCCATCTCCAGAACTTTCTCCCCAAACTACAACTTCCCATTCTCCCCACCCCACTCCACCCCAGCCACTGCCACCCACCACTGTACTTTCTGTCTCTATGAATTTGACTACTCTAGGGACCTCATATAAGTGGAACCATATAGTATTTGTCTTTTTGTGACTGGTTTACTTCACTTGATCATGATGTCCTCAAGATTGATCCATGTTGTAGCATGTGCCAGAATGTCCTTCCTCTTTAAGTGAGAATAATATTCCCGGGGAGCCTGCCATCCAGGGGATCAAGGTTATTTCTGTGGGTGATCTGCACCCACCAGGGCATAGAATGTTGCCAAGAAATTTTACAGCCCCGGCCCCAGACTCTGTGGGAGGAGCTTACAAAGGAACCCCTTGCTGGACTGTCTCAGAATCTGCGGTTCTTTCCCAGCAGTCCCCTGGCTCTGGGTTACTTACAGGAGCCCCTCCGGCTTCTCTCTACCACCCAGGACCCAGCAGGTGGTATCAGGGATGTCTGCTCAGAGCTGCTGTGGCCACCAGCTGGTGAGAGGTCGGAATGTTCCTCAGTTTAACTTCCCACTAGTTGAGACTGTCCCCTTCTGCCTCCACCCACAGAGGTCGCCGGACACCTGGGCATCCTGCTTGGACATCAGTGAAAAGGACACGACCCCTGGCCCATCGCTCATGGCGGGTAAGCCTGGATTAGGAAGGAACTGCAAAGCGGCAGAGCCACTTCCGCCAGGGTGCATTCCCGGCACGCCTGCTAAAGGCCCATTAAACTTTGGGGCGGGGGTGGGGGGTGGGGGGGGTGGGGGGGGTGGGGGGTGGGGGGGGTGGGGGATGGGGGGGCAACTTGAAAGCTGATAGGCAGTCATTCTTGACTTCTGAATTCCTGCCACAGTTGAAATACTTCCCATAGCAAATGACTCTCAAAACGTCTCCCACCATGAGGCTGAGTTGAAGTCAGGAGAAGCTATGTCCCCACAGCTCTGTGCAGGGGGGGCTGGCAGATCTGTTGGGGGAGGCCGCCTTGAGGAACGTGTGGTCTGCCATCCTGGTGTAAGGTCCCCAGGTTATGACCACTGGATCCTAGGAACTCCACATGCATCAAGGCCTAGTGATTCCAAGGTTTGGTGATCTGAATTCTCCACCTGTTTTCTCAGGGGCTGCCTTTTCCGTGAGACTTCCACGCCGTGATTTGTAATGGCCATTACCCCTACACTGTCTCCCGCTCTCCATGCTGCTGCAGTTTCTCCCATGCACCCATCACCACCATTTTAGTTGTCTTGTTTATTGCCCTGTGAGGGCAGGGCTTTTTCCTGTCTTGGTCCCTGCTGCATCTTCTGCACCCAGAGCAGTGCAGGCACACATAGGCCCTCAGGAAATACCTGTTGCACGGTAATGGCTGCCTGGTCTTTGCACATGCATGGCCCACACTTTCATGTGGCCATCCTCGCCCGCCTTCAGCCAGGGGCATCAGCACCATTTCTCCTGCAGATGTACAGCTGTCACCCATTCCAAGGCAGGATTAGCTGTTTCCACAGCCTGTTCCCAGGAATCTGCAGGACCTTGATATCTCGCCCCCCCCCCCCGACCCCCCAGAGCAGAGCCCCTTACACACGGAAGACGATTTCTCCTCCATAACGATGCTCCCAACTCTGACTTGCCCACAGAACTCTGGGTCCAAACTGCACTCCCCTCCCCATGAAGAAGCCACCACGGGCTCAGCACTGGGGGAG
Source organism: Myotis yumanensis (assembly GCF_028538775.1). Taxonomy (NCBI): domain Eukaryota; kingdom Metazoa; phylum Chordata; class Mammalia; order Chiroptera; family Vespertilionidae; genus Myotis; species Myotis yumanensis. Next base: position 65,431,586 of record NW_027223758.1, read on the forward strand.
TTCCGAGGCTGCCAGGTAGATTGATTGCTAAGTGTCCCTGCTCCTTACTTCTCCCTGTTACGGCCTGTGCTGCTCTTCCCAAGAGGATGCAGGGTCATTGCCCCACCCTGTGACTCACCTGGGTCCGCAAAGTGTGGCTGGAGTGCTGGTGTGCCGGTTCTGAGACTGGGCCTCAAGAGACCTCGAGGCGTGCCTTCCCTTGGATTGCAGGAGCGCAGCTGGGCCAAACAGCTGGAGGGCGAGAGGCCATGTGGTGTGGAGGCCAGCTGTCCTGGCCATCCAAGACCAGCTGACCTTAAACAGATGACCTGTGGGCCCGTGAACAATGATTAATGTTTGTAATCTTAAGCCACAGAGCTTGGAGTGGTTTGTTAAGCAGAAGGTTGCTTTTAAAATGAAGGACACCCAGTTGAATTTGTATGTCAGGTGAACAATAGAAAAGTACTTATTGTGTCAACATAAGAGTGGTCCAAACCTGTAAGAATTTTGTATGAGTTAATTTAAGCCAAACTGACAACAATTGCCGGGAAGAAAAATCTCAATGGATTGAGAAAATGCTCCGAAATATGGCAGTTCTACCACTTATTTTAATTATACATCAGAACCAAAGGGGAAGATGTAAGGGGGTTTCATGAAATCCACTGGTGCTAGAAAGCAAAGCGGGGACATCTCTGGGATTGGATAAAAAGTAAAAGGAATAGACACATACTTCTTTTACATGGGTGGGTGTAGGGTAGCTAACAGTTGATAATCAATATGATCATGATAACAATCATGGGTTTGTGGTCTCTGCTCTGGTGCATTGGTTGTGCTTTGAAAGGTCTGGAAAAAAAGGAAATTACTTTGATATTCCAAAGGTATGTTATCAGGTGTGTTGCCATAGATGGAAAAAAAGACAACAGATAGGCTCTGGTAACATAAAGATTGACCTTTGTTGGGGAAAAGTACCAGCCGAGGACACGCCTACCTGCCACGGACTGCTTTTAGGTAGTAAGTGTTCATTCCAGACCAACCTATGTGGTTACTTTAGGTCGTGATTTTGGCTGTGGTCCTAATGTGGCTTTTCCTGCCTGGCTCCCCTTCCCCCTGTTCTCCTGGCCTCCTGACGAGCCTGCCAGCCAGCCCTGGCCAGCAATTCATGGGGTTTCTGTTGCTTGCAATCAAGAACCCTAATGGTTCCAAGGTCCTCGTGTCTGTCAGGCGCTGGAGTCAAACTGCCAAGATGCTGGCCAGCTGGTTAGGCCGTCTCCCTCGGTCACTTAGGACACCGTTCCCTGTAGTCGGATGAGCCAGGCTCCAGGAGTGGGAAGGATCTGTGTCTACTCCCAAGTGGAAAAACGATGCCCCATACACTGCCCCACTCAGTATACTGGCCCTGTGTGCTGAACTTCCCCTGCTTCCCACTGAAGCTATCCAGCCTTTTCCTGCCCCTCCAAGGCCCCTGATGACAAGCTCATTATCCAAACATTCTGACCCTGCAGTTCCATTCACCCCCCAACCACACTCTCCGCCAGGCCTGGGGCTCCAGAGATGTCCTGAAATATTCCAACCAACTATGTCCCACTGGGCAAGAAGCCGGTCTCCTTGCCTTCCTCCAGCCACTTACTGGTGATGTGCCATCTTGGAGTCTAGCACTGAAGAGTCTGTTCCCGTGGGCAGCCGAGTGGCCCCGTCAACATGGGAGGCTCAGGCCTTGTCGCTCGTACCCAGCGTGGTTCTCCCAGGCTTCTCATGTTCCCTCAGAGCGGGGCGTGTAAACTGGGAGGCTTCCATATCACGCCATTCCTTCAGTGTTTCTGACTTTGGTACCTTCAGTTACAGATGACGGAGTGCTGCTCCTAAGACCCTTCTGAGAGGCCTGGCTTCTGTAGCTCCAGTGGGCCCACTCCCTGTCACAGGGCCCATATCCCAGGCAGGGCTTGGCCGGTAATTTCCTCTTCTGCCTCTCCGGTGCTGGGCCTCACGGTGGCAAAGTCACCTCCACACAGTTTCCGGGGCCATCCTTTCCTAGGAGGGTGTGTCCTGTGATGGGGTGGGGGATAGGAGGTGGGAGAAGTGGAGGGGGGTGTTCTCCTTGTCTAGGTGATAACTTTGCATTGCAGCTTTGGTCAGAAACTGTTCCCCAGCACTGACCAGAGCCATCGGCCAGAGCTCCCAGTTGCAGGCAAGCAGAAGCAGACTCTGATTTTAATAGAACCAGAATTTATGGAGAGGCTATGGGGCACCTCACAGGACCCACATCTGATGCCCAAGCACACAGCAAGAAGCAAGGGGGTAAAGAGGGCAGGTGCGGGGGGTGAAGGCCCAGGCTCTCTCCCGCCGATGGTGCATTATAAGGACCAAAGTTGAGGCAAGTCAGGGGTCTGACACAGAAGGTTCCTGTGGCCAAGGACACACACGTTCTCTGGTGGCAGCACAAGAGCAAGCATGCCTGGCCATGAGCTGTCACATGCAAACTAGCCAATTAGCAGCTTGCCAGGGAACAGCTGTGGGTTTTAGCTGGAAGAGGACAAGAGGGTCTTGAATGGTGTGACCAATTTAAGACCTCACAAAAATGAAGTGACTCATAGGTTCAATGTATCATGTATATTCAGTGTTGCATATTTAGTATCATGGATACTTAGTGCCTGATTGGTTCTTCCGTCCCTTTTTATCTATGGTTGCCACACTTGTGCTGTGTTCTCTGACACGTGTCACGGATCATTAACTTACTTATCTATGCTTCATCTTGAATTTCACTCATCCCATTTGTTTCTTACTCTCTCCAGCAGAGTTGAAGGTTTCCAAACAATATATCACATACACATTATAGTACTATTTCCAAATTGTTTTATAAAACTATGTAACATATCACACACATTAGAGGGTGTTTAAGATGTATGTGGACATATGCATTTGCAGCAAAACAAATGCCTGTGCACTTCATCAGTTACCAAAGGTGACACTGATGGTCATGAAGAAGTACCTTAATGAGAGCCAGGCCTGCGTGGCTCAGTGGTTGAGTGTTGACCTATGAACTAGGAGGTCATAGTTTGATTCCCGATCAGGGCATATGCCTGGGTTGTGGGCTCCATCCCCAGTGTGGGGTGTGCAGAAGGCAGCCAATCAATGATTCTCTCTCGTCATTGATGTTTCTATCTTTCTCTTCCTCCCCTTTCCTCTCTGAAATCAATAAAAAAAATATATTTTTAAAAAAGAAGTACCTGTGTGACACAACTGCCCAAAGTAACTCCCTGTGTAGAATGTGTGCTGAATGTGCATTTTCTTTTATTGATGGTTTTATCCCTCAACAATACACTGTTTGGTTTGCCCGTTTTTGAACTTACATAAATGGAATCACACTTGTGCATTTTCTGTGACTGCCTCTCCTGCTCAACACCAGGGTTGGAGGGAGGTGGTGTGGATGTGTAGTTTAGGCTCCTTTAAGGCAATGGCACGGGCAGTCCTGGGAAGGCCTCGCCCGTTTTCGTGGCTGCAGAGTGCTCTGCTGTATGAATGGCCCACCAATCCCATATCCACAGACACCCGGCCGTGTTCTCCCGGGTTATTTTAACAGGGCTGCAGTGAAAATCCCGAACAGCCCCTGGTGCTCCTGGCTTTCTTCCCAGGAGAGCAGTCGCCGGTGGTCAGTGTTCTGTGTTTGATTTTCCTGATCACAGCAGACCACTCCCCCAGGGTCGGCGGCAGTTCACGACCCACTAGCACCAGAGCATGCCCTCTCCTCCACATCCCCACCAACATTTGATTTTTTGTCCATTTTCTATGTTTTACTCGTTTGGTGCGTGTGACATAGATCCTACTGTAGTTTTCATTTGACTTTCCAAGGTTACTGATAAGGTGTATTAGTCATTTAGATGTTCTTTTTGTGAAATATCTAATTGATGCCCTTTTGCCCATTTTTCTATTACACTGCTTTATTGACTCAGAGTCTTTTATATATATTGAATATTAATCCTCTTACAAATACCTTCTTGTAGTTTGTGACTGGTGATTTCACTTTTTTTTATGGGTTGTTGGTGAACAGAAATTTGTTATTTTAATATAACTGACTTTGTCTTTTCCTTTTTTCTGTTTATTGAAGGCCTCACTATTAACCCCAAAGCCATAAAGCTATTCTCCCATAGAGTCTCCTGGTAGTTTCACATTTAAGCCTTTGATTCCTTGGGTTTTGTGTAGGGTGTGAGGCAGGGACCTAGCTTTATTCATGCCTTTCATATGAATGGATCACCAGTGATCACATACTGTTGTTTGTGATCCATCCACTTCCCTCTGACCTGCCGGGTCACCTTGGTTGTAAATCAAGCTTCCAAGACGTGTGGACCTGTTTCCAGCTCTCTTCTATTCCCACTGAACAGCTTTCTTCCTACCCTGGGGTCTGGTGGGTGGTCTTGGTGGGAGGGGTGCCTCCTCTCTTGAAGCCAAAGGCTAATAATAGCAGGTGCAGGCTTCTCCGGTCCCAGTGCAGCCAGGGCCAGGAGTAGGATGTGGAGGCCATTGTGAGGGTCCTGCACTTTAACCGGGGGTATGGGGAAGTGGTAAGTGCTTTTCATCCCGGAATGTGTGGGGAGCCAAGCATGCACTTTACGGAGGTCATTGGAGCTGCTTTGTGGGATGCAGTGCGGAGAGGGTGGTGTGACGGCAGGACCAGTCAGTGCTGCCTCACAAGCTGACATGGCAGCACCTGGGCCACTGCCGACTTCGCATGTGGCTCAGCTCCCCCAGAGGGATGTCCTGTGGCTCTTTCTACAGAAGCTCTTTTCACAATATGCTATGGGCGTCTGCGGCCCTGGCTGGCTCCTGCGGGCAAGGCACTGTGCCTCAGGGCCCTTGTACTCCCTACTCCCTTCCCTGCAATGATTTCCTTAGATGCCTGCCCTGTATGCATCGCTCCCTCACCCTCTTCTGGGTTTTACTCAAAGATCTCTCTTCCCCTGAGACCTTCCTGACCACCCCATTTAAAATTATATTCCCCCCTCCTCTGTCTCCCTGATAACACCCTCTCCCCCTTTTCAGCTTTAATTATCGTCATTGAACTTTTACCATCTGACATACAATACAATTATTTGCTAATTTTGTTCTACACGTCCCCCTCCCTGGAATGTGACAGTGCCCCAGTGCCTGACGCAGCTGGTGCTCAGTAGCGATTCATTGAATGAGAGAAGAAATAAGTGAGAGCGTGGAGGATCCCTGGGGCCTGAGGGCCCAGCAGCAGGACAGACATAAAGCAGGTGCTGACTGAGTGTTGAATGGAAGAACATTCATTGGAGCATCAAACCGTTCTCTTAATGCAACTGGAGAAAACTCTCTCAGAGCCCCTCCTCTATGCCACCAATGCATCCCAGGGCTCCGGAAGTATGCATGCCCCGACCCAAGCATCTAGGGTTCCCTGCATCCTTTCAAGAAAAACAGCTCAGATCTGATCCCAGTTTGACAGACAAGACCCTTACATCCAGAGGGGTCATGTGACTTTGCCCAGTTCACACAGCTGGTCAGTGAACCAACCAGACTTCCTGACACCCAGTCGCCTGGACAGAGGATTGTCCGCATGGAGTCCTGGGCCCAGAACCCAGTGACCCACATTCCCTCATCCCCACCATGAAGTAACCACAAACATTTTTGAGTATCTCTTTCTGAAGAGTTGTTGCTTGGCAATGGTTGCTAGGCAAAATTCATAATTAATGAAGTGTTCAGGGCTCTTGATTGGAAGCCCTCAGGGATGCTGAGGCATCTGCAGACTTTGGTGGGAAGAATTCTGAGATGGTCCCAAGGTTCCTGTCCCCGGGGCATACTGCCTGGGTAATCATCTTCCCTGGAGGGTGGGTAGGGCCTGTGAACAGGATGGGATAGCCGCTCCCTTAAAGAGATATATGGGGTTGTCACTCCTGTGGCCACACTGCATTTTATTAAAGTCTGTCCTTCCTACCAACCCGGAGAGAGGCTCTGCTGCCAGCTGTGAAGGAGTGAACTGCCCTGTTGGTGGAGCACCGCGTGCATCATGAAGGTCTGAGGGTGACCTCTAGAATCATAGACTCTCCTACGGACAGCCAGCAAGAAAATGGGGACCTCACTCCTACAACTGCAAGGAATGCAGTTCTGACAACCACCAGGGAGCTCAGAGAAGGGCCCAACCTCAAATAAGACCACAGCCCCAGCCAGCACCGTGATTTCAGCCTGGGAAGACCCCAAGCAGAGGATCACCTAACTTGTGCCGGACACCTGACCCACAGACACTGTGACATAGAAAAGGGGTGTTGATTTAAGTCACTAATTTATGGCAAGTTGTTATGCAGTACAGGAAACTAATACACAGACCTTGGGGGTTGGAAATCAGCTTTTAAGAATGACCTTAGCCCTCAAATTGGCTACTAGGACCAAGAAGAAGAAGGTAGGAAACTGGAAAGACTGGAAGTTCCCTGCAAGGTGTAGAGTCTGCTCCCCATTCACAGGTGGGAGATGAGCCGCAGAGAGGCTGGCATTGGCCAAAGCTACACATGCAGGAATAGCGGGGCTGGGACCTGCACCAGAGGATCCCAGCTGCCTGTGGGGGTGCCTTTTTGGGGTGTATCTGCAGAGAAAGTGTTCATGGTGTGGGGCAAGGTGATAGAACTGGCATAGAGGGACCTAGAGGGACCTGTTAGGAATTGAGTAAAACAATCATTTCCAGACCATTCCAGTCCAGCGTTCCTCAGTCGGTCCTTCCTGTAGTCAGTGTTACATCTTCTTGAGTCTCATGCCAGGTATACTCTTCACGCGAGAGAAGGACTTTCAGCTCTCTTATTGGTCTCTCTGGCATTGAGGGCATCCATCTGGGCTCTAGGTGTCTTAGGATAAGCTTCCTGTGCCAGGTGAGCCCTAGGCTAGGCAGTGTGGAAGCCATCTGCTATGTTTGCCCAGCATCCATCTCTTCCTCTGAAGATTTACATCTGTCTTAGCGCCTCTCTTAGTGCCCCCACCGCCTGTGCTTCTTGCTCTCGTGGCCCCATGTCCCTGTCTCCCCATCATGGCCTTGGCCCTCTCGCCCACTAGGGGATGCATTTCACACAGGCTCTGCAGGAGACGGGCTCTGATTGACCCAAGCATGTTCACTGTGGAGCTCCTCCCACTGCCCACCTTTCCTCCTGGGCTTCCCCCACACTCCAGCTCACCTCAGAAGGCTGTCTTGGTGCCTCTCTTTGGCCCAAACTTTATGACCTGAGCAGCAGGCTCCAGTGACCTGGGAAAGTGGCCACTTGGGAAGAAGGCATCAAAATTAGGAATTAGGAAGAAATGTGGCTGTTTTGTTCAGAAAAGAGCCGTGGGTGTGGTGGGCTCTCTGAGCCTCAAGGGTACCTTTCCCCGGACATGACTGTGAGAACTGATTGAGAGAATGAATGAACTTGCTTGTTAACTTTACCAGTGCTTCCTAGGGGCAGGGTTTTTATTGCCAAACCACAGCAGCTTTGTAAACTGTGAAGTGCTTTGTAAACTGTAGAGTGTTGCATTCAGTTGATGCAGCCACTGGTGACAGTCTAGCCGCCAGCTCTTTCCTTCTTTCCTGGCCAACAGAGAAGCCTCAGTGTCCTTTGGGTGGAAACGTGCCTCGTTCAAGGGCAGAGGGGAAGGTGTTAGAAGCCCATCCTGGTCATCCGAGCCCATTTCCTGGTACTAGACTATTTGTGGGTGCAGAGCCCTTTCTGGAGCTGGACTGGGGCACAGGGTTCTCAGTGCCGTGATGTGAGCTCCTACGAAGGGGTGGAGAGGGCCCACATAACCATGTTTCTTCCTGGCTTCTTGGTTTTACTCACCTCGGTCTGTCAGGGTGTTTTATGTTGTCATTTAATCCAGACTGGGTTGGATTTTCAGTCACTCCCACTTAAAAATTCTGATCAATTCCAGAGATGGCAGGTCCCCCACTTCCCTGGGGGTTCCTGCTCCAGGTGAGCTGGGGCTGCCTACGAAGGATCTTGACAATTTCTGAGTTTCCAGACAGGGTCTCCTTGAAAACTGTTTGGATGACCTTGATTCTAGCCATTCTCTTGGATCTGTCACTGCAAACAAACTTTAATTACACAGTAATAAGTGCTCATGTAGACTATTCAAACAATGAAGAAACATATAGAATCAAGCAAGGAACTGGACCCCATTCTGCATTCCTATAGCACTGCATTCCTATAGCACTGCATTCCTGTAGCACTGCATTCCTGTAGCACTGCATTCCTGTAGCACTGCATTCCTATAGCACTGCATTCCTGTAGCACTGCATTCCTGTAGCACTGCATTCCTGTAGCACTGCATTCCTATAGCACTGCATTCCTGTAGCACTGCATTCCTGTAGCACTGCATTCCTGTAGCACTGCATTCCTATAGCACTGCATTCCAGTGCTCATGGTTTGGTGTAACTCTCTTGCCTTTTTTCTATGTACTTCCTCCCCTTCACAACCCCCCCTGCCCCCAATTATTTTTCCCCTAGTGGGTCATACCAAACAAATATTGTTGTGCAACTTGCTTTAACAATATATCTTGGGCATTTTCCTGCGTTAGAACAGATGGGCTGGCCTCCTCCTCCTTTGGGAGTATGCATCTAGTGATGAGATTCAGACCTCCCCCTTTTCTGTTTTATTATTCCAAATACCTTGAAAATGAAGCCTGGGTTGCTTCACTTTGAGAAAATCATGCTCTGACCCTTTTGAAAGATCTCCCCAGAGGTCAGGAGAGGGGCAGAGGCTGGGCCAGGGTCCCCTGTAGGTCAGGTCCATTTCCACAAGGGTGTTCGGAGCTGGGCACACCTGCTTCCTTGCTCTATGGCCAGGTCTGAATGATGGGCTGAGCTTGGGCTTGAGGACAGCTGTTCCCAGGAGCACTTGGAGGCCCCTCAACCATGGGGACCTCTTCCTAGAGAAGAGGGGTCATGGGCCCGGGGAGGGGACCTGAAATCTCAGAGAGGATCCAGCAGGTGATGCTAGTTGAGGTGAAAGAGACCCCCCTCTCTCCACATGTGTGGCCTCTTCCCATAACCACCAACCCCATAGTCTGCGCTTTCTGCCTGCTATTGTGAAAAGGCAGTATGATGCAAAATAGCATGTAAGAAAAAGGGGAGATGCAAATTAGGGTGAAATCATAAAGGGAGGCTAGTGAAGATTAAAATAAAGAATTAAGCATAATAATAAAAGAATGGATATTTTTGTAATGTATGACATAAGATTTTAAAACAAGAGATTAAAAAAACTCATAAAGATGAGAACTTTAGAATGTAAAACAATAATAATAAAATAAAAGATATGAAAATGAGATTTAGGATAAAGAGATAAAAGGCAAGAAACCACTGGTATGCCAAGCAGAAGGCTAGAACACAAAGGAGCAAAGATTAAGAACAAAGATAAAGCTAACATCCACAAAATAATTTTTTTTAGTAGATAAAACTGTTGGTTGAAATTGAGAATTAAGCTGTTACTTCTTGGTTCATAGGTTGACACTCTCTGAAATCAATAAAAAGATATTTAAATTAAAAAAAAGAAATTGAGAATTAAGGGCTAAGAATTATGAGTGAAAATAAATATAAAAACTGAAGAGAAAATACAATGAAAAAATGAAACTTAACTCTTGCCTCCTCTAATATAAAAACAACCCAGTCAGTTTCAAAGTAAATAAAACCAGGAAGGAAAAAGGAAAGATAGTGAATTAAGTAAGAATGCAAAAAGAATCAATTCAAACAATATCCATAATAAAGTGACATGAAGATAATGAACTAAAAAGCTGTGAGTAAATGCCAATCTCTTCCTTCGAAAGTCCACACTCCCAAAGGGGGAAATTCCCAGAGACAGTCAAAGCCCTCCACTCCTCACCACCTACTGGCTGGGTCCTGGGACAAGTGTCTCCCAGACCTCAGCCAGAGGCTGGCCCTTCCCCTGTCCCCAGGTGCTTGGCCCCGGCTTTGCTGTGCCGCTGCCCTGCTGGCCTCTCTCGCCATCTCATTATCTCTGCAGTCTGCATCTGCCTCCCTTCCAGTGTGGACCCTGGACAATTCCCCAAACCACAGCCACCCAGCTGTCCTGGTTATTGAACAGAAAAGCAGCAAAACTAGACAAATGACACCATGGCTGACCTCAGGATCAGCTGCATTGATTAATGACCCCTGCCCTGGTGCCAACCAATCAGTCAGTGGAGACCACAATCCTGAAAGGACCCATCCTTTGTGGTTACTGTAGGTCTCTGAGTTTCCCAGGCTGCCATGCAAGCCTTCCTTGAGCTTGTCTGGCAGGTTAGTATATGGCCCATTTTTGTCTACAATACAGAGACCAAGGCCTTCTGTAGGGAGGGAGAAAATGTCCTAGGCCTTGCCCCCGAGATCTAAGGTACAGAGATCTGTCTGGGAGGTCTGCATGAAAAGGGGCCAGCTCTAGAGCAGGCAGTGAGGAAAATGATGACTACAAGTTGAGAGCTCGGTGGGGCCGGCCCAGCTCTGGCAGAGAGCATGCTGAGGTGGGGTGCTCTGAAACATACCTTGCCCTTGGAGGCCAAAGGTAGCCCACCATAGCTGTATGAAGAGCTGGGCTAGCCAAGGCAGTGTGCCAGTGCAATGCTGCTGTGGATCAGGCCACATCCAAACAGCAGCTTAATAGCATTTATAGTTTGACAAGCTGAATTGGCTGGTGTGGGCTGAGCTGGTTGGTTTGGTCTGAGCTGGGTTAGTCTTATCTGGGCTGGTGTGGGCTGGTGTTGGCTGGTCTGAGTTGTACTGATCTGGTCTGGGTTGATCTGGGTTGGCCTGAGTTGGTCTGGGTTGTGCTGGTCTGGTCTGAGAAGTCTGCCCTGGGCTGGTCTAGGCTGAGCTGGCTCAAGCACCAGTGGTCAGTTGTTGGATCAGCTCGGCTGTCTGGTCTAGGATGGCCTCTGCTGGATGACGAAGCTACGTTCTATGGGGCCTCCCATTCTCTAACGGGGTGGTCTAGGCTTGTTCTCAGGCAGAGACAGGCTCTGAGAGAGAGGCATGTAGGCTCAGCACTGGCACAATGTCATGCCTACCAACTTCTACTGGCCAAAATAAGTCACAGACCAGAGCATATTCACAAGGTGGGGAAATGGACTCCACCCCCTGATGGAGGTGCTGCAGTCACATCGCCCAGAGTGTGGACACAGCAGGACAGGAGTGCACAGGATGTCTGTGCCAAGCTGACCACCAGTTCTCAGCACACAGCCCCTAGGCTGGGGGCTGGGACACAGTGATAGGCAGGGATAAGATGTGGCTGCTGCCCTTGGAGTGCATGGTCTTGGAGATTGGGAGAGGACACTAATGCAGACCCAGCAGTGGGGAAATGTGACAGAAGGATTCCTGTGAGGAGGAATGGGCTGGGGTTGGAAGTGTGTGTAGGAGTACACCTGTGGGCAGTAGGAGCAGGGCAGGTGACACCTGACTCCTGGCCCCTCCTGGGCCTGGAGGCAGAAGGTAGAGAAACCCTAGCCCAGAGTTAAAGGAAGGAAGCTGGTGCTCATGGTGCAGGCACTCTGGAGCCCACAGTCCGGCACAGGCTGCCCCACCAGGCAGCCCAAGGATTAAATAGACTTTGTTGGGATTACTGCTGCCAATCAAGTTCAAGTGCATTTTTAAGAGCTTAATTTTCGGCCCTAGGTTTTAAATAAAATCATCAAGTCCAGTCGATTAAACTCATTACGACGGATGGACTGGCTGGTATTCATGCTGCCATCAGATTTGGAGAATTAATTAGGGCCCTGTTATCCTTTGTCAGGATTAGTGAAGCCAGCCCAGAGACCCGGGGTGTCTGCTGAAAGACGGACTGATAATCTTTTTAGCAGGGCCCCCGAGACGGAGAGCGATCTGGCCACCTTCTGCAGAGCAGGAAGCACCTTGCTGGTGTCTTTGATCCAGTACACAGACCTAGGAGCTGGACCTGGGGGGCGGGCAGGCTCCAGGGCACAGGTGGTTCTGTGGGTGGCCAGGGTTGGCTGGCTGGGAGGACACTTAGAGTCTCATGTGTTCCAACAGCATCCCCTACCTCTTCTTCTGTGTCTCACAATAACCTAGGAGGAGGGCCCCATAGAGAGGATGATTGTCCACCCATTTGCCTTTCAAAAATGCCCCCACCCCAAGTAGCGGGTGTAAGGCTCCATCTCCTTGTCACCAGGCCATGTGACCAAGATGGCCATGTGACCAAGATGGCCTTATCCCTTGGGGGGCGTTGATTGATCTTTTGAGTGGATATATGAACTGTGAAAAGCCAATCAAAGCCACCTTGGGACTGCTATAGCCCAGGCTGAAAACGGGGAGCCTGGAACCGCCAGGCCTTTCAGGCCCTGCATGAAGTGTGAGCCACCCTGAGGAGGATGAAGGTACAGCCAAAGATGCGTTTCTAGTGACACAGGGTGAGCCTCTGGATCTAGCCACACCTAAAGCTTCTCCTTGGACTTTTCAGTTACATGCATCAGTCCATTCCTCCTTTTCTGCTTAAGCTGATTAGAACTGGGTTTCTGCCACTTGCAACCAAAAGGGCCTGAGGAATCAGCCCAGACCTCAGGTCTCCTGCCAGCCAGGGCATTGGAGCTGGGAAGGAGGAACTGCGGCCACTGGCCTACGGTTGGTGAGACTGTTAATGGTGTTCTCTGGCTGCCTAACGGTCTGCCTTCCTGGGAGACAACCCCCTACCCCCCACCTTCCTGTGGGGTCTGGCTAGGCCAGTGTGGGGGTGGGAGATAGCAAGGATCCTCACAGAGGTGGAGAGTGGCCACAGGGAGGGTGAAATAAGACTTCATGGGGGAGAGGAGGCCGACATGATGCCCCATAATGCCACACACGCTGGCCCATGGCTCCTAATAGCACTCATGAACACAGGGCCACGGCTGGCATTTCCAAGCCTGGTGCTTGGAACCCCGACGTGGGTTCTGTTTGCAGTGTTCCTTCTCCACACCAGAGGATGGCCCAGCGCAATGGCTAAGAGAGCAGACTCAGAATCAGAGTACCTGGGTTCAAATCCCTCCCGGTTCAGTCACTAGCCGTGTGATCTTGGGCTACTTGTTAACTTCCCTTGTCTGTTTGATGGAGTGGGGACAATAACACGGGGTTGGTGGGAGGATTGCACGACGTAATCACAGAGCTCCGTGAGTGCCATCCTCCTGGCTACACCCTTCCTGTCTCTACCTCCTACCTCTCTCTCTTCTGCTCTTGCCCTACCCACCCCCAGCCAGTTCTCAGCACAGCGGTCGTATTTCACATATTATATGTCACGTTATGTCATTTTGATGCTTAAGAGCTCTAAAGAGACTTAGAATGCAGCTCAAATGCCTTGCTGTGTCTTGCATTCTGGTGACTACGGTGGTAGCACACCATGCCCAGCCTAGTGGAGTAACTGCCACAGCAGCTGTTTAGTTTCTATGATGGGCTCCATGTCAGGACTTTGGGAAGGACCGAGGGGACAGCTTGCTTCTGCTCCGCCGGGTCTGGGCTCCCTGGGACTGGTGACCAGAACACCTACATGTGGCTTCTCTGTGTGTCTTGGGCTCCCTCACAGCATGGCGTTGGGTGCCGAGAGGGAGCTTCTGGAGAGCAAGGCAGAAGCTCTCGGCCTTTTCTGGCCTGGCCCTGGGAGTCACGTGATGGCGTGCCTTCGCTGTGCACTCTACTGGTTGAGGAAGGCACAGTCACATTCAGGCAAGGGGAGGAGACACAGAGGGCAGAGTGGCAGCGTCGCAGTGCAGCAGCGCATATGAGCTGGGAGGCTTTGGTGTAGCTGCCTTTGGAAAATGCTAGCCTGCCTGGTGCATACACTACTGACCCACACTACTGAGGGAGTTACCTCTTCCTCTCCCTCACTTGTTTCCAGGCAACTACCTTTTTTCTATCCCTTGGACATGCGGAGCATACTCTGCTCAGGGCCTTTGCACTTTCTGTCTCGATGTGGCTTGCTCCGTCCACTCCTGAAATGTTATCCTCTCAGGGTATCCTTTGCTGACCATCAGTCTAATTCACTGCCCCTCTCCAAGAATGCTCTAGGAAAGCACCATCCAACAGAAAGATCATGCAAGCCACATAGGTAATATAACATTGTATAGTGAGCACATTAAAAAAGAAATAAATTTAAATTTATTTATATACTTATATATTATTTATCATTAATGCTTTTATGTAACTTAACATGTTCAGAATATTATCACTCAATATGTGATCAATAAAGAAATATTAATGAGATCGCCTTACAGCCTTTTTATTGTACTGTCTTAGAAACCTTGTGTATATTTTATGCTTATTGCATATGTCAGTTCAGAAGCTAAATTTTCATTGGAAATACTTGATCTGCACTTAGATTTGATAAATGTACTATTGAAAGAGTAGATTTACATACCAAGTTCTTCCAAATATCTTAACTGATTTGAGCATCAGTTTTAAAATTTTAAATTACTTAAAATTCAATAAAATGAAAACCACAGATCCTCAGTCTCACTGGCCACATCACAAGTGCTCGGTAGTGCTGTTGAGCAGATGCGGGACATTTTCCCATCATCCCAGAGGGGTCTCCGGATTGTGCTGTTCTAGATCATTCCCTGCGCTTGGTCCACATGGCACTCACCACTGTCTGCATCCATCTGCCTCTGCTTGTGCATTTGCTTATCTTCTCCCACTGCCTTTGACCTGCAGGGTCCAGGAGGTCTTGTTCTTGCCCAGAGCAGTGTGCCTGGCCCACACCAGCACCAGAGAATAACTTGCTAAATAAGTAAGCGAAAACAGAATCTAGGCCATCGGCTACATCTTCTCAGTGAACCCTCAGCACAGCTTCATGACTCTTACAGAGGAGGTAGCCCAGAGAGGCATAGCCATCTCCCCAAGGTCACACAGCTGGAAAGCACCAGGAGGGACTGAGGCTGTCATGCTTGATGCAGAGCCCACCTCCATCCCTTCCCAGCCACATGGCTTCACAGATGCCCTGGCCCCTGCCCTCATGGGACTTCTGACCAATCTGGGGAGATGAACATGAGCAGGATACAGAGATGGTGCAGTGAATGTGAAGAGTACGCTGAGAGATGACCGCCTCCTAAATAGGAGAGGCTTCATTGGAGACAGGACAGTTGTCCTGAGCTATTGCATTGGCAGTAGGGACTGTGGGGACAGTAGCCTCACTCCAATTGGCCCAAGGAAAGAAGCATTTATGGGCTCCAGTGGCTGTAGTGTGGCTGAGGCAAATGCGGCAGTGGTGTCAGTAGGCCTCTCTCCAGCCTCCTCCGCACTGGTCTACCCTTGGGAGGCACTGCCCACACACGACAACTCACATGACATGTGGCTGTGATCTCTCTTCAGTCGAGAGAGAGAGAGAGAGAGAGAGAGAGAGAGAGGAGTTTGGTGACTCTGGTTGCCATATCTCCTTGCTGGTGAGGGTTCAGGACAGGATGGGCCCGGTTCTGAGGCCTAGGGAAGTTGGCTGGGGCTTTGGGAAAGGTCTCAGGGAAGTCAGCCTCCCACCCAAGAAGATGCAGCTCCTCCTCCTGCTTAGGTGGGGAGCCTGCTGCAGCCCCGACAACAAAGGCGGGAGCGGGGGGGGGGGGGAGGGGGGGGCGGGGGGGGGGAGGTTGGGGGTGGGGAGGGAGGGGTCTCTGAGGCTCCCCTATTGGGGCCTGGCCTTCCTGACTGAAGCCTTGAAGCTGGGGAAATGCATGTCCTTAGGGCTCCAGCCTGTTTGAATCAGGTATCTGTTGTTTGCAGCCCTGGCCAGGCTGGACCCCAGACTCCTGACTGGCTGAGTCACCACAGGCCTCCACCTCCAGCTGCTCAGGCACTGCCTAATGCTTGCAGGCCCCGGCTGGCTTCCTGGGCTCCTGTGAATACGCCCTTTCTCCCATCTTCTCCCACCCCAGATGGCAGAAATTGATACAGCCTTCTCTCTCTCTCTCTCTCTCTTTCTCTCCACCCCCCCGCCCCCTCTCTCTGTCTCTCAATATTAAGTGTTTCCTTCTTGCACAATAACCAGGAAACTGAGGACAGGGTGGTAAAGTACCAGGGTCACCTGGCCAGCTGCTGTGTGCAAAGTGGGGATCTGAACCCTGGCTGTGTGGCTTCGCAGGTCCTGCTCCACACACCATCCTTCAGCCCCTAAGGACCCTGTGTAGGCAGCTCTGGGTGCCCTGAGGGGCAGAGGCCAGACAGGGATTTTGGAGGGCGGCTCCATCCGGCTGTCGTCCTGTTCAGACTAATTGAGTGCAGGGGCCTGCACCGCAGCTGGTCCCAGGCTGCAGCCAGCAGCTGGAGGCTTGCTTCCTCACCACCCAAGCTTCAGGGCAGTGGTTGGGTTTGGCCTCTGGCCCGCACTGTCCTGGCATCAGCTGGTGGTGTCGCTTCCCCAGGAGCATGAGAGATTCGTGTGGGGGTTCCCGGTGGCTCCATGCCAAGCCTTGCAGTCTTGCTCCCATTGGCTTGAACCATCCGGTAGAGGGGGCACCTGCTGCTCCGGCCTGCGAGCCCCCACTCCCCCCCCTAACTTTTGGGACAGCCCTGACTCTGCTTTGGAGAGCTAGCTCCCCGTGTCAGTGCCCGGGGTCAGGCGGGCTGACTCCCGGAGCAGGTGTGTGGTTCGGGACTGGCATCAGCACCCCTGTCTTTCTGGCGGCGGTGGTTAGTTCAGGGGTGATAACGTGACCCAAGCAAGGTCCCCTCCTCTGGGACACTCTGGGACTTCTGTGGAACAAGCGGGAAGAGAAGTTCTCCCTCACTGGCTGAGCCTGCTACGTAGCCCGGAGCGCGACAGCGTCCTGTCCCTGAGGGAAGAGGCGCCCAGCCTGCCCGCAGGGAGGACGCCCGCAAGAAGGGAGAGCAGCCTGCCTGGTGCCATGCGCTCCCTGGGCTGGCCATGCCTGGACTCAGCTGTATCTGTTCTCTTGTTGCCCTAAGCAGGCCTGGGCTGGGATCCTGTTACCAGGAAGCCCACTGCGGCCCAGGTAAGAGGCATCCCGGAGACTGCGCCTGCCTCCTGACTTTTCTGTGTTGCTCTGGGCTAGAGCAGGTGCAGCTCACCCACAGGACACCTGTGCCAGTGCCCCCAGGAGCCCCTGATGAGACGGCTCCCTGTACCTGGTGCCCTTCCCCCTCACACACTCAAGGCCACGTCTGGAAGATGGGGCATCTGGGGCTTGAACTCTGACATGTCCAGTCCTGAGCCTGGGACAGCAGACTCATAAGGCACGACGTTTAGGGGCAAAGGCCCTGGAGTTTGGAGTTTGGAGTTTGAATCCTGGCTTCATTCTGCCGCACTGCGTGACCACGGGCAGGACATTTAGCCTGTGTGCCTCGGGGCCCTCATCTACAACCTGGATGACAGCAGCGCTCACAGGGCTCTCAACGGTGCCTGGCACACGGACAGCACCTCCACGTGTTGGCTGAGTAGAGTGGGGTGACTCCTGGGGCCACTTGAGCTCTGGACTGCATCGTATCCCAGCAGCTTGGCAGACCTGGGCCCTGGGTCGGTGCCCAACACTCACACGCTGTGTAGCAGGTGGAAGCCTGTAAACTGGGGACACCGGACAGAGATGATTCCTGCTGCCTCCCTGTCCCCCCTGCAAACACACGTGCACCAATGTGCTTCCCTCCCGGGGTGGTCGGGACCTGGCCTGGCGTGTCCAGGGCAAGTAGGCCAGGCAATTGGGAGGTTCATCAGCAACCCTGAGAAGCCCCTTATTTTCCTGTTTGCCCCTCAAGCCTGACTGTCAATGTTGTTTGAACCCTGGTCCCCAGTCTTTACTGAGCCTGCCCCACTGCCTCGTCTAGAAGTGGGGTGCAGGACTGAAGTCCCCATTCATCCCTGCAGTCGGGTCTCCTTGGCTGCCACTGCCAAATTAAAGCCCCAAGAAACACGGACACTTCCCATCCAATTAGCTACTTCCCATCCAAGACTAACACCCTAGGCTACCGACGAGTGCAGGTATGCACAAGGGCGCTCGCCACCACGTCAGTAGGCTCTCAGATCGGCTCACCTTTCTGGGTGTTCATTTAGGAAATGGATGAACCCCTTAAAATGTTCAGATCTTTGGATCCAGAAATTCCACATCTGGGTAGCAGTCATAAGGAAATAATTTCCCAATACAAAAAAAAAAAAAAGGCTACAAGTCCATTGTGCCAGTGCTGGCCCATTAGAGGATTGTTAGGCATCCAGCTGTTACATTGTTGGTAGTTTGACACTCTGGCTGTGGTGTGAGTATTTACACCACAAAAATCGGCAAGTGCTACAAGTCAGACCCTGTTATCTTTTCTGGAGAGCCAGGTTAGCAGCATTCCCCTGGCTCACAGGCTGTAGTGTCCCACAGCCCTATGGCCAATGGGGCGCATCTTTAAGTAGTGGGTGTATGTGGTTACGTGAACAAAGCAAGCTGCGTGCTGTCATCTGTGGGGGAAATGGAGGGAGTCCGGTCGCGTGTGTGTTTGTGTGTGGAAACACATATTGAGTCCCAGCAGTATCTTGGAGGCTAAGAAGCAGAGATCAAGGACGGGGGAGATGCTCTTCTGTCTATTCCGTTGTGGTCTTTGAAGTGCTTACCATGTTCAAATGTTTTAAACTTTAAAGACAATAAAAATTTTAAAAGTTATGTTTATCTCAGTGCTGTTAGTGAGTGTGAAAAATAGGAAACAATATAGTTGCCCAACCAAAGAGGATTGTTGAGGTCAAGCTCATGTGGTAGAACACCATGCAGTCTTCCCAAAGGGTTGCTCACAAATTATGTATGATGAGAGGGAGACTGCTAATGAGTGTTTACCTGGGAAAAAAAAGCAGCTTCCATAATTACATATCCAATGTTATCTTGACTGTAAAAATAAACAAAACAAAAAAGCAGGTGGGAAATATGCCAAACCATGGACAGTGTGTTTCTGTGTTTCTGGTTGGTGTTATTTTGGGCAATTAAATGTTTGTTCTTTATTTTTTCCCCCTACACTTTTCAAATTTGCTGTGTTGACAGGAATTACTTTTATGATACCCAACCTCCAATATCTGTATTTTATTAGAGGAACTTAAGCCAGGCCAGTTTGATGCCCCAGAATCTGGTCGGTCACACCATCCTTGCCACTGGACTGGGGTCTTCCCAAGCTCTGCTGATGTCGGGTCTATGGTTTTTATGTCCTTCCAACCACTCTGCCCCACGCTGGCCCTGCTGATGGCCCTGGCCCCACCTCTCTCCTCTCAGCTTGCATCCAAAGCATGGGCTGCTTCTCCAGCCCTGCTCAGCCCACCCACCGCTGCACCCTGGGGCCTGGAGCTACCCAGAGGAGACAATACCAGACCCCTCACCCCTGTGGAGTTGCTGTGAAGATTAAACACGATGATGTGTGTGCCAGGAACTTAAGAGGCAAACGTGACATTTTAAAAAGTCAAATTGAATCTGGCTTGGGAGAGGTGAATGGGAAATCCCACTTCTGTCATTCTGGGGGCTCCCCCTCCCTGATGTCATGAGAGTCCCAGAAGAAGAGCGGAGGGCCTCAGGGGTCCCAGGCTCTGCAGTGGGATCTCTGCTGCTTCTCTGTTCCCACGCCCGTGGGCTCCTTCCAGACAGCCTCTCTGAGGGGTGCTGGGAAGGCAGCCCTTCCCCAGGTGCGCTCACATGCACTCTACACACAAGAGGCTGTCGGTCTGTGTGCTGACCGCTCCTCTGGCTTCTGAGAGCTGCTTGTTAAATATTTAAGAAAAGTTGCCAGGAATGAAGTCCTTGGGAGCTGGGTTCAAACATGGCTTCACCAAAGTCACTGTGTGACTCTGAGCCAACGACTTAACCTCTTTGTGCCTTAGTTTCCTCATCTGTGAAATGGGGTTCTTGACAGCACTTACCGCATTAAGTGAGGCTCTGAACTCGGATCCAGGCCAATCCTCACCTGTGAGCACCGATGCTCATTACAGCTGTGTGCGAGGCTGCAACACAGCACCTGGGCCTGACCTCTGACCTTTGATGTGCCCCCCTCCCTCCACTAGGGACCCTCCTTCTCCTAGTGGTCATTTCCCCTGAGCCCCAGCTGTGACCTGATGCCAGGATGCCACTGTTCTCCCTGCTTCGTGACATTGTGTTTGTCTCTAATTTTGAGCTAACATTTCGACATCTGTCTACTATACATCACATTATGCCTCAGGAGGTCCTGCAATCTACATCTATAATGAGGCCTAGCTTCTGTCAAAGCCTATAGGTAGTGTCTGATCCCAGTGTCTGGCCGGTGGTCTACTGAGGCCTCTGATTCATTCTCCCTGATGCCAACTCTGTGCCAAATTCCAGGCTGGTCTAGGAACACAGAGGTGGACACAAGGTGCCATCCCTGTCCTCAGGAACTCCCAGGTTGGTGAGGTGGGGTGGGGAGACACAAGTGTACACAGACTATTAGAACCCAGCATGAGAGGAGGTTCTGCTGTGCCCTGACCGAGCTTGCAAGCCAAGAAGGCTTCCTGGAGGAGGAGATGTGTGGGCTGGGTCTTGAAAAATGGGGGAGAGGTCTAAGCAGTAGGAATAGCAGCTGTGGGGGTGAGGAAGCGGGAGCAAGGAGGAAGGGGCTGGCGTGATGAGGGCATGAAGAGGGCCACAACTGGGGAAGGCTACACCCATAGGCAGCTCCTCTTTCAGGCACTTTGATGTCACCGGAGGCCAAGGCTGGAGGGCTGGGACCAGGGCTATGATCTCAGCCCCAGTGACATGTCACATCCCTCTCTGAGCCTCAGCATCCTCCTCTGGGAAGAGGGCCTGAGAGAGCTTAGTGGGGACTGTCCTTCCCGGGACCCCTCCAGGAGCTCCCAGCCCAGCTCCCAGAAGACGTCTGTAAAATGCCACTGCAGACTGAGTGTGTTTCTCCCTGGGCAGGCGGGGAGCTCGGGGTATTGCCTGCAGAGATGCTTGGCAGGTCTGCCCACCTTGGACCCCTCAGGGAGGAAGAAGAAAATGCAAATAGCTTCCCTCTCCTCTGTCCCCAGCCAAGGGTCAGCCCAGTCTGTGCCCTCCCCAGGAAGTGTCTCAACCACAGGGACTAGGTCATAGGGTCAGGGTGGGGGAGGGGGTTAGGGGAAGGGGTCCATGTCATCTCTTCCTAAGCAGCTTTAGTGTCTGCTTGAGGACAATAACCCGTTTAACTATTCCTGTTTCTGCATAACGAACACCCATCTTATCCTGCCCCTGGGTGCAGTGGATCTGGAATTCAGGCAAATATATGGGCACAGCTTATCTTGTCTGGCCTCCGCTGGGAAGTATGAACCAGGGTGACTCATCTGGAAGATTCTTAGCTCATGTACCCGAGTGGGGAGCCTTGAAGATGGGGCTGCCTTCAGGGCCTCTTCATGTGGCCCAGGGTCCCTCACAGCATGGTGCATGGTGGCCTCAAGGCAGTCAGATTCTTATGAGGAGCCTCAAGTCCCCAAAAGCAACTGCTCCAAGCCTTTTCTGACCTGGAGTCAGAAGCGATGCAGCGCCACCTTTCTTGTTCTCTGTCGGCTGCGTCCGTCGAGCCCATCCGGAGCCCACTCATTTGGGAGCAGTGCTAAGGACCCTTCAGAGGGGTCTGAGAGGCACTTTATGCAGCCCAGACATTGCGTGGTTTCTGATTGTTGGCAGAACTCCCTGCCAGCCACTCCTTAAGTGGATGTCTGACATTCCACCATCAGTGCTTCTTTTTTTATCTGAATGACCCCTGTTAAAAATCTCAAGAAAAGTCTCACTGTCAGCCTTCTTAGGCCTGACCCCTGCATACCCACCCTGTGATAGATCTAGCTTTCACCAGCCTCAGGATGAAAACCCAGCTTTCAGCCTGGATTCAAGCCCATTCACCTCCCCTCCACCTTCTTCCTTCTTCTCCACTCCTTAGACGGTCCCCTCTCCACCCCTCATGCCTTTGTCCTCGCCGGTTCTTTCTCCCGATGACACTGTCCCTTTCTCTGTCTGGGAACCTCTCCTGAGACCCACTATCCCTTAGGCAAATCGCATCATCCCTCTTCTGACCACCCCTCCACCTTCTGCTCAGACCTCTGTCTTGGCCCCAGTCAACCACGGTCCCCCAAGGTGAGTGCTCCCTGGAGACAGAGCGCCTGGTGCCTGAGCCAAAATAATTTGTAGCCAACTACTTGGCCTTTGGGTACTTGGTCCTGGGTACTTGGTACTGTGCCAGGCACAGGGGCTGTACAGTGAACAAGGCCAACAAAACCCCTATCTTCACAGCTCACATCAGGTCGGGGGGACAGAGTGGAAATCAGAAAACCCATGTGGACGGCTTTGCAGTTCAGAGACAGGCTCCAGGGCCAGTTGTTCCTGGTTCAAGTTCCAGCTCCAGCATTAACAGTTGCAGCAGTTGGCTAATGCTGCGCAAAAAGGCTCCCCAGACTCAGCACCTACAAGTAAGCATTTCCTCCCCATTGTGCATTGGCTGGGGAGGCTTTGTGAGCGGAGTTCAGGTTTGCTCCACCAAGCGCCCCTTCTCCTGGCCCAGCAGCTCTTTGGAGCGCATCCTTGGGTGCTCCCAGAGGGGCAGACAAAAGCATCCCGACTCTTAAGTCCCGTACTTTTACCTCTGTCATGTTCCACTGGTGGATGCAGGTCACATGGGCAAGTTCAATCTCACTGGAGAGGGAAATAGACTGCACTCATGGAGGTGGGGGAGGGTTGGAACTTTGGTGAACAAAATCTAATCCACCCACCAGTTGTGTGGTCTCCGGTACTTGCAAACCTGTCTGTGTCCCAGTTTCCTGGCGTAGAAAGTGGGGGCATTAATTAAAGAAGTATGCCGTTGCTTAACATTTACTCCCAAACTTGGCGCTTAGAACAATAACCATCTATTACCTTCCATGTTTTCTGTTGTTGGGAATTCAGACAGGACAAAGCAAGGATGCCATGTCTCTGCTCCTGATGTCTGGGGCCTCCGGTGGGAGACTGATGGGCTTGAGGGCTGGTGGTTGGGGGTGGGCTGCAACCATTTGAAGGCCCTACACTGGTTGGTGCTGGCCTAACTGAGGCCTTCAGCTGGAATACCTACATGCCACCTTTCCATGTGTCCTCGCCTTCCTATGACTCGGTGGCTGGGTTCCAAGGATGAGAGGAGGGAGGGAGGGAGGGAGAGAGAAAGAGAGAGAGAGAGAGTGAGAGAGAGAGAGAGAGAGAGAAACAGGTGGAAACACCATATAAGCCATAGTGTTATCATTGTAACTAGCTAGTTAATACTAATAAATGAAAATAGGTAAAGGGAAGACAGGCTTTATAAGCACGGTCATGTGGGAAGTTCACCAGGAAGTTACAGCTTCACACAGCAATGTTCCCTTTCCCCATCTGGCGCTGGATTGCTGGGGTGGGGGGATGGGGGATGGGAGGAGGAGAAGGGGTGCCACAGTCAAGTCGGGGTGGCACAGGGAGGTGCTTGCCTGTCACTCTAGCCTGGGGAACAATGGTTTGGCTAGCGGTGGACCCCATCTGAAGCACGTGCAATCTGAGAAAGTTAATTAGTTTGAAGAAGCTCCTGGTTAAGCCACAGACAGAGTTTGTTGTCTCTCTTGCTCTGTGGCCCCGCTCGCCTGTGCGTTTGCGCGTTCTCTCTCCGTAGCCATGTGGCCTTAGCAGCCTTCCTTGCACTGAATTAGCAGTGGCACGAGGGAAGGAAGGCTGCCTCCTGGCATGCTGTGTAGCTCTTTTCTTGTTTCAAAGAGCCTCAAGAGACAGCAGGAGAGAGGTTTAATTGCAGCCTGCTCGGCAGCCTCCAGGGCACTGACCCCTTCCCTGGCCACACCCCAGGCTTGACACGCTTTAATTAAAAACAAAGACTGCTCAGAGGCGCTCGCTCTGCCTATCTGCCTCCTGCTGGTGAGCGGGATGGCCAGGCCAGCTGATCCTTCTCTGCAGGCCCAGGGCCCAAGACTTGGCGGCAGTGGACAGAGGGCAGCAGTCGGCACTCAGCGGCTGGTTTGGATGGTTATTTTCTGATCATTGACTGCAAAGACAGCCAAAGGGGAGTCCTGAAGTTGCCCGTTCTTGAAAACCTACCTACTTTTCATGGTTGGCACACCCATGAGTCATGCCAGTCAGGCTTGGCCAAGATGGTGCCAGAGCCAGCACCAGCGGGGGCATCCCTGGTCCTTCTCCCTAAAGCTAGATTCTTTATCCTCTGGGGCACCAAGTGAGGAGCTTAAGACCAGACTCTGAGCCTATGACTTCCTAACTGTGTGAGCTCAGGCAAGCCACCCCACTCCCCGCCTATGGGAGAACCACAGTAGCCTCGAGTGAGAACTGACAGAGAGAGCACGGTGCGAGGTGTGACCCAGCAGATGCCCTCAGCCCATCTCTGCATGGAGCCAGGGCTGGGTGCACTGTCCTCTACACGTGCACACTGACTACCCCCTCGAATGCTTGAGGCTCATCTCCTGTGCCAGAGGGGCTTGGACAGGGCAACCTGGAAGTCCATGGATTAGGGACTCCAGGAATAGCCCTCAATCAATGAAGGACAAGAGCTGATAGATGGATATTCCAGCTTCCCCACCCTGCAGCCCAATGGTGGGTAATTATTATTATTTTGGGGATAAATTTGTTTATATTATTTTTTTATCTTATATAGTTCTTGTTGTCTTTAGGTTTATCTCAATAAAGATACACTGTCTAATTACTAATTGTGGTAAAATATATGTAACATAAAATTCCCATGTAACCATTTTTACGTTCAGTGGTGTTAAGTACACTCAGATTCTATGTAATCATCACCACCATCCATCTCCAGAGCTCTCTTCATTTTGCAAAACTGAAACTCTGCACCCATTATACGCAAAGGCCCATTCCCCTCCCCCAACCCTGGTACCCCCGCTCCCCCTCCCCCCCCATTCTCCTTTCTGTCTCTATGAGTGTGACTGCTCTAGGTTCTTCATCGAAGTGGAATCATACAGTATTTGGCTTTATTTCATCTAGCAAATGTCTCCAAGATTCATCCCCGTTGTAGCAGGTGTCAGAATTTCCTTCCTTTAAAAGGCTGAAAAATATATCATTGTATTAATAGACCACATTTTGTTTTTTTATCCATCCCTTTATGGACACTTGGTTTTGGGGAATAATGCTGCTTTGGGCTATTGTGAATAATGTTGCTATGAACGGAGTGTACAGATATATCTGAGTCCCAGTTTTCAGTTCTTTTGGGTATATACTCAGAAGTATATTTTCTGGATCATATGGTAATTCTACCTGCAATTCTTTTTATGAAACACCATACTGGTTTTCACAGCAGCTGCACCATTTATGTAAAATGTGGAATGTATCCTATCAATAGTGTACAAGTGTTCCAACTTCTTCACATCCTGGCTAACATTTCTCCCTCCTTCTTTCCCTCCCTCGCTGCCTCCCTTCCGCGCTCCTTTCCTTTCTTTTTGATAGTGGCCATATTAATGGGTGTGAAGTCATATATTATAGTTTGGATTTGCATTTCCCTAATGGTTACTAAAGCCGAGTGTGCTTTCCTTTGCCTGTGGCCATTTGTATATTGTCTTTGAAAAAAAAAGTCTAACTTAAGTCCTTTGCCCATTTTTATATCAGAGTGTTTTGTTGCTGTTGTTGTTGTTGAGATTGGAATTCTTTACATACTCTGGGAATTATCAGATATACAATTCGTAAATATTTCCCCCCACTTCATAGGTTGCCTTTTCACTCTGTTATGACCTTTGATGCACAGATGTTTCTAATTTTGATGTAGTTGAAATTGATATATTTTTGCATTTGTTTCCTGTGCTTTTGGTGTCATCTAAAAATCCATTGACAAATCCAATGTCTCTAGAAGCTTTCCCTCCATGTTTTCTTCTAAGAGTTTTATTGTTTTCATTCTTATGTTTAGGCCTTTGATCCATTTGAGTTAATTTTTAATATTATAAGGTAAGGGTCCCACTTATTTATTTATTTATTTTTGCATATGGATATCCAGTGTTCCCAGCACCATTTGTTTAAAAGACTGTACTTTCCACATTGAATGGTCTTGGCATCTTTGTGGAGATCATTTGATTACATACATGAGGGGTTACCCCACGGCAGGCGATTCTGAAGCATGCTCTCCACAGGCTTCCAGAGGGTCCCACGCTGCCAACAGTGTACCCTGCCCACTGTCACACCCTGTATGACTTGTTCAGCCTTACTTGTCTCATTTCCCCCCTCCCACTTGTGTTTTCTGAGTCATTTCCCAAAATAACTGCCTACACTTTAGCCTTTGTCAAGGGTCTGCTTTGGGGTGAACCCAAAACAGATCTCCAGTACATAGTATGTGCTCAGTAAGTATTTCCTTTATTATTGGTCTTTCTGTCATAGTGATCACTGCTAATTTTTGAGATCTGGTATTCCCAAAGCCTCCAAAGAGCTGCTTTAGACAGTTCACATGCTGTAGTCACCACAACAACCCTAAAAGGTACATGCTATAATCCCTGCCTGACCAAAGAGGAGATAGTAGCTTAGTGCTTTGCCCAAGGTTACAGCTATAAGAGGCTCAACTGGGATGGAACCCTGGACTGCCTGAGACCAAGTCTGGGCTTTGTCTCTACCTTGTACCAGGACCTAAGAAGCACATACGGAGGCTGCTCAGAGCCATGCCCTGCGCTGGACAAGGTTCCTGCCCTCAGGGCACTTCTGCATCTGGTGAGAGTGCCCATCTTTCTGAGCTGGGGACATTCACGGCCAGCCAGGTCGAGAATGCCAGATGTGTCCTCTCTGCAGGTGAGCAGGTCTGAGCATGCACACTCCCAGCTGGGACCAGCAGCTTCATAACCCACCCCAAACACACTGTCATTCTTGCCTTTCTGTCATCTCCTGTTCCTGACCCCACACCCCTTACAATGATCCACTGTGGTCCGGGCTGGGGGTTCTTACATTCTGGAATTTGGGGGTTTGGGCCATGAGCAACCCTGGAGGGATGTGGCACACTTGCTGCTACTGTGTTCCCTGCTTTCCTGGCCTGGGTTCCTTCCACAGGTTGGCCAGGCAAGGACCCAGACAACCCAGATGGATTCAGTTTGTTACTTGACCTGGCAGCAAAGGCAAGGCCAGCCTGGGCTCCCTGCATCCTCTGTATTCTGGCACGCTGCTGAGCTGGAGGGTCCAGATAACAGAAGCTACAGAAGGGAATGCATAAAGTATTTAAAGTAATGAAAAGCAAGCTTTTAAAACAAAGATTACCCTCTCCAGCAAGGCTATTATTCAAAATTGAAGATGAAATAAAGACCTTCCCAGACTGCCCAGCTGGTGTGGCTCAGAGGTTGAGCATCAACCCATGAACCAGGAGGCCACTATTTGATTCCTGGAAATCAACAAAAAGGAAGATACAACAATCCCAAATATATGGGACACAGTGAAAGCCGTCTCCTGAGAGGGAAGTTCATAGCATTATAGGCCTACCTCAAGAAACGAGAAAAATCTCTAATAAACTATCTAACCCTACAACTAATCCTATATAATAAAAGCCTAATATGCTAAGTGTCCAGTCGACTGGTTGGCCATTCAACCAATCAAAGCGTAATATGCTAATGATATGCTAAGGCCACTCAACCACTCGCTATGATGTGCACTGATCACCAGGGTGCAAATGCTCTGACAAATAGGTTAGCTTGCTGCTGGGGTCCGGCTGATCAGGACTGAGCGAGAGAGGTGGGAAATGTCCTGGAGCCCTCCGTGGTCCTTCCCCGGCTGGCCAACCTCCCGCGTCCTTCCCTAGCCTTGATCATGCACCAGTGGGGTCCTCAGCCTGGCCTGTGCCATCTCACAATCTGGGACCCCTCAGGGATGTTGGAGAGCTGGTTTTGGCCCAATTCCACAGGCCAGGCCGAGGGACCCTACTGGTGCACGAATTTGTGCACCAGGCCTCTAGTAAAATTATAAAGAGAACAAGAAAAGCCCAGAGTAAGTAGAAGGAAGTAAATAATAAAATTCAGATGGAAATAAGTGCTACAGAGACTAAAAAAAAAATCCCCCCCCATACAAAAGATCAATGAGACCAAGAGCTGATTCTTCAAAAAGATAAAACAAGATTGATAAACCTTTAGCCAGACTTATCAAGAAACAAAGATAGAGGAGCAAAATAAATAAAATCAGAAATGAAAGAGGTGAAGTAACAACTGACACCACAGAAATACAAAGGACTGTAAGGAAATACTATGGGCAACTACTAGTTTATACTAACAAAATGGACAACCTGGAAGAAATGGACAAATTTCTAGAAACATACAATCTTCCAAAACTGAATCAGGAAGAATCAGAAAACCTGAATAGACCAATA
This sequence comes from Myotis yumanensis, assembly GCF_028538775.1. Taxonomy (NCBI): domain Eukaryota; kingdom Metazoa; phylum Chordata; class Mammalia; order Chiroptera; family Vespertilionidae; genus Myotis; species Myotis yumanensis. Next base: position 65,459,781 of record NW_027223758.1, read on the forward strand.
ACAACTAATGAAATTGAAGCAGTAAAGAAAACTCCCAGCAAACAAAAGCCCTGGACCAGATGACTTCATAGTTGAGTTTAACAAACAGTCAAAGAAGAACTAACATCTCTTCTCAAACTATTCTAAAAAAATTGAAGAGGAAGGAAGACTTCCAAGCTCTTTTTATGAGGCCAGCATTATTCTAATTCCAAAACCAGAGAAAGACAGTACGAAGAAAGAAAATACAGGCCAATATCCCTGATGAGCATAGATGCTGAAATCCTCAACACAATCTATAATAATAAAAGCATAATATGCTAATTAGACCAGATGTCCTTCCAGACGACCTTCCAGATGAAGCTGTGGCAGGCAGGGGCCAAGGCAGCTGCGGCAGTGGCGGGGGGCCGAACCCCTTGCATGAATTTCGCGCACCGGGCCTCTAGTATTAGCACATAAGATCCAGCAATACATTAAAAAGATCATACACCATGACCAAGTAGGATTTATTCTGGGGATGCTGGCTGGTACAATATTTGCATATCAACAAATGTGATGCATCACATTAACAAAATGAAGGATAATAACCATATGATCATATCAATAGATGCAGCAAAAGCATTTAACAAAATTCAACACCCAATTTTGATAAAAAACTCTCAGCAAAGTGGGAAAAGAGGGATCATACCTCAACATAATAAAGGCCAGATATGACAAACTTAAAGTCAACATAATACTCAATGGGAAAAACTGAAAGTGTTTTCCTTAAGAATAGGAATAAAACAGGGATGTCAGCTTTCACCACCCATATTTAACATTGTAGTCACAGTGATCAGGCAAGTAGTAAAAATAAAAGGCATCCAAATTAGAAAGGAGGAAGTAAAACTGTCACTATTCACCGATGACATGATATTGAACATAGAAAACCCTACAGAATCCACCAGAAAACTACTAGGTTTAATAAATGATTTCGGCAAAGTAGCAGGATACAAAATTAACATCCAGAAATCAATGCCATTTTTATACATCAATAATAATCTCTCTGAAAGAGAAACTGAAAAAAACCAACTCCCTTAACCATTGCAATCATAACAAAAAAGATGGAATACATTTAACCAAGGCGGTAAAAGACCTGTCCTTGGAAAACTATATAGGACATTGAAAAAAGAAATAGAGGAAGATACAGCAAGTGGAAGCATACATCTCCTAGGACAGGTAAACAAAGGAAAAAATAAACAAAGATCTGGAAACAGCTCAAGTGCCCATCAGTAAATGAGTGGATAAAAAAGCTGTGGTACATTTACACCATGGAATGCTATTCGGCTGTAAAAATGAAGGATCTCTTACCTTCTGAGACAGTATGGAAGAACCTGGAAAATATTATGCTAAGAGAAGTAAGCCAGTTAGAGAAAGACAAATATCATATGATCTCACTTATGTGTGGAATCTAATGTACAAAATAAACAGACAAACAAAATAGGCCCAGAACATGGAAGCCTGGCACAGACTGCTGGATCTCAGAGGGCAGGAGGGAGGGGGTGCAGGCAGAGAATAACCGAAGAACTTGTATGTCTATATGCATAATCCATGGACACAGACAATGGTATGGTGAAGGCCTGGGGTGGGGCAGGAACCAGACGGAAGGGCCAATAGGGGAAATTGGGGGCCATCTGTAATACTCTCAACAATAAAGATAAATTTAAAAAATCAAGTGAATTAAAACTAATATTGCACCAAGAATTTTTCTCTTCCAATTTTGCAAGCTCTCTTCTGATAATTGGAGGCCCCCTGGTGTGTCAGAACACTGGGCTGAGAATCCTGGAGTGGGGCGGGGCCAGGAATTACTGAAATGGGTACCATCTGGTTCTGTTTAAGGGCTCTCTGGCACAGCAGATTTTAATGTGCTTATTTAATTGTTTCTCCCCAAAGTTATCTCATTTCTAGTGAAGTGTTTGAGATAAATGGCTCACCCCAGAGTCAGCTAGGCCGCGCCTATCATTCTATAGATGGGGAAACTAAGGGCCAGAGAGGGGAAATGACTTGGTCAGAACCGGGCTCTCGGGAGGCAGAGAGGCAGAAAGGAAGATGGCAGCTGCAGAATGAAGAATGGCCCTGCAGGGGATGGAATCAGGGGCCTTTGTAACTGAGGAGAGCGAGAGGCCCATACTGGAAGCTGGGGGTGAGGGGGAGCAGTCAAGGGTAAAGTTTCTATACCTTCTTTCAAAACAAGCCTCAACCCCTGCCCACCCCTCCTGCCCTTCACGCACCTACACACCCTCTCTCCTCATGGTGAGCGCCAGCTTGCCAAATGAAATCATAAATTCAGTTACACAGAGACTCAGTGGGGAAAATAGCTTAGTGTATGAGTGCTTCACCCATCCACCAACACACACACACACACACACACACACACACACACAGTGTTTAATTCAGGACTTACCAACTCAAATGCCTGCAGAGGCCAGTAGGTAACACTGATAAGGGAAGTGGGTGGGAGGGCACTATGAGAATGGGGGAGACTGGGGCAGTTTGGAGGACCCTGCCTGACTAAAGGGGGGAACCAGTGCTATTGCCAGGCAATTGTTGCCATGCAGGAACGCTACCCCAGGGGGAATAAATCTTTAGATTTTTTTAAAAAAAGAAATTGGTAGTTTCGAGTTTTAAGGTACTTCAGATTTTTAAATGTTTTCAGCTCATTCAAATTCTTATGACACTAAGTGGGTCACGCAAAAATAAGTCATAGGCTGCATTTGTCCTGTGGGCTCCCTTCGTCTGGGAAAGGGATCTTGTGACAGTGATAAAAATACGGAGTGAAGGGGCAAGAGGGAATAAACATTGAGCACTTGTCAGTTATTTACTAAGCTCACAAAGGCACTGGGATACAGAAATAAACTAGAGAAATGCAGGGCTCATGTTCTAGTGGGGAGATTGCAGTGGTACAAATAATCTTACCGATTATTATTTGACAATGGTGCAGGTATAACCCTTCATGGAGCCGGGTAATGCCACACCCTGATTTCATTAACACTCACAGCCACCCTCTATGGCCCTTGGGAAAGATGAGGGGACATTACATGCTGATTGACGTTCTTGGTGACTCTGGAGATGAGAGACTGGGTGGGAGAACCCATGGTGCTATGTAACTCGCCCCACTTGGAGCCATCTCCACGCATAGACCCAGGGTGGGCTGGACTTCCAATCGCCATAAAGGCTGAAGCTCCGCCCTGAGGCACAGATCAGCAGCTCCTGCAGCCCGAGTGTCATGGAACGTGCACTCCTATGGCCTTCACCCTGAAAGCGTAAGTTGGCTGACACTGAGGAGCAAGACTGAAAGGCATGCGAACCCCATGGACTGGCTGTTTGCCTGTCTTCATGAGACTGCATTGGTTTTGTCACTTCCCTTTCTCTGTGGCTATAAAGGGACCCCAGCACACTGGCCGCGGTTGGCGCCGTGATGGGTCATCAGCCTGGGCCTGGCCAATGAGAGAGCTTCGTGAGAAGCAGGCTGGACTCTCCACACAGGGAGCACAGGCAGGCGATGCGCTGTATAGGGAATGGCCTTGTCTCCAAGGCCACTCGGCCACACCTCACCATCCCGTTCTGGATGGATGGTCCTGTAGTCAGGACCCCTCTGGCTGTGAAGGAAAGAAGTCTGACTTGACTTAAGCCAGTGGTTCTCAACCTTCTGGCCCTTTAAATACAGTTCCTCATGTTGTGACCCAACCATAAAATTATTTTCGTTGCTACTTCATAACTGTAATGTTGCTACTGTTATGAACCGTAATGTAAATATCTGATATGCAGGATGGTCTTAGGCGACCCCTGTGAAAGGGTCGTTCGACCCCCAAGGGGGTCGCGACCCACAGGTTGAGAACCGCTGATTAAGCAAAGGGCAGACTTACTGGCACATGTGGCTGTCTCCGGGGTCTGGTAAGCGTGCTCAGTCCAGGCTGGCACCACCAGGGCTGGACTTTCTCCCTCCCTCTGCGTTGGCTTCAATCTCAGGCAGGTCACTTCTCTTTGGGCCACAGCCTCCATGTTGCCAGCTCACCAAGCCCAGGGGAAAGTGGG
>NW_027223758.1:68468827-68628827 GCF_028538775.1 Myotis yumanensis
TCAGGTTGATCAGTCACCACTGGGCCCCATCTCCAGCCACTTGTGTGCACGTGCCCTGGGGCTGGATGGCATCACATGTGAATCAGCACATTTGGTGATGGTGCCAACTCACCAGGACTTTGGCCAAGATCTTGGTGTGCAGGGCCCAGGCCAGTCGATTGCTCCACTAACGGAAACCTTTCTCCTTCAGGAGGTGTTGGAATTGGCTTTCTCCATCCTCTATGACCCTGATGAGACCTTAAACTTCATTGCACCTAATAAGTATGAGGTGAGCAATGTGACGCTGCCTTGCACAGCCCAGCCCTCTCTGCGATTCTTCAGTCAGAGGGCAGAAGCGGGCACAACAGGAACGTCCTGTCCCCCTAAAGCAGGAGGCCATAGCCTGTCGTGAAGGCTGTTTGACACAGGGTCTGCCACCCGGGGTCCTTTTCCCCTGAGCCGGGCCCTCCGGGTCACTCTTCAGCAGTAGCTGTAGGTTGTCATTAGCAAGACAGGGCCAACTAGGGCTAACTTATTTGCTGGGACTGGGAAAAGTTTCCTCTTTTCAGTTTCTGTGGCCACCTACCTAGGGAACCTAACAGATGCCCCTCCTCAGGGCTCCTGGCCATATGTAGTAGATCTGGCCTGGGCTTTGAAGCCAGATGGCCCTGGTCCTGCTGACACCGGCTCGCAGTTTCAATTGCAGCCCTGGAAGATACCAGATGTTACCTGAGTCACTGCGGTTGAGACCACACGTGTCTGGTGAGCTCTGAGCCATCAGAGGAAGCTGGAGGCGGGGCTTCTGGAAGAGGAGACGTTAGGAGGGGCCTGAGCTGCCAGCAGAGCTTTATTGGGAGGAAGTGAAGAACTAGCAGGTGGGGAGGGAGACGGAGCAAAGGCACAGAGAAAGATGGAGCAGGAGGCCAGGGAGGGCTGAGCGGTCCCTGTCATTCCCTCTCATCGTGAGGCCTTCCAGTTCAGTTTCTCTAGCACTTAATTTCAACATTTATTGACCAGGTGGGGTTTTTGTTGTTGTTTTTGTTTACTTTTTTAAAAACAAAAGTGAGTCCCGCAGTGGTTCCTTTTGTGTCCTGTTCTTTTCATCTAATTTGTATTCTCCCCTCCGCATTACTAATTTCAGGTAGTTGATGCCTCAGTTCTCAGGTCTGGTTTTGCTGTGTTCTTTAATTGTATTTTCCAAAATCATATTTTATATTATCTTAAGGAGTTTAAATGTCAATCTCCCATAAAAGCCAAAAGGTCGGGCCTCCTGGTACTTACCACAGGCTGTGTTCTTACACTGACTGTACAGAAATAGGAGGCAGAGTAAACCCAGCCCATATACACCTCAGCTCAGGCTCTTTGCCTGGTCTGTATTGTGAATGGGGAGACATTGAGAAAAACAACAACACAAAACCCAAAGGTCTTTTAAGAAAGTGAGCAGCTCCCAGTTTACCTTTGCTATTATCCCAAGCCAGTTTTGCCTACACTGAGTAGTTCCAAAAGAGACCAGAGTGAGTCCTAGGAAAAGAACCTTGGCAGGACCTCCTGCTGTCCAGGGCCCCTGCTGATGTTCTGCAACTTGCTCCCCCAGTACTGCATCTGGATTGACGGTCTCAGTGCCCTTCTGGGGAAGGACATGTCCAGCGAGCTGACCAAGAGTGACCTGGACACCCTGCTGAGCATGGAGATGAAGCTGCGGCTCCTGGACCTGGAGAACGTCCAGATCCCGGAAGCGCCCCCACCGGTGCCCAAGGAGCCCAGCAGCTACGACTTTGTTTATCACTATGGCTGAGCCTGAGCCAGAGGCGATGGCACCCAGGAAGGCATTTGGGACCCAGGAGAAACACTCACAGTCTGGTGCCTTGTCTTTTGCTTGTACAGAATCCGTAGGGACCGTGATGGCCAGTAAATGCCAACCATTCCTCCAGGCCACCTCTGACCACCCAGAGCTTCCTCTTGGTCCCCATCCACTATGAGTCATGAAGGCAGGTGCTCTGCCCTCCCCATCACTGTGGAGCCTGGCTTCAGGCCATGAGGAATGAACAGCAAATGCCCTTGCTCTTCAGGCCAAGAGACTGCTTTTTGAGCTGGATTTAACAACAGCCACTCACCTTTTCTTCCTGAGCCTGCTCCCCAGTGGTTAGCCGGCTCCCATGTGGGCAAGAGCTGGCCCAGGAAAGGCTGCCCGCAGAAGACAGGGCTGGGCATGTTGAGAGCCTTGCAGAGACTGCCTTTGGGTGACCCCGTGCCTGTGTCTCAGATCTAAGTAGAGGCCTTGCCCTTGATTTTGTCGTCTTTGTGAGGGCTCACTCCGGCCTCAAACAGCGCCAACATGCGGCTGCTGCTGAGGTTCGGCACCAACATCTCGTCTCGGGATCCACCAGGTCTCTCTTGCCCACGCAGTTGTCTGGGCAGATGGAAATGTCTCCCTACAAGCTCATAATCTCCCATCCTGGCAAGTCAGAGACATGAAGGCTGAGTCCCACCCTCTTAGTCTCCAGACTCTGCAGGGAGAGCCAGGGTGAGCCTGGGCCTAGCCTGTGGTGAGGTCACTAGAGTCACCTCCCCTCCCCTCACTTATATGTTTCCCTTCCTCCGGGAGAGACCTCCCACCTAACCTGAAGTGCAGCCCTCCAGGTGGCTTTCCTTTGGCCTTCCAGACCTCGGGAAGTTCGGCTTCCCTTCCTTCCCATCCCAGTGCTGTGGTTCCTGCCATTGGCCATGATTTCAGGGAGCTGGCTGGAGGCCACAGCTGTGCCAATGGCCTTTCCTGGTGCTGCCGCACTTATAGACCACACGCACAGCCTCTCTCCTTGGACATATGTGAACACAGTGGCATTCAGTTTTGGTAGCCTGGCATGGTAGGTACTACCCAATGAAGAGTGTACTATATATTTTCTTTACTATAGGCCATACTTATACAGACGTGTATATATATTTATATAAGATCTACCTATCCTAGGATGGAATGTTTGAGGGATTATAAAATTGGAAGCAAAAAAAAAAAAGTAACACTTCCAGTTGTGAGCCAAGATTGTAACGTGCGAGCAGCCAGGAGCTTCCTGTCAGTAACATGTTTTCAATAAATACTCTTTCATGTACAAACTGATTCCTACTTCCTACTAACAGCTCTTTCTCTGTTACTGGCTTCCTGCCCAAGGGAACTTTCACCTTGACAAGCCTTCATTCTTTGTGTCTGGGAGACTTGAGAGAGCGCCAACCGGAGTCCTCAGCCACCTTCCAAGGGCCCCTTTCTCCTCTTCAACCACCCTGCCTCCACCTGCTGGGTAAAGATGCTCACAGATTGTCACATCAGGACAAAGTGTTTCCTGCTCGGGCCTGCTGAGTGCATCAGGGAAAGACAGTGTACACCCCCATGAACACATCCTCCCTCTTCCTGCCAGGGACACAGCCAGGGAACAGTTGGAGTACTTGTACCTTACAAAGAAAACACGTTCTTCACCCTGTGTGTCGCCATGCTTAGTGCCCAGCCTTCCAGGTGACGTTGTAGGCTGTTGCTCCAAACCTCAGCCTTGGTAGTAGGGAGGCTTGAATGAGGGCCGTGATGAAAATACTTCTGTCTTGCCTCTGAGAGAGAAGGGGGCAGGGACAAGCTCTTTCAAACTGCATAGGAAGTGCATGCAGTACAGGCCTTGAGGACTGAATAGGCAGACCTTGGGAGCGATGGGTGCCTTTGTAAGTGATTAAACGCAGAATGAACTCATGCCTGTGAAATGCCAGCTGCTGGTGGTGAGGGCAGCAGTGGTTTGCATAATAAACCGCTGACACTCTGGCCTTGAACCTTGTGTCCAGAGCAGCCAGGGAACCCAGCTGAGTCACTTGTAAGGATCCATGTTTGTAGCCAGTCTTAGAGCCAAAGCCCAGGAGGGGATTGGAGTCAGAGGGGGACAAAAAGCCCCAAAGTGGGCCTCAGTCTTCAACCCTACCCTGCTCTGTCCTCCTAATGGATCTCCCTGTCTGCTCTGTTGGCTCTGCCCCTTTCAATCCATCCTGTGAGATGAATAAGATCTAAACTCCGCCGCTGGCATTTTTGGACCACTGCATCCTGTGCCTTGGCTACTTTTCCCACCACAGTTTTTGTTCTCCTTATCTTTCTCCTCCTCTCCTTGTTTCCCGTCTCCCTTTACTCAACCTATTGAAATGGAGATCATTCTTATAAAGTTTCAGGAACACAGAAAATGGTTCACAAACGTTTATTATTTACTACCTTCCATGGACCTTCTAAATCCTAAAGCAGTGGTTCTCAACCTGTGGGTCGCGACCCCTTTGGGGGTCAAAAGACCCTTTCATAGGGGTCGCCTAAGACCATCGGAAAACACATATATAATTACATATTGTTTTTGTGATTAATCACTATGCTTTAATTATGTTCAATTTGTAACAATGAAATTGGGGGTCACCACAACATGAGGAACTGTATTAAAGGGTCGCGGCATTAGGAAGGTTGAGAACCACTGTAAAGTGTAGTGCCCTGACGCAGCACTCCCCAGCTGGCTTGTGCAACCAGAAGAAAAAGCCCGTGAGAGCGATCTCTGCAGTTCCTTCCATGATTGCCCAGCACGGGCTTGGAACGAGGTAAACAACTGGTTCAATAGAAGTAAATAGGTGACACTTTTCTGGGTGCCCCGACTCTGCAGCCAGCAGGCACGGAGGCTCCAGAGCGAGACCCGGTGATCACAGCACGAGGGGGTGCCGGGCGCTGGACTGCGGAAGGGGTGGCGGGGAGGCTCCCCGGGAGGACGCGCCACGCGGGGTCACGGCGGACCCGGGAGAGAGAACCAGCTCCTAGGGCCGCCCCGCCCCCGCGGCAGGCGCCCCGCCCCACCAGTGGCTTCGGCGGAAATGCTCCTCCGACCACGCAACGCCGGCCTCGCACTTCCGGCAGGAGGATCGCGGCCGGGAGCGCCCGGGCCGAGGTGAGTGGGCGCGCCGCCGGCCTCCGCGCGCTCCCGGGGGCGGGAGGGGGAGCCGTCCGGCCGGGCTCTGCGGGGCGCGCCTGGGAGCCTGCCCCGCGCGGAGGGGACCGGGCCTCGCGCGCCCTCGCGGGCCGCCCTTCGCGCGCGCTGTCCGGGCATTTCCCGGGCCCCGCGAAGCTGGCCTGGAGCCCGCGCGGCTCTACCCGGGTCGAGGCTGCCCCCGCTGGGGTGGGAGTGAGGGCCCGCGGAAAACTCGTGGGCAAACCGGGCAGCGTCAGGTGGTGGGCGGTGCTGTGCGGACGAGGAGGCCCTGGAGGAGAGCTCAGCGCGCAGGGGTGTGTGGAACAGTGTTCCTGGCAGAGGGAACAGCAGGCGCAAAGGACGCAGCTGACGTGCGTGACCCACCACCGCTGGGGCCAGCGTGCTGGGCGCCGAGGTGGCGGTGGGAGTGAGGTTGCAGCAGTCTTCGGAGGCCAGATGGTGGGAGGCGTTTCCGGGGACCTTCTGTGGAGTTGGGGTTCGCCCGAGGGCTGCTGGGCTGCTTTCTGTGCCTAAGCCCTCTCTCCAGGCGGCGGGATTGGGGGAGCGGAGGTGTGGGGACTGGAGACGTTGCAGTCAGTAGTGAAAGGTAATTGTGGTTAGACTCGATGGTGGAGTAGAGAGAAGCACAGATGGTGGAGGAGTGTATTGGAGACGGAACTGACAGGACAGGGTTGGGGAAAGGGCAGCTTCTGCCATGGATTGGGGGGGTTCGACGTGAGGAATCAGCTGTGCTATGCTGGCATTTACTAGTGATGCTGGGGGCGTGACTCAAGGAGTCGGCTGGGGGCACCGTGAGTGTTAGGTGTCTTGAGTGGAGCCCAAGTTAGATGGACTGGCCTGGAGCCAGTAGGAAAGGGTGGGGCTGATGTACGGAACTTAGAAATCGTTGGCACGTGGTTCAATGGGATGAGATTACGCAAGATGAGAATCAAGATAGAAAACAGAAGCCAGGTTCCAGCCGCAGGCTCCCGGTTTGTATAGGTTGGGTTGACCAAGAAGGAGCCCAGAGAAGCAGAGGAAACTCTGCAGAGTGTGGTGTGATATCCAAGAGGCCGTCCCGGGAGGAGGATGTGGTCAGTCGTGTAAGATGCTGGTGAGACTAGAGACTTGGCCCTTGAAGGGACAAGTGACTCGGTGGGGCTGTGGGCACAGGCTGGGGACGGTTCGCGGACCGGGAGGGGGTAAGCGCCTACCGAGAGCCAGCCAGCACCCCGCGCTCTACCTGATGCCACTGACTCCCCTCCCAGGAGGCTCATGACTTTATCCTCCTTTACAGTTGGGGAAACTGAGGTCAGAAGTCAGAAACTGGGTCATGAAATAGGAAGGAGGGGCCAGGATTGGATCCCACGTCTTTCTCACTCCGGGCCCACACTTCTGAGCCCTGAGCTGCGCTGCCCATGTTCTAGTTGGGAACATGCTATGGTGACACACCAACTGATGTGGCGACTGCTCCGAGCTACGCTGCCCCTGAGGAAAGAAAGGCAGAATATGGGATTCCTTTCCTGGGCAAGTGAGATTTGAAAAAGAGCATTTGCTCCTTTAAGCCTGGTTTCCCTTACAGCAGAATAAGGTTGGGGACCTTATCGGTTACAGATTTCTGTCTCCAGTGCTTGGTATACAGGAGTGCTCAATAAATGCACACTGAGTGGCTAGGTGATTTCCAAGAGCCCTCCTAGCCGAGGTCTGTTGTGTTTGGGGTTAGGTGACCTTCTAGAAAGTAGTAAGAGAAGGAGTGCTGTTAACCTTGGGACAGTGCTCCCTGTGAGCCTGGGTAGTCATGGGGCCTTCCTAGCGGTCGGGGACCTGCACCAGCTCTTTGAAGGAAGAGGGGAGGGTGGAGGGTATTAGTGTTGGAGCAGGAACTGCAGCAAAGGCAGAAGGTAGGAGTTGATTCACAGAAGAGTACAGACTGCCCTAGCTCGGAAGCCATGGGTAAGACCACGGGGAGGGAGTGCTAGAAGAAAGATCTCTTGGTGCCAGCATGCCCTGAGGGGCCGGGATGCCACAGGCATCTAGTGGTTAGAGATCAAATGCTGCTAAATGCCCTACAGTGCACAGGACAGGCCTTCTCCAAATGTCAGTAATGCCAAGTGGAGAAACCCTGGTCTAGAGGAAGGAGTATGAGCCTTGAGATATGTTGGACCCCACTGCCTAGCTGTGTTAGAATTCTGACTGTGGGAGGTGCAGGGAGAAGGAGAGAATCATACAGGAAACTAATGCATCGGGTGGGGGAGAAAGGGAATGGTGTCTGGATGGTAGTGGTGGAGGTCAGGAAATGTGACCATATTTGGGATATTTTTTAAGACAGGTCTGACAGTACCTGTTGATTGAATGTGGGCTGAGGGAAAGAGAGAAATAAAGGATGAGAACAAGGTTTCTGGCCTGAGCAGCTAGCAACTAGTGACTGGTGGTGCCACCTCAGGGTGGGAAGAGGAGCAGGTTTTGACGGAGGGTGGAGGACTCCTGGAGAACAGAAGTCCATTCTGGACAGGCTGGGTGTGAGGCGCCTGGTGTTAGACATCCAAGCAAAGAGGACAAGGAGGCAGTCGGGTATCCTGCGTTAGAGCCGGGGAGGTGAGAGGGGGCGATGCGAATTGGGTCATGTCGGCTTACAGAGGCATTTCAAGGAATGGGCCCGAGTTAGGCAAAATAGCACAGTGGCTCCCAACCTCGTGGATGCTACGCCCTCTTTTTAATGACAAATATTTTAGTGATAACTCCCCCCCCCCCTTATTATCTTAAAATGAAACTTATGGTTCAAAAAACTACCAACACATAATTTTTTTTAATTGGCAATGCCCTACCCATAATGTAAAAGAAATAAAAGGAAAGTAGTTGGTAATAAAATGTTTCAATTCGTGAGTTCCTGAGCACAGGCTACTAGAAGCTACAATGACACAGCCCCTGCCGGCACCACTCCTGTGGAACCTGCAGGCGGTGACGGCCACAGGGCAGCCTGCCACAGCCCGTGGGCAGCTCCAAGCCCATGCCTGCCGTGGCTGCAGGTGGCTTTTCCAGACTGGGAGCTCGTGGTACCCTTTTATCAAAAACAGTTCAGCCTCCCCTCAGTGTACATAGATCCTAAAACTTAGGAGAACCTTGGAAAAACTGCTCTATTGCCTGGAAAGCAGTTGGGTTCTTTATAAGCAGATCTTTAACCTACAGGAATCTCGGAGTCGTGAAGGCTGCAGAACAGTTCTCAGTTATGTGCATGCCCCCCTCAGAGCCCCACTCACTAAAGGGTAGGAGTGTCCCTGCAGAACAGCACATGGGTTCCCAGAGTTCCCCTGAAGAGAACCAGAGCCTGAGGGTGCCCCTTGGGACATGAGCCTGTGCCAGCTCCCAGTTTGCCTTGGGGGAGGGGAAATGACACCTCAGGTTCCAGAGTACAGAAACAATGTTGATACTCCCTGCAGAGAGGACTGGGAGGGGAAGTTGGGGTGCCTCTGATCAGACGGTTCTAGGAAGGCTTCAAGGCAGTGGCATTTCTGTCGGGTGGGAACGTATCAAAGGAGAAGATGGGAGGAGGGACACAGTTGAAGCAGCAGGTGGGATAATGCTGGACTTGGGCGGAGGGGTGGGGCGGGGGGGGGGGGGTCTGCCTCGTCTCCCCAGGGCCTGGCATGCTCTGGGCACTCACTGGGGTTGGCTGGGTGATAGGCAGCAGGGAGTGGTTTAGTTGGGTAAGACCCTGTGGCAGGCTCCATGTCTGTGACACTGGCTGTTAGAGTTGACGGCAAGGTCGGTGTTGGTTTCCTGGTCCATTTTACTGATTATTATTATTATTATTATTATTAGAGAGAGAGGAAGGGAGAGGGAGAAACATCAGTGAGAGAGAACATCAATTGGCTGCCTCTTGCACGCCCCTCACCAGCGATTGGCTGCCTCTTGCACGCCCCTCACCAGCGATCGAGCCTGTAACCCAGGCATGTTCCCTGACTGGTGGCCTCTTGGTACATGAGTCGATGCTCAACTACTGAGCCACACTGACTGGGCTCCTGGTCCATTTTAACACCTTAATGACCAGATTGGTCCCCTGAAACCACAGGCCCACTCTCTTGCAATGAGTCATCACCGTATGGAGAACTTATAACATGCCAGGTGGGGCTGTAAGGCCAGCATGGACCTGGTGGGCCCTGTCTTCGTGGAGCTTTCCGCCTCCCATGGACACAGATCATCATGCCCTGCACAGGTCCGATGGAGGAATCATGGGGGACCTATGAGAGCAGCTTGTGTGTCAGGGGCACCCCTCACATTGGGAGGGAGGGGTTCCTGAGGGAGCAGCATTTGAGCTGAAGATGAGTAGATGCGCTGAGAAGGTATGGAGGGAGGGCAGAACGCTGGCTTCTCCAGGCGCAGGACGGGGAGCTGAAGGTGGCTGGCCAGTGGAACTGGGGCACCAGGGCCGCAGCTGAGCTGAGGCTGGCAGGAGCCCGATCCGGCCTTTTTAGCCTAAAGAAGGGTTTTGATCTTTATCTTAAGAGCACTGGAAGCTGCAGAAGGGCTTTAAGCAGTGGTCTGACATGATCAGATTTATGTTTTAAAAAGGTCACTTTGGTAGCAATTCATGGAGAACAGCTTGAGACGACAAGAGAGTGGATGTGACCAGGAGCTCGGCTGCCAGCACCCGTGCTGGGGGTGGGCTCCTTCCTGCTCCTGTCTGCCCCCATCTCCCCGCGGGACAGGCCTGGGTGGGTGGGGTCAGATGGCCCTCACTGCCCAAGCCACCAGCGCTGCCTTTTCATCCTTCTAGCCTCAGACCTGGGACCGTGAGCCCTGCACCCGGTAACCATGGAGAGGATTGGCTCGGTCCACCAGCCCCTGAGGTGAGGACTCCGCCGAGGCTCCGATAACCGTCCTGATCATGGAGTGAAGAGAACTCCTCTAACCAAGCCAGGTTCTTGTTGAAGTCGTGGCGCAGGCCCAGCGTCTTCCTGCCCGTCTTCAGGAGAGGTGCCTGCCCCCGCCGACCCCAGCTGGGAGCAGCTGCTTCCCCAGATGGGGAGGTGGGCCCTCGACGTGGCCTTTGTGTGGAGGGCAGTGTTGACCCTGGGGCTGGTCCTTCTCTACTACTGCTTCTCCATCGGCATCACCTTCTACAACAAATGGCTGACAAAGGTGACTGGGAGGCCTGCACCGCGGGGCCGGGAGGGAAGTGGCGGGGCCACAGTGCCCCTCACACTTAACAGCAGGAAGGCACGGGCTCCAGCCAGTCACGTTAGTGATGGGGCAGAACCCCACAGCCAGCACTGCCATGCCAGGGATTCTCCCGAAATATTTGCATCGAGGGGAAATTAGGGGGCCACGGGGATGAGCTGGGGAGACTTGGGGAGCTTAAGCAACAGCTGTGGACCAACTGGTATAAAAGTAGTTCAATGCTCTAATAGCTGGCACAGCCATCCTGGCCCACACTGCTGTTCCTTGGGTGTGGGCCATGGGGAGGGGCTGCAGCAGGTAGCTAACAGGCTGTTGAAGGTGGAGACGGCACTGAGCTACAGTTGAGCCCCATTTGTCCACCTGCTGCCTGTGTGACCTCCAAATTAGGACTAAGTCTCTGATGCCAAGTGATTGTACTGTGGGTGAAAGCCCCTGCAGAGCCCTCAGCAAGCACCGAATTAGGGCCCCTGCCACCAGGGCGGGAGCCCGGTGAGGGCTGCTGTCTAACGGCGCCTGGCCGGCCGGCTGTGCTTTGGGCCCCATACAGAGCTTCCACTTCCCCCTCTTCATGACGATGCTGCACCTGGCCGTGATCTTCCTGTTCTCCGCCCTGTCCAGGGCGCTGGTCCAGTGCTCCAGCCACAGGGCCCGCGTGGTGCTGAGCTGGACCGACTACCTCAGAAGAGTAGCTCCGACAGGTGTGTTCCTGTGGGGAGGGCCCGGCAGGAGGAGGGCTGCTTGGGAAGCCATATGCCTAGAACAAAAGGAAGTCTTCCTGGCCTAAAGCTTAGGCCCCTCTTTCCCTGCCCCACCCATGTTTCCTCACTCCTCTCTGCCTGCCCTCCCCGCCCCCACATCTGCCCCGTATGTACTCTCCATCTTCCCGCTTCCCCCACGCACGCCACACAGAAGCCCCAGTGCAGCAGTAGCCTTGTAGCTCCCTTGACCTTGAACATGCACACTGAGCTGTGTTTCCAGGCCTGGAGGTAGTGGTGAGCAGAGTGTGTAGTCCCTGCCCACGGTGCTAGGCAGGGAGGGCTCCCCAGAGCAAGGGCTGAGTAGGCTGAGACCTGGAGGGCGAGAGGGACCGGGCGGTCCGGGGAGGGGAGGGGTTTAGTGCATGTGGGAGTCTGCAAGGGAACTGAAAGTATCTTGGGGCGCTGAGGACTCAACATTGGTGCGAGGAAGTGAGAGGGTGGAAGGGGTCAGATCCTGGAGGGCCAGGTCCTCCTCCGTGACCACTCTGAAGAGTTTGCAGGATCAGATTGTATCTGTCAGCAGGGGGGTATGCAAAAAATTAAGCAAGTGGGACGGACACAGGCCCCAGCCAGTCAGAATGCACTATAGCCTGAATGCTGGAGCAGGGCCCCCTCCTTTTTTTTTGAGTTAACCTTTTAGTTGCTGGGTAGAAAGGAAGGCCTAAAGGCCCCAGAGAAAGTGAGGGTACTCATGGAAGTGAGTTCTAATCACTGGTGCCCCCATGCCACCTGCCCTTTCTCCCCGGCGTGTCCGGTGGGCGCCCTGTGTCTCCACAGCACTGGCTACGGCACTTGACGTGGGCTTGTCCAACTGGAGCTTCCTCTATATCACCGTCTCACTGTGAGTACCGCCACCTCCCTCAGGCGCACGTTCTCTCTGTCTGTCCGGCTGGCTGTCTGCACCCCTGACCGACAAGCCAGCCACTGCACCACTCTGGGACCGGCCGTCCTCTCTGAGCTCCTCCCTGACACCCAGCAGCTTTCCAGAAACTCACCAGCCTCTTCCTTACGCTGGGCACAGTCGATGCTGGGCCCGCTGCCGGGCGGCCTGGGGAAGCCAGGGGCTCAAGCAGAACGGGCGGCCGTGGCCGGGAGGAAGGCATGTCCGCGTGCAGTGCACGCAGGTGCAGAGGGGAGGCCGGCAGTGACTTCTTACCTCCGGGGCTGTGCCTCAGAGAGCACAGTCCCTGCCTCCTCTTTCTCTCCTCTCATCCTTTCTTCCTCGTCCTGGTCTCCGCTGAGGGCGGGTGATAATAGGCCTCGGTGAGCTCAGTGTCAGACCTGCAGCCTTTCCTCCTGCTGATAATTACAGGCCTCAGAGATTCCTTCGATTAAAGGTCACGAATCAGCCAGATGACTCGGGCACCTTCCTTTGGTCTTTTGTACCCAGATTGTCCTGCTGCCCTGAGCAGAGCCCATGGCCCTCAGGGAAGTTAGGAAGCTCCTCAGGGAAGTCAGGAAGCTCCCCCCTTTCCAGCCCACTGACTGTACTGTGGGGTCCGTTCCGGATGGCGGGTCTGAGCCCCGGCTTCCAGCCGTGCACTGTGGTCATTTTCGCTTCCAGGTACACAATGACCAAATCCTCAGCCGTCCTCTTCATCTTGATCTTCTCTCTGATCTTCAAGCTGGAGGAGCTGGTGAGGCCCCATCATCCCCTGAGTCCCTCCTCCCCCCTCAGGTGGTATGCATGAGAAGGGGGTCTGTGACAGAAGAGAGGAGCCCAGCCCAGGGGCAGAAGCTCCCGACAGAAGCTGAGGAAGGACCGAGCACTGGGCACTACCAGGAAGTTTAGAAAGCGGTGTGGCAGGGGGCGGGGATGGGGGGGGTGGTAAAGGCCAAGGGAGGAGGGGCCAGGTCACGTCAAGCTGGGCCGAGGCGCCTGCTGTGCGAGGCAGCACCTTGGTTTCATAGTGGGGAGGGGCCTAGGACAGCATAGGGAAGCACCTCAGTATGTAGGGCAGGCAGGGAGGTTGGCCACATCCAGCTGGATGCAGCCCTGCACACCTCCATGGGAAGGAGCTGGCCAGGGCCCCCCAGGGTGGTGGGTGGGGAGAGAAGGGCCAGCCAAAGTGGCTGCCGACCCCCAAACTCCAGGTGGGATGAGCTGGAGACTCCCCAGTTAGCTGCCACCTGCTCCCCTCCTCATAGCGGGCGGCGCTGGTCCTGGTGGTCCTCCTCATCGCCGGGGGCCTCTTCATGTTCACCTACAAGTCCACGCAGTTCAACATGGAGGGCTTTGCCTTGGTGCTGGGGGCCTCGTTCATCGGTGGCATTCGCTGGACCCTCACGCAGATTCTCCTGCAGAAGGCGGATCTTGGTGAGAGCAGGCCCGGCACCAGGGGGTGGAGGCCGGTGGCCAGGCTGACGGCTCACCATGTCCCCGTTCCGTAGGGCTCCAGAACCCCATCGACACCATGTTCCACCTGCAGCCACTCATGTTTCTCGGGCTCTTCCCCCTCTTTGCCATATTTGAAGGTAGGTTGGGCCGTCCACCTCGGGGCACTTCAGTACAGCAGGCCCCAACCCCCTCTCTGAGCCCAGCTGCAGAGGACACAGATCAAGTGCGGCCTCCCCTGGCAGTGCCTGATTTGTGTGTTTGAACAGACACTTAAACCAAATGGCTAGAATCCAGCATGATAAACGTTACGTAGAAAACGTATGAAACATAGTAGACGATAATGACAGTGCACGTGTCCAGCCCCGGAGGTAGGCCAGGGCTGTTCTAATCGTTTTACATATATCACCTCTTATAATACTCCCCCAAAAAACCATGGGGCAGTACTATTAATATCCTCATCTTGCAGGTGAAAGAAACTGAGGCAGAGAGAAGTAGAGATAACCTTGCTTCGGGTCCCATGACTCCTAAACGAGCCTGAACTTGGATCCAGGAGCTGGCTCCAGAGTCCCTCCTCTTAACCATTCCGCTGTGTTCTGCCTCTTAGGAGGAGAGGGTCAGGCGTTGTCTCAGGGTGGTAGGGTGGAAAGGCAAGGGGGAAAGGCTTCCCAGACAGTGTATCTGGGAGGATGAATGGGACTTGGACAGGCTGATGGGGGGTAGGAGGGAGCATCCCAGGAAGTGGAAACAGGTTCAGAGGAATGGAGCGTGAGCTGGATTGCAGGAGTGTTTATTGAGGGGCCAGGAGGTACAGGGAGTCTGGGCAGGTGAGCAGTTCCCCTCCACTGTCATCTCCCAGAGAGAAGAGCGGGGAGCATTGTCTAGGCTGGGAGGTGTACCACATCCTCCTTCCTCTGATGTTTGGGATTAGGCTTTGTCCCCTGTCTGTGTATCCTTCCTCCCAGAGCCCCTTCTGTCCTCAGGGCCATTACAGAAAATCCTGTCCCGCATCCATTTAAGTTGCAAGCAGTGAAGCGTCTCGAACCTCTGAGAAAATTATTTGTGGCCCCGTTGTCCGGGAAACTTCTGTTCTGCAGCCTCATTTTCTCTCTTTTTACAATCTCTCCCCATTCCTTCATTGTGTCCCCGGTAAAAACGCCACACTCTCCCTCCCTCCCTGGGTGTTTACACCGCTCCCCATCTCTGCAAACCCTCCCCCGAAAGCCCCTGAAAGCCCCTGGCCATCGCCGTCGTCACTTAGCAAAGCTGCATGGATTTAGCTCCTTTAATCTTTTCTGGTAAATTAATCCCCCAAGCGCCTTCATTACTTATGTTGCTTTCCCCGAGTCCCTTCCATTTGCCCATGCCTTTGCAGTACTGCTGAGCCCAGCACCAGGCAAGATGTCCTACATTGGAGGCTGTTTGCCTGGGGTTGGAGGGGGTGGGGGGCTGTCACTCTGTGTTTCTATGGTGCTTCCCTCCAAAAATCTCAGGGTCCTTAGCCAGCCTCCTGCCCCGCCCCCCCCAGGTGTGTCCTTTGTGCCTAGACTGGACTCACCTCCCATCCTGTTAATACTCCCCGGGGCCTGTCCTGAAGGGAGGGACCCAAGGAATCATCCTCCCAGATGGACAGTGTTGGAGGGTTAAGAACCCTCTGAGAGTCTAAGCAAGTTCGCTGCCTGGATGCCTGTGTGGGTGTCTGGAGCGGGGGGCCGTGGCTTTTGTTGAGTATTTATATGCAGTGTGTGTTTTTTTGAGAACTGTTCATCAGATTATACCATCTGTTTGAGAAACATTGGTCTAGTCCCAACCGGTTCATTCTATTAGTGGGGAAACTGCTCCCAAAAGGGGGCGTGTCTCGGCCAATTCCCACTGCTGTGTGATAGTCAGGCCTGGATGAAGATGAGTTTTGCCCCTGTTTATAGGTGGCCTGCCTGAAATTGAGAACAGAGGACTCCCCCGCAGCCTCCCCACCATTGCCCAGGGGCTGAAAGTCCTCACGTGATGCCTGCCCACCTCTCTTGGGCCCATTGGTTATCACAGCTGCCAAGGCCATAGGAAGTCCACCCTCACCATTCGGACCGCAGATGGGAGGGAAACACCATGTGGAAGAGCCGGGTGCTCCTGTGGGTTGTCTGTGTGTTGCCGTCCCCTGTACTTAGCGCAGGGGCTCCGAAGCCCTCCTATCACTCCCTGGGCTCTGGCAGCCGTCCTTGCTTCCTGGTTTACCCACGTCTCGGGCCGTCTGCCTGAGCTTCTCCCATCCTTGTTGTCTTAGGAAGTGTGCCCCACGCCAGGGGCAGTTCTCACTCGGCTGCGGGAGGGTGAGGCCGCCCGGCAGGCACACCCAGGACGTGGTCGCCCCTGTCTCCCCCATTGCTTTCAGGTCTCCATTTGTCCACATCTGAGAAAATCTTCCGTTTCCAGGACACAGGGCTGCTCCTGCGGGTACTCGGGAGCCTCTTCCTTGGCGGGATTCTTGCCTTTGGTTTGGGTTTCTCCGAGTTCCTCCTGGTTTCCAGAACCTCCAGCCTTACTCTCTCCATTGCCGGCATTTTTAAGGTACAGACTCAGGTGACCCCCGTCCTGTCTCAGAGAGGAGCCCCTGAGGGTGTTTCTCACCAGCAGCTCCTGCACCCCAGGGCCTATAGGGAAGAGAGGGAAGTACCTCATTAGGGCGCTCAGTGCCATGCTCTCATCTGTACCCCGACTCCACTGGGCTTGGGACACATTTACATTTACTAGGAATGCCAACTCGTCCTGTGGCAGCGGCAGGGAGCCATGGATTGAGAAGCCCCCATTCAGACTCATCAGTAACAAGTTCTGTGATTGATTGGTGATGTCTGCCATGGGCACAGCCAGGGACAGTTAAGTCATTCGTGCCCTGTGCTTGCCTGGCCTGCCTTTACCTCTCCCTGGCAGCGTTCTTGCCTCTCCTCTTGTCACTTCCCTCCACCACACGCTGTGGGGGAGTTTGCTCTTTGATCCTGGAGCAGTGCTGCCTAAAAGCAGAAATGTAGGGGCTCCCCAAGGGTCTTCTGGTTGCCAACCAAATGATGAGGCAGAAGCCATGGTTCTCAGAATGAGTCATTTCACAGTGCCATTTGCAGCCATTGTGTGCAAAGAACCCCAGGACCAGTGCATGTCCCACAAAGCCCTGTATGACGCTGTGTTCTCCCCCGGCAGCTGAGGGCTCCCCACAGCTGTACCTTCCGGAAGGGCTCTCCTTTATTCCTGTGGACACAGCTGCATTTGGTTGGTCTCCTTTTATCCTGGCAGTTCTGTGAAAGCATCTCCTTTGTTTCATCTCAGTAACACAAAGGAGGAAAGCATTGCAGCAAGCCCCATGCAAGCTTCTCTTTGCCCTGCAGGCCAGCCGCCCTGGCCTGGGAGTTTGGGCGAGTCTGGCTCTCTCCTGTGGTTGTGCTTAGTGCCTGGCCCTCTTTGCAAAGGGGCCAACTCATCCCGCCGATCACTTCCCCTTCCTGCTTCTCTGCCCACAGGAAGTCTGCACTTTGCTGTTGGCAGCTCATCTGCTGGGCGACCAGATCAGCCTCCTGAACTGGCTGGGCTTCGCCCTCTGCCTCTCGGGAATATCCCTGCATGTCGCCCTCAAAGCCCTGCACTCCAGAGGTAACCTGAGCCCCTTTCCTACGCCTGCATTCAGGACATTCTCCCCATGACTCAGCCCCTCTGATTTCCTCTCAACCCAGCCCTTCCGGGAAGAGGCAAGTGGCCCTCGGCTACCCCAAGTAGTTCCAGTCTGCACTGTTCAGTTGCCTCTGCAGGGGCTGCTGCTCTACTCAGCATGCTGGAGTCATCCCTAAGGGACTGGGGAGGGGGGCCCGGTTGACAGCACACACATCAGGGCACAAGACGCTGATTGGGGCTGTAACTGGTGTCTCTTCATCCCCAGGTGATGGCGACCCTAAACTCTCCAAGGGGCTGGGCTCCAACCCTGACCTGGAGCTGCTGCTCCGGAGCAGCCAGCCAGAGGAAGGGGATAATGAGGCGGCGGAGGAGGACTTTGTGGCCCAGGGATAGCAGCGACCAGCCCGGGGAGCAGCTTTGAAGCAGGCCGCTCCCAGTCTTCATGCTGACGGAGCTCAGGGACCAGGTGGTTTCTCACAGCAGCTGGGAGCAGTGGGCCAGCAATGTCCATGCTGGGCCTCGGGTAGCACGGGACCCATGGTGGGGCTGAGTTGGAGAGTTGGTCCGAGGGGTGAGCACCAGGCCAGAACAGGCCCCGCTGTGCTGGAGTCGCAGCGGAGGAACGGAGGGCTGTTCTCAACTGCTTGCCAGGCTCTGGCTGCCAAGATCATGATTTCAGAGGCATCACAGGTGTCTAAGGGGCCCGGGCCTGGACTGCAGAGCAGTTGGGAAGGGGAGATGGAGAGCTGGGGGCTTACCACCTGGACAGCTCTTTGCTCAGAGAGCAGATCTATTTATAGTTTGGAAATAAAGGGTTTACAGTCCACTAGTCACTTCATGTTGCCTGGAGGTGTGGGGGCAGGGAGGGGCAGTCGGCCTGGCCTCTCCTTCCTCTGCCTGGGGCCTCACAGGTGACTGGCCAGACTCCAGCCTTCCCATCACATGTACTCCTGCTTGAGCCCAGGACCCTCTTGGGGCCCAAGCACACCCGCAGGCAGGAAAGTGAATATGCGCTGAGCACCATATTCTGGGGACCTTAAAGCTTTCACAGCCTGACTGTCACTTACCACCCATGACCTGAACCAAGTTACTTCACCTCTGTGAAATGGGGGTAATAATTGTCTCAGAGTTGTTCTGAAGATTGGAAACAGTTTAAATATCATATTAGTGTTTATTTTGAAAATCCTTTCAACAACCATGGATCCAAGTCCCTAAATGAGTGGCCGACGTACGGTTCACAGCACCAGTGTTTGTCCGTGAAAATATGTGAATGGGGTGATGGGTCTCCAGGCCTTCCCATCACCTGCCCTGGACGAGGCACACAGACTGCTGTCTTTGTCAAGTGGGGAGGGAGGAGACAAGCACCCAGCTCTGATGTGCTCTGGTTCTGAGGCCTGGCCTGCTCCTGGAAGCCGGTTCCCCTGGATTGGGAGGGACTGCTGGCCATGGGGTGACATCCTCCCAAGCACAAGTGCTTGTGGGCCTTCACAGCAGGTGGCGCCATCGCACCATGAGGTGACGCCAGCACTGGGAGAACCACCAAAACCCCCCCAGCCCAGGCAGGAGGGTATGGGGGTCTGCGCGGGGGCGGGGCGGCCTGTTGGGAACTGTTCTGATAGATTGGAGCCATGAGAGCCCCTTTTAAGCCTAGGAGAACGTTGGTGTTTGAGGAATGGGACCGGCAAACTTTGGAAAGGGCTAGATAGTAAATATTTCCCATTTGGGGACCATCTGGTCTCTGTTGCAGGCTCTCAAGTCTGCCGATGTAGCAGGACAGCCGCCATAGACAGATCCAGAAACAAACGGGCAGGCTGTGTTCCAGTGGAACCTTATTTACAGGAATAGGACCCGGCATGTTGGCTGCAGTTTGCCAACTCCTGCTGAAGAAGAAACCTTAAGAATTGTTGAGTCCCACCCACTCCCAGTCCACAGAGGCAGGGGGTAGGTGCCGTGACTAGTCTGAGGTCCTCAGAGCCTCCCGGCTCGAGTTGAGCTTCACCGCAGACTTCTCCCGTCCGTGGAGGTGTGACACGAAGGTGCCTTATCTGGTTCCTGCACCTCTGCTCCCCTGGATTCTGCAAGCTCAGGCCAGGATTAAAGGAAGCTCATGTTCCACGAGAGATGATGTGGGGCGAGCTAGCAAAACGGAGGGGCCAGGACCCCTCCCTCCTGCCTCTGCTTGGGAGGCGGGTTGGGATACAGGATGCTTGGGCTGCCGAGAGCCTGCCAGAATCCCCTGGCTTAGGTGGGTGAGAGCTTCCTGCCTGCCCCTCCCCACACCGTCCCCCTCTTCCCACACAGGGAGCAAAAGCTGCTGTCTGGTGCAGTAATTACAGGGTGCAGAGCAGGGGCCGGTGCTGTGCCGCCTGCATGTTAGGTTCAATGACAGCCCCTCACTTAGCAGCAATTACCAGCTGATCCTAGAGGAGGGCTCCCTCCCTTTGCCTCTCCCCCCTTCCAGGCCAGACCCTATTCGCCTTCAGCTTGGAGCCCTAGAAGCACCCATGCTGTCTGCAGCCATTGCATCTCAGGGTTGCATCGTTGCCATGGTAACTCGGTGCTTGCACAGGTTTCAGGAAGCTCAGGCTGTGACTTGTCTCCAAGGCTGTGCTGTCTGTCCCCAGGAAGTCTACAGCTCCAGGGCTTCTGCAGAGGAGCGGGGAGGGAATGTGGGCTGACCTGCAGGTTTGAGTTTTAAGTGCTTACATGCCCACCGTCTCTCCCGGGAGCCTACCACGGAAGGAAGGTTATTGCCCCCAATATATGAGGATGTCTGTAGCTGAGGTCGTGGTGGGGATGAGAACGAGCTGGAGCTCGCCCGTGGGAGAAACCCGCAATGGCAGGCAGGGCCTGGAGTGCCTTCATCTTCATTCTGGTACCCTTCTCTGCTGTGAGGGCTCAGGGCATCACCTCCATCTGTTTCTGCTCCATTCTTCTGAGAGGGGGAAAAAAAAGGAAACTCCCAGTGGCTTGAGAGTAGTGTTACACAGAACCAAGAGAACAGTCTGTGATGCTTGCCACAGCTTGCTGCATCCTGATGGGCTGGGTTGGGTCCCCGGTGTGCAGAGAACTGAGGGTGGGGATGCAGATCATCCATTTGGGTTGACGGCATCCCGGGAGTGCTGATCCCATGCCAGATATTGAGCTGAATTTGGGATAGACAGTCCTTGGAGAGATGGCAAATGGGGCCATCCTTCTTCCCAGCCCAGGGAGGTGTTGAGGCAGGGGACCAGCGAAACAGGGAGAACAGAATGGACCGGTCACTGCGCACCTTCGAGGCCTCTTGTGTTGACTATTTAATCCCTAAATCCCAGTGCAGTAGGAATTGACTGCACCCATTTCACAGCTGTGGAAACTAAGCTCACAGAGGTTAAGCATGATGGTGGCTGAGAACACACCACACCTCTGCCCTGTGACAGCGGTGTGTCTTGGGCATGTTGCTGATCTCCTCTGAGCCTGTTTCCTTGTCTATGAAGCAGGAACCCTAATACCTCCTAATGAAGCTGTTGTGAAGATGAAATGTCTTAAACGGCAGCACAGTGCTGGGCACATAGGAATAGCCACTTAGTAAAGGTTAGCAACGAGGCGGTGACAACTTGCCCATGTGACAGAGCAAGTGAGAGGAGGGGCAAGCACGGAGTGCTGCCTGCTCCAGTGCCTGGCCCAGCGGAGGCCTGAATAGATGCTTGTTCTGTGAAGGAATTTCCAACAGTGGGAATTGGGATTTTTTGGGTCCCGGGGACCATCCTAACTTCTAAATGATTTGTCCTGCAAGGACAGGACAAGCTGTTCCCCACCTCCACCACCCATTTCCGCCAGCCCCTGGCCCCCCAGCCATCCTGAGCCCTCACCCTGACATGAGTCAGGCCCCTTGGCCCCTGCTTGGTAGTACCCAGTTAGCTTGACTCCTGGTCCCATGGTTATCTGCAGTTTCGTTGGCAACTAGTGCCTTTCCCAGGAACAGACCCACAGCCTTGGTTCTGCTGGCATCCTGCTGGTGGGGCTGTGCCTTTCTCCGGGATGTCTGATGAGAACTCTCCTGCTGGGACGACAGAGGGGCCGAAGAGAGAACCAGGGGAAAGTGCATTGCAATGCATTTAATAAATTCTAGAGCAGTGGTCGCCAACCTTTCGGACCTCATGGACCACCAGTGAGGTGGCGACTATTGTTCTAGAGCATCGACAACGCGCCCTGCCCAGTGAGCTACTGGAGACGTCGGAGTCATTATGACGCTGCCGCTGCCGTTGTCCACAGGCAGCTTCTGCGGGACCTTTTAACCCAGTGGGTTTCCTGGACGCGGACTCAGGAGATTAGGGTGCGGGATGTCATTTAGGAAACGGTCTTGGGAAAAACATGTGGAAGGGAGTAGAAGGATGCAGGTTTTGGGAGCGGGAGAAGCTGAGTCCCCACAAAGGGCTCCAGACCCCACAAGGAGCCCTGGAGCTGAGCCAACCCTTCAGACTTGTCCCAAGGTAGGCTGCGGCCTATGCATTTCCTCTCTGACCTGCCATTGGAAGTGGACCTACCCCCGGCAGGAGCTGTGACTTTGGCTGAGGCTGTTTTCTTCCAATGAGAATTTCGCTGAGGACCGACTCCCAGTCCCACTGCAGCAGGGGAACCACTCGTTCCCAAAGGGGATCGGAACAGCTCATCATAGCCTCCACCACACCCAGGGCCACTGCTGGCTTCACGGATGACCAGGGGTCCCTGAAGAAGGGTAGAAACCACATCTAACATGAACGTGCATGTGTGCATTTGTGGGGGAAGAGTGCCTTTGACCCCCCCCAAAAGATTAAGAACCACTGGTCTAGGGAAAGTCAGGCTTATCCACAGCTTAAAAAGCACATGATCACGGATGAACACTATAGGTGCTCAGTATAGACGATGGATGGATGATGAGTGGATGGATGGATAGACATCATAGAATTATTGGGAGACAGACTACAGAGCTTTTGCAGAGAAACCAATTCTGGCTGGGGCAGGAGAGCAAAGATTTTCAGGAGGAGCTGACCATTTTGAACTGAGTCTTGAAGACTGAATGAGTGTTGCCAAGCAGGCATAAGGGTAAAGCATACCAGGCGGGGCGGGGGTGGGGGGGGGGCGGGGGGGTGAGGAGGGGAAGGACAGAGGCACGAGGATGGTGTGTTGGGTGCTGTACTAGGAGTTAGTCCATCTGGGTAAGAGGAGAGAGTAAAGCCCCCAGGTCCCCCCGGAGGTACCCTGATAGGAATTGTTCTCCCAAGTTGCTCTCAAGCAAGCAGGTACCTCTCCCCCCACCCCCAACATTCAGCGATGGCCAGTGCCTCTGGGTGGGGGAGGGGAGGTCTTAAAGGTAATAGCGCACCAGTGACAGCATCAGCTCACTCCTGCAGCCCACCCCTGGGAACTCGGTGGTACTGGCTGGCCCTCTTTCCGGGTGACAAACAGGAGCCGCTAGCCAACTTCCCAAGGTCACTCACCTCACTAGCTCCCAAGAGCAGCCGGAGCCCTCCCCGGGGCTCACCCCCACCCCAGTGCCCCGCACAGGGCTATTGGGATGCCAGCTCTCCACCCTCCTGGGATCGGGCTTCTCTGGTTACAGGCATAAGAGTGTCCCCCTGTGGTGGCTGAGGGGCGGCAGGGGCAGCATCCCGCGGGCCCTATTTTGCTCTGGGAGGAATCCCCCCTGAGCCAGAGCCTCGTCCTGTGGCAGGGCTGCCCCATGAATTAAACATGCCCCCGTGGTTAACTCAGTAATGCTTTTATTAATAGTTAATTACTCAGTGCGCACTAGGGAAATGAGACTCACTCAGGCCTCGTAAATTAAGACAGTGATCTCGTGAAAAAGCCAATGGGAGTTCATTACCCAGCCCCTCCCATCGCTGCACCTCTGGGTTTGCCATTTAGCGGCGCTAAAGGAGATGCAGGGGTGAGGGGTGTGGGGACAGGGACCTTCCCAGGGTGGAGCTGGGATGTGGACAGTGAACCTCACCAGTTTCCTGGGAGAGAAAGGCCCGAGGGGCAGGGCGGAAGTGTCCGCTGGAGATGTTTTTCCTGCAGCTGGTCGCCAGACTGTGTTCCTCATCACTTCTGGGACTCAGCACAGCCTCCAGGGAGTCCCCTACAGGGCAAGGCCACCTGGCTCAGGTGTGGGCTCCCTCCTGCGGCCCAGGGGACAGGAGCACCCCCTCCCCTGTGATGGCCTTCCTCATTTCACAGTGCGGAGACGGGTGTCCCCTCCTCGGCTTTAGTTGTGGCTGAAGCCAGTTTCCCATCCTGCGTTTGCCGCTGAGCTGGAAAAGGGGCCGTTCTGACCTGGTTTGGTTTTTCTAAACGTAACTTCCTCCCACGTTTTGTTTCCCAGAAGACAGGAGCCCCTTGTTCATCGTCCTGGGACCCCAGAGCCAACACCTGCTTCGAACCTACCATGTGCCAGGACCTGGCCCTCTGGCTCATGCTCCTTAGCTCCGATTCTTAGCTGTGTGACTTTGGGCCAGCAACTGCATGCCTGGGCCCATTTCCTCGTCTGGAATTAGAATAGCAATACCTCTGTGCGGATTATTGTGATGATTAGACGAAGTAAAGTACTGGGTACACCGCCCACCACAAATCCTCCCTAAGCGGCAGCTATTATGATCTTCACACCATGCTGCCACTTTACAGGTAAGCAGAGTGAGGTTTTGGGTGCATTCTGTTGCCTAAGGACACATAGCCCAGAACTCCATGTTGCCAAAGCTCATCACTTCCTCCTAAGGGGGCAAAGTGGGGCGGTCAATCGCCCTTAGAAGAGCACATTGACCAAGTCCGGACCCAGGAAAGATCTGCCCTCTGTGCCCAGGCCCCAGCCCCACCCAGGCAGCCTGGTGGGCAGCGCCAGCGTGCACAGGCTCTGCAGTCAGCCTGGCCGAGTTCAAATCCTGCCACACCCGCTACCTGTCACAGGGACCCGGAGCCTCAGCTTCCACTTCTGACAGTGGGGTCCCGATTACACCTACCTCCTCTCGCAGTCGAAGGATTTCTGTTTGAAAGTGCCTAACATCTGGTAGCCTTGTTTCAGAACTCTGCACCTGGTTTCTTTATATGTAACCCGGGGATCACAAAAAGCCTCGCGTGCTGGTCTGCTGGAGCCCCGCGGAGATAATGGGCATCACTCAGCCTGGCAAGCAGGGACCTGGAAACTGGCGAGCGGCAGGTGTTCCTGGTCAAGGCCCCTCCAAGGGCAGGGATGTTGGGGAGCCTCGGGGGAGAGGGGGGAGGGGTTGAATGCTGTCCCCGGTGGATGCAATGACCCTGGAGGAGGGCTCTCCTGGGTCAGGTGATGTGGAGGGTTGGGGACAGAGCACCTTCAGAAACCCACACTGGCCACCAGGTGCTTTGCAGGTGGAGGTCAGCCTCTCTGCTGTGATCCCCCCCTCCCCCCAAGCTGCCAGAGCCACATGTAGGCGAGGAGTCCTGGGCGGGAGATTGAAGCCTCCCCGGGAGAGAGTGCGGCTCTGGGTTCATATATAATATGTAACGTCAGATTTAAATGTCACTGCTGCAGGCGGCTGACCCGGGTCCCCACACAATGGGCCGCGAGGGGCGCCTCCGCTGCCTCTTCATCTTCCTGGCAGTTGCTGACCAA
The DNA here is from genome assembly GCF_028538775.1 of Myotis yumanensis. Lineage (NCBI taxonomy): Eukaryota > Metazoa > Chordata > Mammalia > Chiroptera > Vespertilionidae > Myotis > Myotis yumanensis. Next base: position 68,493,293 of record NW_027223758.1, read on the forward strand.
AAGAAGGGAGATTTGGTTCCTTAAAAAACTAAACAGTGTTGAGCACTCTGGTGTTGCCTGGGCAACAGCTGAGGGGGAGAGAGAAGCATCTTATTGTTTAAAGTTATTCTTGTTCCATTTCAAAGGCCTGTTCTGAAAAGGACTGCATTGTCCAAGCAGCCCGGCTGGTCCTCTCTCTCCTCTGGCCTGCTGTGCGTTCCCAGTCCTGCTTCCCCTCAGCCCTCAGCCGCACTGCCCAGCCCCAGGCAGTGGGGATGGTCACAGCCGTGCTGGACAACTGGGCACCAAAGACAAGTTCCTTCCTGTGCTCTCTGCCTTCTCCCCGAGGCCCAGCAGGGCTCACGCCGCATGGAGCATCCATGTTCCCCGGGCCTGGGCTGCTTTTCCAGCCCCCCCCCCCTCCCCCCGCCACATGGCCATATGCACAGGCGTGTGGCTCAGTGACTTAGGGGTCAGCTCACAGAAGTGCCTGATCCTGGGGGCCACGGGGTCAGCCATATAACAGGTGGGCATCTTGGTTCTGGAGCCCAGCCAAGAGTGAGATGAAGGTGGTCATGGTCATTGCTTGGGGGAAGCCAAGTGGTACCTTGTGTCCCTCTGCCCCTTATGTGCCATTGCACTGGAATTGCTAACTCATTCCTTTTCCCCATGAGACTGTCATCCCCGCAACAGCAGGCTGTGTCTATTCATCCCTGTGCATTCTTGTAAACTGCCTCAAATCCTTTCAGGAGCGAGGCAAATTCTGAAAATCCAGATAAGATGTACATATATTTTTAATTAAAAAATGTTTAGTGAATACATATGCATGATACAAAATTCAGAAGGTTTTAAAGGAATAAATATCCACGACTTCTGATTCCCATTTTCCCTCTGGGGGATAGTCATGGTTTCCAGCTTTCAATGTATCCTTCCAGAGATATTCTGTTCAGATAGAGGCAAATGGGTATCAAATACATTATTCACATGCCTAGCTCCTGTGTCTAGCACAGGGTCCAGCACATAGTAGATACTTTATAAAACTTTGTCAGATAGATGGACGCACAAACAAAAGGTTGGATGGATAGGTGGATGGTGGATGAGTGGGTGGGTGGATGGATGAATGGTGGATGGACAGATGGATGGGTAGTTAGATGGATAAATGGATGAATGAATGATTGGATAGATGGATGGATGCAGGATTGATGGATGGATGGGTGGATGAGTAGGTGGATGGATGGATAGATGAAGGGATGGATGGATGGATGGTGGCTGGATAGATGGGTGAATGGATGGTTGGATGAATGATGGATGGATGGGAGATAGATGGATGAATGGGTGAATGAGTGAGTGAATAGATGGATGGATGAATGGATGGATGGATGGATGGATGGATGGATGGATGGATGGATGGATTAGTGGATGGGTGGGTGGGTAGATGGATGGATGGATGGATGGATGGAGGGCTGGGTGGGCAGGTAGGTGGATAGGTACAGCTCTTCCCCCCACCCCCCCAGATGTCTGTGTTCCCCAATAAGAAGTTCCTTCAGAGAAAGATGGCAGATCCAGCATTAGACATGTTGAATCTCAAGGGTCTATGTTATTCAGATGGAGACATCCAATAAGCAGCCGAATTGTGGTTTTGTCAGGTAAGAGTTTTATTCTGCTGCTAACAGAGACCCAGCTACAATGGCTTGAATCCATTTTCTTTTTCTCAGGATAAGAAGTTCTAATAGAGGTATAGCCCCCAAGGATATCAGGGTTGAGGTCACTGTGATGCCCTTGATCTTTCCCTCATGGTCTCAAAAGAGCTTTTGGGGGAAGGAGCCTCCCCATCACGTCTGTGTTCTAGAGAGGAAGAAAGAAGAAGAAGAGAGGCAGAAGGGTGAGTCAACCTCCTATAGAAAGCCTGTTCCTGGAAGTCCCACCCAGTGACTTTTAATTATATCTCCCTGGCAACTCCTAGATGCAAAGGGGACTGGGATATGTGGCTTTTAAAAAAAATATATTTTATTGATTTTTTTCAAAGAGGAAGGGAGAAGGATAGAGAGTTAGAAACATCGATGAGAGAGAAGCATTGATCAGCTGCCTCCTGCACACCCCCTACTGGGGATGTGCCCACAACCAAGGTACATGCCTTTGACTGAAATCAAACCTAGGACCCTTTAGTCCCCAGGCCAACGCTCTATCCACTGAGCCAAATCAGCCAGGGCATGGGATATGTGGCTTTTGAGGTGTGGACAGTATTCCCAGATAATATTGTGGATCTATTATATTAGTAAGGAGGAAAAGGGAACTGGGTAGAGTCAGCAACTAGCAGCCTCTCTACCTGGGTGGAGAGTCAGAGGAGAGTTCTGGCCTGTGGATGGACACAGCAGGAAGGTGCACCCAGGGAAGAGCATATGCTAAGGCACAGAGGTGTGAAAGCTCGGGTGCATCTGCATTCACATTCCGGCTAAGTCCACTTGGCTCCAGCTTCTAAACTTCTCCAGAAAGGAACCACTTCTCCCCTCCTGCCCTAGTCCAAGCCACCATGATCTTCACCTGGATCAGAGCAGCAGCCTTATACCTGGTCTCCCTGCTCCCTTCTGACCCACTGCCCAGTGCCCGGTTCTCTGTCCAACATTTACAGTGACTCCTGATCCATACATTGGAGACTGGCTCCCTGCTCAACACCCTACAGTAGCTTCCATCTCACTCCGAATGAGACCCCAAGCCCTCACCAAGGCCTGCAAGGGGTTACTTGACATAACCCCTGCTTCCTCTCCTGTAGACAGCTGGAATGGCACCAGGTGTCTGACCCTTGGGGTCAGAACAAACCTGGGTTCAGCAACCTCAGTACTTAGGTTCTGGCAAGGAAAGAATTCAGAGTCTAGACCAGGGGTGGGCAAACTTTTTGACTTGAGGGCCACAATGGGTTCTTAAACTGGACCGGAGGGCCGGAACAAAAGCATGGATAGAGTGTTTGTGTGAACTAATATAAATTCAAAGTAAACATCATTACATAAAAGGGTACGGTCTTTTTTTTTTTTTAGTTTTATTCATTTCAAACGGGCCGGATCCGGCCTGCTAGCCGTAGTTTGCCCACGGCTGGTCTAGACCCAAACTGTAAGAGAACAATTATTGGATAAATTACAGAGGTAGAAAAAGTAAGTCCTAGAAGAAATGGTCTTAGCAAACAAGTTCTAGAGGTAGAGGAAGGGCCCTTGAGGAGTGAGGAAGCTAATGGTAAGTGCCTGGGGCAGGGAAGGCGAAGGCTAAGGGGAAGGCGAAGGCACAGGTGTGCTCCCAAGAGGGAGAGGCACTGGGTCCTCCCCCTAAGGGTTTTAAGGGTAGAGATTTTAGGGGAGGTCCCAGGGGGAGGTCTCCATAGAATATTCAGCAGTTTGCCAGGAGTGTCCTTTCAGAGTTGTGGTCTCCACCGATTGATTGGTCAGCACCGGGGCAGGGGGTGATTATTCAATGCAGCTGGTCCTGAGTCTGGTTTTGTTGTTTTTCTGGGCTTGGAACTGAAATACAACTGAGGCCTAGATGTTATCTCTAGGGAGGAAGGGTCAGGAGAGTCACCCTGGGGGTGAGGTCCCACCTACAATTGATTGTCCGTTGCTAGGCACCTGGGGCTTTCCACCCAGGTGACCTTCTGTACCTGGCCCATCGTCCTTGCTCTGCTCACGTCTGTCTAACTGCCTACAACTCCTCTGTCTCTCCCCGTTGGTCACTTCACTCCAGCCATGCTGCCTCTGGCTCCTTCCCACGCCATTAGCTGTTCACACGCCCCGAGTGAACATCATTCAGAAGCTTCACGTGGAGGCTCCTCTGCCTCCTCCAGGTCAAATATCCCCTCCCCGGAGAGGCCGCCTGACCATTCTACCCAGCCCCCTCCCCACCATCACTCTCTTCTCCAGGATTTAACCCATTTGGGACCACAGGCTCCTAGGCCTCTGGTGAAGCCGAGAGACCCCTTCCCAGATGCGGGGAAGAAAATATGTAGAATTACAACGGAAATCAATTATATTGAAATACAGTTTTCAAAACATTTGCAAAACAAATGTGTGATGTAGTGCTACAGTGCTTCTTTATTAATGCATTAAATAACCAGATCCGGAGGCAGCTCTCGTAACCACCACAATTTTGAAGCAATGATGAGTGTCAGTGGTATTTTGAAACATCCACAACTCTAACGTGATAGGAGGTATCTGATTTCTGCTGGCGACAGTCACAGGCATTGCTAATACGACCAAGGTGTGTGGCCAACATTTATCATTGGAGAGAAACGCTGTATTTCAGTTAAAGGTTAATGTAACAAAAAGCTAATTTCCTCCCCCACTTCCACCCCCCCATACCTAACTTCACCAACTCCGTGAATTCTGTCTATGGATCCCTTGGGGGGAGTCTGGGTTGTTGTGTATTTTTTAAGTCTCTTTCTTTGCTTGACATTACACATTTATTTGTTAACTTGCTTACTGTCAGTGTCTCCCAGGAGAGTAGAGATTGGATCTGTTCTGCTCGCTGCTGTCTCTTCAGTACCTAGAACACTGCCAGACCACATGAGTGATCAATAAATATTTTTTCTTTTTTAAATGAACAAGCAAGAGAGATAAGGCTGGAGAGACAGGGAGGCTGGAGCTAGATGTGAAGGGCCTTGAATGTCACACTCAGGAGTGTGGCTGGGACCCCAGGAGGGGAGATGGGCCCTGGGCAGGTCACTGTTCCCAGGGCAGCCAGGCTGACAGGATGACAGGGAGGTGAGTGGACTGAGCCTGCCTTCGGAGACAGCTTTCTGAGGGAGGCTCAGGCATAAACCACGTCAATCGTGAATGTCGGCAGCCACCTCACTCTCTGCTGGCCTGTCTCCTCCTTCCAGCCTTCCTGGATGTTACACAGGGAGCTTGCAGAGGCCGGCCCAAAGCACCGTCTTCATTCTCCAGAGAGTCCCGGGCAGTAATGGTGTGCCAGGCAGCAAGGGCAGGCCCGCGGGGCTGAGGAGGCAGTGGGGGCTGGGAAGAGAAGGGAAGAGAAGGGGAGCCCCAAAGGCTCATGGCTCACCTTGGGGACAGCTCCACGCTACCGCAGAGGGACCTGGTGTGCCAGACCCTGAAGCCAAGGAGGAGACCAGCCCCGCTCCCAGACTGAGCTGGCTTTTTAGGGCCGTTGGTTCTATGGCGACCCAAGAACCCGGGGGAAGAGCAAACTTTTGGAATCAGACCGACTGGGTGGAATTCTGGAATGGCCACTTGCTCTTTAATCGTAGGCTCTCGTACAAGTCATCTAGCGCTCCATGCCTCTCCACGTCTGTAAGTGCGGGTGCATGAGGATCCAATGGGGAACATCCTGGATCTAAAGCAGCCGACTCAATGCCAGGTTCGTGGTAGACAATCAACAAACGGTTGCCCTGTCACTGTTAACCTATAGCAGATGATTGGCCAACGGGGCCAGTAGTCCCTCTACTGCTAGCTGGCACTACTGTAATAATAATCCACTTGAGTGTAAGCTGGTGGCACAGAAGCCAATAAGACCAGAGTGGAGGGAAAAAACAAGCTCTGGAGACAGCAGATTGGGTTCAAGCCCAGCTGTGTGACCTTGAGTCAGCCGCATCACCTCTCTGAACCTCAGTTCCAAAAACAAGGATGGCGCCTTCTTCCCCTAGTGCCCACGTCTGTCTGTGAGGATTATGGGACAGGAGCGATGTGTGAAAGGCCGCAGGGAGAGGGCCTGCCCCGAGGCCCACACGCACCACAGTGCCCGCGAGTACAGGATCACAGTCCCAGCCCGTGCAGCCGTTCACACGCTAGAGAGCCCTCCTTCACACCCATCATGAGTTGGAGCCTCACTCCAGCACTTCAGGATGGACAGGGCTGCGTCTGATCCACATTTGACCACTGGATGCAAGAGCTCAGGTGGGGGTGGACTCACAGAGCTCTCTGCTCGGAGGCCACTCAGCCATGAGATTCCGGGGGGCTGGGAAGCCAGGTGGCTCAGTCGCTGTCTCTTTTCAGATCAGCCACTCGGGTGTGTATTCATTCAACATGGATTCCCCGAGCTGCGCCCTGGGATGCGGCAGTGACTGGGCAGACACGACGCTGCTCTCGAGGAACTTGGAGCCTGGCGGCCTCCGGCTTCTTCCCACTCCACTGATCGCAGGAAGACCCATGTCTGCTCGTGGTGACAGCTCAGGAAGTGCCCCGCGTGCAGGTCCCGGCTCTGTGCCCACCTGGGGCAGCAAGCAGGTCAGGAACAGAAGAGCTCTCTGCCCTTGGGGATAAATCACTAATAAACCCAGAGGTAGACACGAGGAGCCTAGCATGAACAAGAACTCTAAAATGAAGGATTCTGTGGCCAGAAGCGTTCAGGAAAAGCCACTCTGAGAGTCAGGCCGCTTTGGCACATGCTACAGGCTCTCGGGAAAGCCAGGCAGGAAAGACCTGCCTCACCTGATGCTTCCCACACCTGCTTGACCAAGTGAACCTTTACTTCAAGCCACACCTACTCACTTCGGACAAGGCCAGGGCAGTGGGAAGGACATAGTGCCTAGAGCCAGGGGCCTGGGTTCGAAGCCCAGTCTTAGATGTGATTTGCACGTGATAAACCGTCAAAACGTTATAACCCAGAGGAGGGAAGTGACTTGCCCAAGGTCACTCAGCACCAGGCCCAGAGCCCAGCCTTCGAGTTACTGTTAACGTGAGAGGCGTCCTGTGCTTCCCTCTGAGAGGCAAAGCCTGACCCCCTTGCTGGGGGGGTTAGTTCGGGTCTCCTAGCCATGCAGGGCCTTTGAGCACATTACAAAAAGGCACCTCCTTCTCAGGGGTCAACACATCCCTTGTCAGGGCACGTGAATTGGTAAAGCGTTCTGTGGGCTGGATTTCAGCCCCCAGTTGTCCCCTGGGCCAAGTATCCCATGGCAACCCTTGTTAGCCCATTTCTCCTCCTTCCCCCTCACCCCTTCCATCCCACGGCATCCCCTTCACCTGAGCCGCAGCTCCCCACAGCGTCCCAGCTTGAGCTGCCATGGGAACCACCCAGTTGTTGGGCTGCATTTCCCAAGCCCCCAAGTGGCAGCGGCCAAAGGTGCTGACTCAGCAAACTTTAATTTATCTCACAGGCCAGGGGTGTGCGTGAAGCAATTAGTGAAATAATGGTTATGTCGCACTAAAAATTATTTATAGAGTCACCGTGCACACAGCTGTGATTAAATTAGACAACCAGGGGGACTTTAACTGCCAATGGAACCGGCATCCAAGGCTCAGACTCCAGCTGGTTGGGGTGGGTGGGGTCACTTCTCCCCCTTCACTCACCGCCCCAGGCAGGCCAGCCAACCCTGACTCAGGCACAGATAAGGAGGGTCTGCATGGGCAGGGGTGTGGGGAGTGGTCCCATCCCACGAACGCTGAGCTGTCAGGACCCTTAAACATAGACAAGTCAGGGGTTTCACACATATCTGAGTCTTTGAAGCAGCTAAAACACCTTCAAATCAAGTCTTCCCCCGCCACTCAATGAGCAAAAGGGAAGTGGTCTGGGTGAATTAGACAAGATGATCCTGGAGCCCCATGGGCTTGGCAATGACCCCAACGGTGGACCCCGAGAGCCCAGAGCCACGTTGTAATCGGTAGATCAATCCAGCCTTCTTTTACAGGCGGCAAACTGAGGGCCAGAGATTTCGCCACTTTTGTCCCCCTGGCAGGTGTCAGGAGACCTTTGTTCCAGCCCTGGTTCAGGGGGAAGCCCTGGAGCCTTCTCTGGACCCAATGTATCCCCGGAGAGTTCGTTAGGGGGCGTCTACAGGAGTGAACAAATGTTTCTTGAGCACCTATTGCATACTGGATACTCTTTCTATATTTATTGTCTTATTCATGTTTAGGTTTATATTTCTATTTAGCTCCTTAAAACATTACTGTAAGGTAAGTACTCCTGTTCCCATTTACAGATGGAGAATCTGAGGCTCAGAGAGGTTAAGGTATTTGCCCACAGCACACAGCAAGTGAGGGCAGAGCCGTTTTCTAAAGGCCCATCTGACTCCAGCGATGGAGCATTGTGGTACTTTGGGCATTTTAGGGCACCTTCTGGGTGCCCCACATTGTGGGGGATGTGATGCTGAGAAATGATAACGGGCTTCTTTCATACTGGACCCTACGCCAGACACTGGACATGCACCATCTCATTTCAGCAGCAACCCCTCAGGTGCCCATGGGGAAGCAGTCACAGAGCATCCATGCATGGCTCCCAGCCCCTAGCTTGTGAGTGAGTGTCAAGGTTTACGTCCTCAACGGGTCTCCATCTTTCTCATGATGCAGGCGCCGCACCCCCCACGTAGGAGCCACTGTCCGAGCTACCTGAGTGAGTCCAGGCTTCTCCCAGTGAGCGAGGAGGGGATTGGCAGCCCTGAGCGGTGGCGGCTGGGGAGGGAGTGTTGATGCCATTGGGAGGCCCTGACTCCCAGCCTGGCGCCAACCCAGGCCCCACATCTCGGCACTTCCATCCTCCCCCTCTGAGCTAAAGATGGTTTCTGACCATTTCCCAAGAGCTGTCGCCTTGGTCATCTTTTAACAGCCAGGGCCCTTTGCAGACCTCACTGGGCCTCTCTCCAAACAAGGCCCTGGAGGCTCGGAGCAGTGACTGACTGAGCAGGATTCTGAGGCCCCTCTCACCCACCCCCAGTGTCCCTCCTCCTCCTCTGTTCCAGCACTTTCCCTGTGCCCCTCATCAGCTCCATTGCACCCACAGCCGGCTCCCCTGCAGTCACCCCCAAAGAGCCGCTTGCAGCTCACTCTCCAGATGTCTGCTGTCCTGTGGATCTCTCCCCCCCACCCCCGCCCCGGACCCCGCAGGAGGAGGGCTAGTTGTGGGGAGGACATGGAATTGAGAACGCAGCTGAATGACCCTGTTGCTCCCATCTTTGGCCAGTCCCCCCAGGGAGTAGCCTCTGACCCCACAGGATACCCGGCCCCCTTACTGGCCCCCTACCACTGCCCAGTGTGGCTCCTCATCCAGGTCAGGGCCAGTGTCCACTTCCCTCTCCCTCTGGTCTGTCCTGTGTCCTGCTGCTGCCTCTGGCCACTTAGCATGCAGCCGGCTGTGTAGGCTGCAGCAACCAAATGAGATTAGCTTTCCTGCTAAGCAAGTCCCCACTCGCCACCACCCACGGCCCTGCGCTCAGGGCCTCAGGGCCGCCAGCTGTTTGCTGAGCTCCCACAGCAGGGAGGTCCCAGCCCTAGCCTTTCCCACCTCCTCCCCCCCCCCACCCCCTACCCCCTCTGCCCCCTGTGGAACCCAACAGGCCAGTGAGGGAGAGGCGGGGCAGTGGAAAGAGGTGGGCAGAGGGAGGAGGGAGCCTCAGAATGCAAAGGCAGGCAGGAGGGCGTGGATTAGAGCCCTGCGCAGAAATGGCTTTCTTATCACCACACAACCTGAATTGCCAGGACCAACTCTGAAAATTGAATTGCCTCCCGCCCTCCCCCCTGCCCTCCACTACCCCCTTCCCTCTGCTCCTAGTTCCCTCCCAGCCCCACCCCCTCTGAAAGCCCTGTTGGGAGAGACCAAGAGACAGATGCAGGAGACACCAAGGTAGAGAGGAGAGCAGCCGAGCAGAGACCACACGCTCTGGGGGACCAGGAAGCAGAGGCAGAAACAAGGCAGGGATGGGAGACATCTGAGTGACCGGGGGCTTCAGCCGAGAGGAGGATGGCCCCGTCCTGCTCATTCCCCTACCTGCCCCTACACCCAGCTGGCCAGGTTGCTGCCTTCTCATCCCTGCTGGCCCTTCTCCAGTCCCTACCTTGGCGCCTCTGCAGGGCCTGAGGCAGGGCCCTGATGGCCGGGGCAGAACCCTGGGCGGGAGCCCGCGGGTGCTTGGAAGCAGCCCCAGTGAGTTCCTGGCAGAGCCAGGGTGCAGGTGGTGGGGAATGGGCTGGGGTGGCCAGGGGGCAGCCAGCTGTGTAATCAGGCAGCTCTCAGAGTGGCCAGCCGGAGGCAGGGGGTGGGCAGAGCAGAAGCAGGGTGAGCAGAGGGAGGGCCGAGCCCACCTGCCTCCAGCGCCCCACTCAGGCCTGGGGCCTGGGCTTGTTGCCCAGGAAACTCAGGAGGGGTTGCAGGAGTCAGCGGGAGACTGGGGCCCCTGGCGCGGCCTAGGCCAGCCTCCAGGCCTGATGAAAATCAGAGGCAAGGTGCTGCTGCCCCAGCCTGAGCTGGTCCTGACTCCCCTTCCCACGCCAGCATCTCCCTCTACCGAAAGCCTAGGACTCTCTCTTGAAGGGGCACCTGGCCTCTAACCGGCATCAGCCCCTTCCCTCACACCCCTCTCTCCACAGCCTCCCTCCCACCCCCAGCTCACCCTCCCACCCCCTTGTACTGCCCATCACCCATCACTAGTCTAGTGCAGTGCCTGGGGTGGGCAGGCAGGCAGTCACAGGAGCCGGGGGACCTGGGGAAGACCAGGTCATGGCCCTACCTTCTCCACTCAGCCACTCTCCTCAAACACGCACACGTGTACACACACATATTACACACATGCGCACACACACCTTCAAGATAATTCAGAATGTCTTGTTGAATCTCAAATTCACATATTATCAGCTCCAGAGACCTTTTAACCCATTGTATGCCATAAGCGTCTGTAGACCCAAGCAGCGGGACCTTCCCCACATGCCACGTGCGTCTATAAAAAAAATGTTTTCCCTAAGTGGCAGCCCTGACCAACTTTCAAATCATTTGTCATGAGAATTTTCAGCTGAAAATATTCATGAACTCCCAAATTGTGAGTAATATATTTATTTTTATAATATTCATTGCAAATTGATTTTTTAAATTAAATTCAAAATATTGTGGTGTGTGGGGATGGTTTCCATTTTGGACACATGGCAGTTAACTGGTTAATGAAACCCCCATTTTACAGGTGGGGAAACAGTCCAGGGAGGGAATGAACTTATCCGAAGTCACATGACGAGGAAGCCCCTCTAAGCCAGCAGTTCTCAACCTGTGGGTCGCGACCCCTCTGGGGGTCGAACGATCCTTTCACAGGGGTCGCCTAAGACCATCGGAAAACACATATATAGTTACATATTGTTTTTCTGATTAATCGCTATGCTTTATGTTCAATTTGTAACAATGAAAATACATCCTGCATATCAGATATTTACATTATGATTCATAACAGTAGCAACATTAGTTATGAAGTAGCAACGAAAATGATTTTATGGTCGGGGGTCACCACAACATGAGGAACTGTATTACAGGGTCGCGGCATTAGGAAGGTTGAGAACCACTGCTCTAAGCCCAGCCAGTCCTTCCCTCCAGGGGGACCTCCCGGAGAGCCCCCACCAGCTCCAGGACTCTTCCCAGACTTTCCAGGTTCTTCCGGCCACCTGCTCACCTGTGCCTCCCAGACCTGGCCAATGGCAGGGCCGTGAAGTTAATAAATCAAGGTGACTTTAGGGACAAGAATGGGCCTCTTTCTCCCTTGTCCCTCCCATTTGCATAATCCTGGCTGGCAATATGATAATGATGTTTGTTAAAGACAGAGCACAATAAATTAATACCGTTAAGTTGTTGCTGCAAAATGCAAAGCAGGTAATTTACTGCCAGCGAGGAACAGAGCCTTTAAACTGTAATGGATTAACTTTCCCAGCAGCAAATGTGTCCCTGGAGGGAGAGAGTTGGGAGGCAGGGGCGGGGCGGGGCTGATGCTAGGGGGCGCCTGCTTGCTTCCCAGGGCCCGGCCTGGGTTGTCCAGGCCCCAACCTTAGGGCAGGGGCTGCAGGAGGCACGGTGACCTGGGACTTCCTGGGATAGCCCAGGCCCCTCTAGAGGAGGGGCTGCGATGCCCCATTTGTGTTCCCCTCTGCGACCCTCAGAAGGCACTCCTATTTGGACCCTTCTTTCTTGAGGATGACTAGAGAGGTACCACCTCCCCCCACCCCCCACCTCCCCACTCCCCCACCCCCGAAGTGACTGAGCCTTCAGCCTCAGAGTCCGTTCTGACCCAGGCCCTGCTCCTCCCAGGGTCCAGACACGGCAAGGAGGGAAGGATCCTGGGTTTGGTTAGAGGAAGGGGTGCGCCAGGAGCTGAGGGTCAGCCCCTGACATGATGCCCTCCCTCGTTCCCCCCAAACACCCTTGCCCTCAAGTACTAGAGGGGAGGGGGAACCAAGAGGGAAGAGGCTAATTCTGTCTGTGGGGGAGCGAGGGGGTGGCTGAGGCAGTGGGAGGGGGTACGGTGGGAAGGCAGCTGGTGGGAGAAGCTGGGTGTGGACAGAACCCTCACCAGCACCTCTCAAGGGGCAACCCCTCCATTACGGCTCAGACAGCCATGCCTTCCCCTGGAGAACTGCAGCCCCAGTGCAGGGCGGCCCCAGGCTGGTCTCGAAGACCCCAGCAGAATTCTAATTTCCCATTTATCTCTGCAGCTTCTCCAGCGATGTTAAAGGGGAATGCTCCACAGTTGGCTCCCAGGCTAATTGGATCTGGGCTCCTCTCTCTCTCCTGGGCAAGGTAGGTGGGGGGCGGGGCGGGAAGGATGGGCTGAGGCAGCCCTGATGGGGGAGGAGATGCTAGGGACCTGGGCTGGGCTGGGCTCCGTGATGGTGGCTGTGGTCTTAGAGTCCAGACCCTTGGTCACAGTGACTGCCATGTGCCTCGAGCAAGCCTCTGCCCCTCTCCGGATGCCCACATTCCCTCATCTGCCGTGATGACGACGACAGCAACAACACACCCATTGCTCAACCAGCCTTTCCCAGGCACCAGGCACTCTTCTCAGTGTGACACATGTCAGCTCTCCTCTAGTCCCCGCAGCAGCCCAGCGCGGTAAGGATTATGTTCCACTGTCCCGATGAGTGAACTGAGGCACAGCGGCATCAGTAACCTGCCCACTAGACAGTGCCCACCATGAATCTTTCAAAGTGCCTGGAGTCCCAATTTTTAAATCCTAGTTACACCCTTATAGACCCAGGTGGGGTGTGGAGAGCTCTCTGTGCCCATTTTTCAAACAGGGACACCGAGGCCCCGTCCACAGCTACTTGAAGTTTTAGTAGGAAGTTCCTCCCATGCAGGCTCCCTGCCATTCCCTCCCACCTCAGGGCCCAGGGTAGCAGGCTGGGTTTTCAGATGGTGCATTTGGTGCCAGGATCTGAGGTGGGACAGGGGTCCACACTCCCAACACCTGCCTCTCCTCCATCAGCCGGGCCGCTCTCCTTGCCTCAGGCCTCACCCCAGCATCCTCTAGGCCTGCTGGGGCTCCTTGCCCCACCTATGCTGAGGTGGAGGGAGGGCCTCACTTCCTGAGCACAAACCCACCCCCAGAGGACCCCCAGATGCAAAGCCCATGCCTCTGCAGATCCAGAGTGGAAAGACAGAGAGGAGAGAGAGCCGACCTCCACTGGAGCCTGTTCCCTGGCGACCCTAGAACCAGGCCCATTTTACAGAAAAAGAAACTGAGTCTCCTATGCAGAGCTTAGTATAAGGTCTCACGGTGAGGACCTGGTTGAGCTGTGATTCAAACCCATGGTTTGTCTGATTCCATAAGCCTGAGCTCTTAACATTGTGGTCTCCTGTGCCAGAGGGAAGTCAGGACCTGGAAGTTCCAGCGATGGAGGCCCTGGACCATGGCCCCAAGGATGTGGCGACAGTGGAAGGAGTTCCGGGCTGGAAACCAGGGGACCTGGATTTAAATCTCTACTCGGCCCCAAACTGGTGTGTGGTACTTTACTTCTCTGAGATCAAAGGCAATGGAGATAATTATAGTACCTACCTGAGGGGTGGTTGTACGGAATATGACAGGAAGTGTAAACAAAGCACTTATCACGTGCCTGACACATAGTAGGTGTTCAGTCCAGGCTGGTCATCATTTCCCTGGACAAAGCCCACACCAGCCTCCCAAGACTGCGGGAGCAGCACATGGGAAAGCACCACGTGCAACGCCCTCTCCTTTCAGATGGAGAAACTGAGGCCCGGGGTTGCAACGAGTGAGTGGCAGGGCCAGGACGCAGCCCAGGTCTCCCAGCAGCCTCGCTGCCCAGCCGGGTGATGGTTCTCCTTCCGGTCTCCTTTTGCCCCGTGCGTCCCCATCTGTCTGGCGGGGCGTCGCTCCCCTAGGAGGCCAGCTGGAGGACTGACCCTGGCAGTCCTTTCTCGCCCAGCTGCTGGCAGGAACCAGCCTGGATAAATGCAAAGAGGCCCCCTCTGGAGGCTGCTCCTGCCGTGTCCCCCGTCCTAATGTTAATTTTGCCAGGGCCTTGATAAATCTTCCTGTCGCCTCCATCCGCCCGGGACATAGATCTCATCTTATAGAGAGGTGACACTTCTGCCCTTTGGGACCAGCTATCAATTTCAGGCGGTGACCGGAGTGGAGAGCAATGAAGAACCAGGCTGGCCCTTCTAACCCCTTCTGCCGCCTGAGCCTTCCCTCCACCCAGGGGAGCAGCCCTCTAGAGCAGCCATCACCTGTCCTTCAGAAGAGGTGTGGGCCCAGCCCTGGCTCTCAGCATCGCGGCGCACACCTTCCCGCCTGCCAGCCGGTACTTCCTCACCGGAGGCTTGCCCAGGCTTCCAGAGCCGCCCGCTGCCCGCTGCCCGGCCAGAAGAGCCACGGAATACTGTCCAGGGAGCAGCTCTTACCTGCTGACCTTTGGGGGTGGACACCCTGAGCTGTGAGCTCTTCACCGGCTCCCAGAATTCCCCAGTGGAGTTAAGCTCCAGTTGTTAAGGGGCTCGATCATGCGCCCCTCGTTGGCTGTCTTTCTGCCCCATCACTTCCCGGCCTGACTGCTGGTGCTTCCTCTGAGCACCTCCCAGATCAGTGATTTGCCCTGGAGCCCTTTTCTGTGGGTCCTGTCTGCAGGAACCCGCGATAAGACACTCACAAAGCACTTTCTAGCAGCTCGTGATGGGATGCACTCCAGTCAGCAATGGAGGTGCAGCAAGAGGTTTGGCGTGTGTGTTTCTTGCTCCTGGGTCAGTTTTCATTCAAGCTGGAACACATCTCTGGGAGGCCTTGTCCCAGTTGTACCGATGAGGAAACAGATTCTCAGAGAGGTGAAGTGACTTGCCCAAGGTCACACAGCCAGCAAACAAGAGTCACTTTTCAAACTCAGGCAGCACACCATCTCATTCCCTGGACTCTCCGTCCTGGGGAGAGACATGACCTGGAGGCAGGGTTCGCCTGCAGGTGTGATCATCAGCTCAGTAGATCATACCTGGAGGCTTCCTACTGGGCCGCCTTCTCAAAGTGCTAAGGACACCACCATGAAAAGCTGCAGTTCCTGATCTCCAAGGGCTGAGATCGGGTGGGGGAGATGGATGCATGAGAGACAGTATGGCTGGGACCCCTCCCAGAATGCACTGCAGCATCTTTCTTACACTACTCTCTTCTTAGAGTCTTGGGAGTTTTGTGCTGGGAGACATCTGAGGGACTGTCTATTTCAACACCCTTATTTTATAGACAAGGCAATTGAAGCCCCAAAGAGATAGGGACTTCCTGGAGATCAGACTCCAGGGCCAGGCTGTTGTCTTGGAATTCTGCTGAGCATCGCCCACCATGCCCCCTAAGCTGTGCTTTGGTCTTGCCCTGCAACTTCCCAAGACAGCCAGACGCCCCATCAGGCTCGTAGCAATTCTCAAAACCCAGAAGCCTCCAAGTTAAAAAAAAAAAAAAAAAGGAGCAGATTTTACCACATAAAATGTTTAAATTTTTGTACAACCTGAGGGGGGAACAAAGGTACAGACTTATGAGAAAATATTGGCATATAGCAGATAAAGGGTTAATAGCCTTAACATACAAAGAGCTTTTACCAATCAATAAGAGAAAGACAAACATTCATTTTTCAAAAGTGGACAAAAGAGATGAGCAGGAGATGCCAATCTAAGGAGATCTAAGGAGCTGATGCCAGAGCTTTGAACCTCTGCGGCTCCGGAGGGTGGTAAAACTGTTATTACTTGTTAAATAAAGGCTTATTCATTATTAAAAGATCCATTTGTGGTGTGGGTCGCACATTACTGCTTGTTAAACCCGTTAAAGTGCTGGAAATCCTCCCAGATGCTTTATTTACAGTTACAATAGCAGAAGAAGGTGGCCAAATGCCAGAGCCACGGCCCCATGGTGGGACCCACTTCCTGCCCATCCCCCAGCCCTGTGCCTCTGGTCCCCGAGTCCCACGCAAGTGACCTTAAAACCAAATTGCCTCTGCAGCTCGGATGGGGCAGACCAAGGAGGAGCATGGCAGGAAGGGCTAGGCTGGGAGCCTGGCCCTGCCCTTGGCTGGCTGTGTGATCTCTGCCAATGCTGGGGGTGAGGGGTGGGGGTGAGTGGCAGCGGGGGATTTGGCACCTACCATCTTCGCTGCCCCACCCCTAGTTGGAAGGGCAGCTGCTGACCTCATTAACTGGAACTCAATTAAGGAGGCCTTTAAGGTGACTCAGGACAAAGATCCCACTTTACAGATGGAAAGCCAGAGGCTCAGAGAGGAGCAGGGATGCCACTCAGCCCTGTCAGGACTAGAACCCAGGTCTCTGCACTCCTCCTCTTTCTCCCTGAAAGAGAAGCAGAGGCCAGGACAGCTGGGGTCCTGTGTTTCAGGAGTTCTCTGCCCCGGCGTCCTCACGTCCCAGTCTCCCTCTCCTCCTCCTTGATTCCCTGGGGGTCCCTCCCCTCAGAGCGGTCTCACCTCGCAGGAGGCGAGTCTGGTCCAGCCAGCAGTGTCCCCCAGCCGGCTGGACCCCCTTCGTCTCTGCTCTGAAGACAGCCAGCCCGGCCCTGAGTGAGCAGCTGGACGCTCTCCACCCCTGCCTGATCTCTCAGCCACTCGGCCCTTCCGCTGCAGCATTGCCCTCTTCAGGCAGTGCCCGGAGGGGCACCTAAGCACTACTGAACACCTGCTCTATTTCACCACGTGCTTTATATCCTTTATCTTTTTTAAAAAAAAAAATGTGTTTATTGATTTCAGAGAGGAAGGGAGAGGGAGGGAGGGATAGAAACATCAATGATAAGAGGAACTGTTGATCGGCTGCCTCCTGCACACCCCACACGTGGGATTGAGCCCGCAACCTGGGCATGTGCGTAGGTGGACGCTCAGCTACTGAGTCACACTGGTTGGGCTACATCCTTTATTTTAACGACTCCTCTTCTATGACTCTGAGCTGGAGCCTGTGTGCCAGGTGCTGGCAGTGAGCAGGTCAGGGTTTGGGCCAGCTTCCGCCACTTCCTGTGTGACTCCAGGCAAGCCATGGAACCTCTCTGAGTGTTTCGGTAAACGGGGGTGTTGTGAGCAAGCAATTACTAATAAATGAAAAGTATTAGCACAGGACCTAGGACATGGGGAGGTCAATCAAGAGTCACTGCTATTTAACTTTTTTTAAGAGCGGACTGCTATTATTATCTGAAAAGTGGGCTTAATCATATCTACCTGAGGGTTCTTGCTGGGAGGCAATGACACAATGTGTCTGAAGCATTTGGCAAAATACCTTGGGCGAGACCAAACATGGCAGCCATGACCCGGTTCATTGGTGGGCAAGGGGCCCACCCTGGTGGCTCCCAATTCTCACCAGGGAGTGACCACCTACTAAGATCCCACCTGGGGTGTGGCCCAAGCTGGGGACCTGGGGACCGAAGCATCCAGAATGGGTGGGAGCGGGAGCCCTGGAAGACACACATGATCGATACTAAGCCAATCTCTTACAAGATTACCCGGCCTCTGGTATCCAGTCATAAAGAAAATCACTCAGCACGCTAGGGAGATGTGAAAAATGCCGTGGATTACAGTTTGGGATGTTCCGAGTGAGAGTAAGTGAGTCCAGGATTGTTTCCTGCAGTAAATAATTCATCCACTTTAAATTTCGTTTTTTCTTGCCAACGCCCTCCCTCCCTCCTCTGTCTCGCTGTCTCTCTGGGCAGCTCCCTCTCAAGCCTGCTCTCTCCGAGGCTCCCACCCCTACTTCTGTACAGGGCACCCCGCAGCCAGCAAGGAGCTCATAATGCAAACGTTTTGAGTCTGTTAATGACACTAATCGTCTTTCCCAGCTAATTAGTAACGCTGCCAAGAAACACGCCTTTGTTACCAAGGCCAAGGACCACCCAGGCAGGAGAGAGCCCAGTGGGGGCAGCCGTGGAAGAGCTGTAGCTATGCTGGGGAGTCGGTGGGAGCCGGGCGTGGCTGTGGCACCAAGAAGGGTCTGCCTGCTGGACTGAGAGTGGTCTGGCCAGGGACAGCTCCTCCCATGGAGGACTCTGTCCTCTGCCCCATCTGCTACATCGTTCAGGGGTGCTGGGACCAGGCCAGGAGGCAGGGGAAGAGCTCTGGCTAGTGGTGGCCCCTTTGCCACCACCACAGGCACTGCAGGACCCCAGTGAAAATCCTGGACCAAGTGTGCTCTACAGTCAATTCTGAGATCAGGACTGAGAAGCAGCTGATGGTAGGCACTGATGTAGAATCTCTTAGTGCATGGGCTCTGGGTCTCTGGCAGATGGCCACTCAACAGGCCGGTCCTGGGAGGTACTGGGCTCCCAAAGACACATCAGATGCTGCCCCGATGTCCAGGCACTCATAGCTTGGTATGGGAAATGGATACTAACAGCCAGCATTTATTGAGCATTTGCTATGTGCCAGGCACTGTGCTGAGAACTTATGTGCCTTCATTGGTTCCAGTAAACCCATGAGATGTGTACTTTTTTGGGTTGAATTTTTAGTTTTTGGTAGGTACTTTTTTTATCCCCATTTTACAGGTGAGAAACCTGAGGTACAGAAAAAACAAGTAATTTGTCCACGGTCACAATAAGACAGAACCAGGCTGTGAACTCAGGGGATCCGAAGCCCACAGGACCATGAAACCTCTAACAGAGAAGTAAAAAGATAGTTTTAGTTCGGTGTGAGCCATGTCGGAATAGGGTACTTTCAGGAACCCAGAGAAAGCATGTCATGTGGTCTTGGGTGATCATCGAAGGCTTCCAGGAGGAGGTGAGCTTGGAGGGAGCCTTGAAGGGTGCATAGGAGTTAGCTAAGGGAAGAAGGGTGGAGAAAGGAATTCCAAAAGGGTAGGTCATTGTGAGCAAAGTACCCAGGTAAGAAAGGGCAGAATTCAAGGGCTAGCGGTGATTGAGGGTAAGAGGAACCATGATAGACCAAGCTGGGAAGACCGCAAGGACTGGATGTTATGTGGGGGTCATGGGAGCCATGCAAGAGGGCAGCAGAGATGACCTGACTGTAGGAAGCCTCCCGACTCCCCACCCCCATCTCAACCCCCCCCCCCCCGCCCCCAACCCCACCCCCGTCACAGAATGGAGGAGGATTGAAGGGGAGACACGGGAGACTTGTGATAGGCCAGGGAAGGGCTGGCCAGGGATTGCGCTCAGGCCCTGTGCTGCTGGGGTTGGAGAGGAGGAGGCAAATTCAATAAGTGACTTGGAGGTAAGGGTGGGCAGAGCTGATGATGGATTGGATTGGAAGAGGGAGAGGGAGGACCCAGAAGGTGGGACCCAGCAGGGCCCAGGGGAACAGGAGGAGGGCTGCCTTTCTCCCAGGCACCTGGGAGCCTTGTGGGCCTCACAGCCTGCAGATGCAACCCCAGCTTGGGCTGTAGGGCCCAGCCGCCAGGAGCTGATAAGGCAAGAAGTGCCCCAGCCTGAAAAGCCCCTCAAATCCCACCATTGCAGCTTCATTCCCTGGGTAAAGCATTGCCTGCTCTCTGATGGGAGATCGTATTATGCCTTAAACTTCTCTTACTCAGCGTTGAAGACTCAAATTACATATAATCTTATTTCAGGGGCAGCTTTCTGGGGGCCCTCCAGGCAGAATAAATTGTTCCCTCCTCTGTGGTCCCAGAGTGCCTCCTACGTTTGCTCAGCTCTGAGGATATTAGAATTAGGGTTTTGTTCGTTTGTTGTTGTTTTTCAGTCTGTCCCCTGCGTTAGCTTGGGAGCTCCTGCAGGGGCAAGGTGACAAGAAGTCCTTTGTTTATATGTGTTTTCACAAATGAGGATAACTTTGCATGAATGCATTTTTACAGTGCATTTTTATAGTAACACCAAAGGCCCGGTGCATGAAATTCATGCACGGAGTGGGCGCAGGGGGGGGGGGGGGGGGGAGGTCCCTCAGCCTGGCCTGCACCCTCTCACAATCTGGGACCTTTCGGACATCCCTCTCGAAATCCAGGATCACTAGCTCCTAACCATTCGCCTGCCTACCTGCCTTATCGCCCCTAACCGCTCACCTGCCTGCCTGATTTTGCCCCTAAAACTCAAGCTTCTTCTTTTTTTATTTTTAATATTTATATTTCTTCTTTATTTTTTATTTTAAAATTCAAGCTTCTTGAGAACATGAGGTGTTTAACATTATTCCACATTCCTTACAGAGAGCTAAGCATGGTAAACACGGCAAATACTTAATACTTATGGGCTTCTATACAAACACTTTCCAACTAGGAATGTTTTATTTTTAATTTTTATTTATTTTTGAATTAAGAAGCATTTCCAATTTTTATTCATAAAATTAATCCAAACAGCAACAATAGATATACAGAGCCACATATCAATAACAAACCAAGAAGGTAACAAAATATTCCAGAGACATCTTGAACAATTTTAAAGGAATACACACCAGGCTAAAAACCTACAGCTACACCGTGGTTACACAACAGGGTACATTTATTCCTGCATTTTCTCAATAAGTTCTTCCTTATATTTGCCTTTCTCTTTTCCATCTTGTCGAGATTTGGCTTTGCGTTGAAGAATTTTTTTCCCGATCTTTGTCCAGTTGTAGCCTGGTGGTAGCCACCTTGCGGGGGTGAATGCCCACGTGGACAGTGTGCGTAGCCTTCTCACGCTGCGCCCGCTCCATGTAGATGGCATGTTTCTTCCTGTGCACCTGCACTACCTTGCCTTGCTGACCTTTGTAGTGTCCTCAACCACCTGGACCTCGTCGTCCTTGCGGATGGGCACGGAGCGGACACTGTACTTCTGCGCAGCTCCTTGGAGAGCGGGGAAGACACGATCTTGCGGGGCACGTGGAGGGGGCGTTGAAGTGGCATTTGTGGTTTTTGATGCGTCCGAGGTCACGAAGGGGTTGAACTTCATGGTGACCTCCCCAACCAGGATTGTTTTAATAGGGAGTCTCCAAAAGCTTGCACTGGAAAACCTAAGAGTAGAGAGCTCAGACTTCAGGCATCAGGTGCTATTCGCAGGATTTCTATCCCAATTAAACTCTAATTCTGAGCTCTCAACAGTCTGGACAAACTGCCCTTCACTATCTATGTCCAAGGTTTCTTATTCGTCATTCTCCCATTTTCCTCCGCTTCAAAGCAAGGTAACAAAGGAAACCTTCAATTCTGATCTTCCTCTCGCAAGGGAACAGCAAACCTCAATCCAATAACTTCCCGCCAGAAGCCACCTCCAAATACTGGAGACTGAAGACTCCAGGCTGACTCTGTGCATGCGCAGTAACAGCTCACGGTCTAGCGGTAGGCGCCCAGGCGGCCTCCACAATCCCACAATCCTCTAGGCACCAGGGCGGCCTCCACAATCCCATAATCCTCTAGGTGCCCAGGCGGCCTCCACAATCCCATAATCCTCTAGGTGCCCAGGCTTCCTCCACAATCCCACAATCCTCTGCTTGCGTACTTCTGGCTTTTCTAGCGCCTCCTTAAGTGTGTTTCCTTCGTCCAGGGCCTCTGGTTGGAGAGGACTTTCCTGTTTTGGCCTTGGTAGCTGTTTACTATTGGAACCGGTGAAGTGTCGGGAGTCCTGCCGCTGCCGTGACCATGTGGGTCCCAAGCGCACTCGTGAAACAACCGCCATTCAGCCCACGTCCCGGTTCGCAAGGAGAAAGGTACTGTGCTGGGCCGTTTCCAATCGGGTCTTCTTCTTCCTTCCCCAGCACACTCCACACCTACTCGGGCCAAGCACCCCATCCCCGCAGACCCTTAAGACCTCCCCCCAGTTTCTTCCACTTTCCCCATCAAACTCGCACCCTATCGCGTTGCCTAGAGGCGCCCCTAACCGCTCCCTGGGGGGCGGGCCAGCCTGGGCGGGGCATGGTGTTCTGGTCTCTGGTCGTTCGTTGTTCTGGTGTTATGGTAGCTGGCTTTTTATATATATATAGAAGATTGTTGTTTTGTGGGGTTTTTTTTGGTCTTCAGCTCTGTTTCAATACATATATAGATTCATGTAACTACCATTTGACTGCACTTTGAATCCACATAAATAATATTATACTATAAATCCCCATCAGTTTCCGACTCCTTTCATTTCATGTTTTAAAGACACCATCACTGTGTACACGTCTGTTGCACCAACAGCTGCCCAGACCTCCATGGTGTGTCCCCACATCTTCCCTGGGAGGACACCGGAGTCACCTCCAGCTTCCCCACCACGGACAACGTTGAGATGAGCACCCCATACTTGTCCCCAGGAGCCATGCCAAACATCTCCCTGGAATTTATACCCAGTAGCAGGATCCCTGGGGCTTAGGGTCAGTGTATACCTAATGATCTCTAAATCCTATGTCACTCACAAGAGTCATAAGCTATATAGCGACAGGACGCACGGGTGGGGCTGTTCCAGGTGTTAAAATGCTGACATCCTTCCTTTCTGGTGGGTAAATAGCTGCTTCTCTGTCATCCAAGTCTCCTGAGGGCTCACCTCAACTCCTTAACCCCAGCTCCTCCCAGAACCCCTGGCTTTTCTCAGGATCCAGCAAGGAATGGGTTACATCTGACCCGGCAAGGCCTTCCAGGGTCCTGCTCCAGTTCCCAGTGTCCTTTCTTGACTGTGACACATTTTGAATATCATCCTTGTCCATGACCCTGTGTAAGGGAAAGAGCTGGAAAAGGGCTCCAGAGGTGAAGGTCAAGTCCACCCCAGCCAGTCTCTGGCAAGCTCTCTCCCCTTACTGGATTCCCGCAGCAGGAGGCCAGCACTTAAGGGCTTGCCATGCCATCTGGAAACAGCCTCGCATAATCCTGAGAGCTAGGCAGTGGTTCTCCCCATTTGATAGATGAAGAAACTGAGGCCCAGGGAGTGACTGTAATTTGCCCAAGGTCACAAAGTGAGTGAGGAGAGGACAAGGGAGTTTGAGGGGACTCCACTCCACACCACACCACATGCAGTAAAATGCGCCAGCCCCCCACCTCACACATCTTTTATGCATGAGTATGGGAGAGATGATCTGGATTGCACTTGACTAGTTGGCACAGCGCTATGTTGTGTAGATATTTAAACACTCAATAATTTAGATTTTGCCATTACTTTTGGAGCTAATCTTTTTTTTTTTTTTCATTCACATCTCGAACTTTTTTTAGATAGGGACTTGACAAGAAGATCCAGGGCTGTTTATTCTGAATACCTGAACGTCACATGTGGTCCTGGGCCCTGCCAGTTACTGGGCCGAGGCTGTCCCTCTGTTTCAATGATGGGCCCTGGTGGCCCCAGCTGTAGTCCATCTGGGGAGGAGAGAGACAGAGGTCAGTCAACCTGGGGTCTGGCCCTCTCCGGGCTCCCAGGTCTGCCCTTGAGGCTCAAGATTCCCAAAGGCCAAGGTCCTGCAGGTCCCGTAGCACCAAGCTCAGGCAGGCTGGGCGGCTCAGCACAGTGATTCTCCGAGGCTAGCAGGCGGCAAGCAGTGGGCGACTCCTGGTGGAGGCTGAAAGTTATTGGTGGGTTTTTGTTTATTTGTTTATTGCTTGTTTATTTATTGTCTGTTTTTAAGGTGGGGAATCAGAGGAAAGAATGGTGGCCTGGGATGCCAGGATTACAGGCTTAGAAACCTGGTCCAAATTAATAACAGTGGCAACTAATACCTGCATCTGTTGGGCATCTAGTAGACATCAGGCACTGTATTCCCAGGATCTTATTTAAGCTGTTTTGGGGTGCAGGCAGGGCGTAGGTGCAAAATATGTAAGAGCCAGTACAGCATGTGTGGGTCCGTCAGAACATGCAGACCCTTGAGGCCCCCAGCGGGGTTGACCTTGAGGTTTTGGGTCATAGAGATGGGAGGTGCCCCTAAGTGGGACAGGGGTAGTCACAGGAAAGAGCACTAGACCCACTGGCTATTTGCCAACCACCATGAAAGTATTTACAACATTTAACAAGCCCGGCGGAATACCAGGTCACGATAACCAGCACTGTCAGCATCGTGTCTACTACACAGTGAGGGAAACTGAGGGTCAGGGAGATAATGGTGACTTGCACCTCTAGTCAGGGCAGGCTACCTGAATTCAGACCTAGGCTGGGCTCACTCCAGGCTCATACTTTTCATTATTAGGCCCCTAATGTTTACTTCCCTGTCCCAGCCCAGAGGACTCATGTTGTAAGTATTCCTATTCTCCCAAATGCCTTAACATAGTCCTTCCAGCTACAGTCTCCAGCTCAAAGGTCGGCAGCCTGGGTGGGAGGAGGAGGAGAAGAGTGAATTGGGCCATAGCCCAGGACAGTCATGGCACCACTCTCAGGCCTGGCAGCCGCTGGCACCTGGCTAGCCTCTCATCTCCCTGGGCTCCAGGTGAGAGGAGAGGGAGCCAGGCCCTCCGGGGACTGGGCAGCGTGGCTTCCTCTGATTCCCTGGAGGCTGCCTGCTCTGAGCCCAGAATTATAAGCAGCCAGCGGTGGCCAGTGCTCCGGGGCCCCCAGGACAGCAGCCTCAAGCTGCCCACTTCCACCTGCCCAGCCTGGGCCGCTGCCAGGGCTCCCCTCCTGCCAGGTTCTCAGGACGGGCCAGAGCAGGAGAGAAGCTGAGCGAGGCTCTGGGCCACAGGGAGGCTCTGGGCCACTGGAAACAGTGTAAAACCAGGGCACTAGGGACTCAGACCCAAGATGGGCCAGGGGTGGGGATGGGGCTCCAGGAGCCTGGGGTGGGCAGAGAGTGGGCGCCCCGAAAAGCACAGAGCTTGAACGTGGCCTTTCCCTGAGGGAGGTGCAATCTGGTGGGGTTCAGGCCTCAAGGTGAGAGCTGCGGGGGGCCGGTGAGAAAAAGCAATGAATTTAAAAGGAATTAGTCAGGAGGAGGTGACAGGCCCATTCTGAAGCAAGATGAATGGGTTTCAGTTGGCGAAAATGATTCTAATTTATAATCTGCTTCTTGCTGCCGCTCGCCAATTAATTCTCTATAGATACATAAATAGGCCGCGTGTTTGCTTTGCTTCAAACATAATAAACATTACACTCTGTCCTCTTCTTTTGTGCCGGTTCCTGTCACGGCATTAGTCCCCACAGCTAATTCCTCACACCTGTCTCTGCCACTCAGGGGAGCGGGGCTGAGTGGGGAGGAAGTGCCCGGCTCCAGAAACTCCTGGCACCAGGAGATAAATGACCCACCCCAAAGCTGTGGGCATACGCAGGGAGCCTGGGCACCCACTTGCTCAGAAGAAGCCCAGGGAGGGGAGGGGGGGGCAGCAGGAGGAAGGGGAGTCCCCCAGCCTCCTCTTGAGCTTTCTATGCCACACTCCCAGCGGGGAAGGACGGGGAGACAGAACCTGCCGTCATTTCTTTTGGCCCTTCCATCATTTGTCTCCAGCTCTCCGCGCTCCCCGGCCTGACATACTTGCCTCCCTCCTGGCTCTTCCTCAAACACACCTGGCCCACCCCTGCTCCTGGCTTTTGCACTTGCTGTTCCCACTGCCTGGACGGCTTTTTCTTTAAAAAAAAAATATATATATATATATATATATATATTTTTATTGATTTCAGAGAGGAAGGGAGAGGAAGAGAGAGATAGAAACATCGATGATGAGCGAGATTCATTGATTGGCTGTCTCCTGCACACACCCTACTGGGGGTCGAGCCCGCAACTCAGGCATGTGCCCTTGACCGGAATCGAACCCGAGACCCTTGAGTCCAGAGGCTGATGCTCTATCCACTGAGCCAAACCGGCTAGGGCAAAGGCTTTTTCTTTAAAGAGCCACCTCCTTCGTGCCTTTCTTTATATGTCTTACCAAACGTGTATTCCTTCTTGGAAATTCTGTGCCCCTTTCCCGCTTTAAATGCCTCCTTAGCACTGTCACCATCTAATGTACTATTTGTTTTACTAGTTTATCTTGTTGTCTTCCCCAAGTGGAATGGAAGTCCATGGGCTCTATCTCTGTGTTCACTGCTGTACCCTCAGGCCTGGCACATAGCAGATGCTCAGTAAATATTTGCTGAGTGAATGGATGAATAAGGTGGGGATGGGATGGGAGGACGGACCCGATGGAGCCCAGGGATTGAAATGATACCTCACTCTAGCTCATCAGCTCACCTGACCCCTGAGAGGTAGGCAACACTGAGGTGCAGGCAGTCGGGGTTGACTTGCCCAGGTGACACATGAGTTAGTGATGGAGAGGGGACTAGAATCCCCTCCATCCAGGCAGGATTCTGGGGAAACTGAAACTCAGGGAGATGGTGTGTCTCACCCAAGGTCATACAATTACTTATTCAACGAAATGATTGAGTAACTACCCTGTGCCAGGCTCAGTTCTAGGAGATGAGGATGCACCAGTGACCGAGGCAGGTAAGAGCCCTGCCCTCACAGCACTCACAGTCTGGAGGGGGACCTGGGCATTGGTTAACAAATCAGTGAAAGTGTCAGTGCTAATCAAGAGCCAAGAAGAGAAACCAACCAGGGGAAAAGATAGAGAGCGATGTCCAGGGTGAGGTGGAGTGGGGGCGGGGGGGTCATTTTACTTGAGTGGCCAGGGAAGCCCCTGTAAGAAGGAGCCTGAGCAGAGACCCCACTGACGAGAATAAAGCCTTGTGGACACAGAGCAGGATTTCCATTCACATCAGTCTGCTCCGCAGTGTGTGTTCTTCCCCAGTTGAACTGTGTTGTCACTGAAAATGAGCATTCGGTGAGGAGGGAGGTGACAGTGAGGAGACTATCAAGTGAAGTCAGAGGCACTCGCTTTCAGTGGATGACATGTGAGTTGGGGCCTGAAACCTGGGCGGTGGGGAGAGATAACCAATAGCAAGAGCCTCTCAAGTGGGGGCCAACACAGGAGCGAAGGCCTGGAGGTGGGGACGGGGAGGTGCAGGCAGAGGTAAACTGGCTCTCGGGGAGGGAGGGGAGAAGCACTGATTTGTAGTGTGTGCCAATTTTCATGGTGTAAATACTCTCAACAGGGCCAATTTCAAGGGCTTGGAAAACTGGCTTGGAAAATTCCTGAAAAATCCAATAATTGGCTTTGATGAGCCAGTTCAAGCCAGCTCCAGCGGTTTTGGGTACCAAATAAGGGTGCTGGCCAGATGGCATCCATATAGGGGAAGAGCAAGAAATGGTTGGAAGAAGTATATATGGAGCAGAGAATTCCTGGACTCTACTAACTGGAAGGGTCCTCAGTCGTTATGAATTTGCCTCTCTCTTTGACTTCACAGAATAGAAAACCAATGCCAGGAGAGAGCCAGGGACTTATCCCAAAACACGCAGAGAGTTGGAGCCAGAGCCAGGACTGGGAGGGGAGCTCAGACTCCTCAGGGTAACCTCTCTGCTGCTGCTTCTTTTTTTAATTTTATTTTTCAATTATAGTTTGCATTCAATATTGTTTTGTGTTAGTTTCAGGTGTACAGCATAGTGGTTAGACAATCATATACTTTACAAAACGATCCCCCTGGTATTTCAAGTACCCATCTGTCACCATACATAGTTATTACAATATTATTGACTATATTCCCTATGCTGTACTTTACAGCCCCGTGACTATTTTGTAACTACCAGTTTTTACTTCTTAATCCCTTCACCTTTTCCCCCAAGCTCCCCAGCCCCTCTCTGCTGCTTCTTAAAGGGTCATGATCCTTGGTGGCTCCATCAGGCCTGACAGCCAAGGACTCTGCCACCCATGTGGGGCAGGGAGAGGGAAGCAATAAGGGATGTGTATTTCAGGTCCAGTGAAGGGCAGAGGTGGGAGAGAGAGCTTAATGCCAACTGGTGCAGTGATACTTAAGCTGGGTTTTGAAGAGTAAATAGGAGTTTTCCAGCAAGAGAAAGGAAGGAGGAGATCTCCAAGGAGCAGGAGTGGCATTATAAAAGTTCAGTGTGTGATAAGCAAACTAAAAGCATTTGGCATGACTGGGATGTAAGGGGCAAGAAGAAAGCAATGAGAAATGAAGCCAGAGAGGTGATGCCCTGCTCCTCGCGCTGAAACGATAATGGTGGGCTTTCAGGCAGCCTCAGAGGAGCTATTTCTAGATGCGCCCTCCTGTCTCATCAGAAGCAGGCAAGCGAGGTCCTCTTCCTGGTGGGTGAGGGCCTGCCATGGGGGAAGGCCAGGTTCCCCAGCATCACGGCCTTTCCCTGCAGGTACTCAGCGAGTCACTCCTCCCAGGGCAGGTCTCTCCCTCCCAGGCCCCTGCTGATCCCCCTTCCCCTCCTGCTCTTCTCCAGGCCAGGAATAGAACCTCACATCTGACAATCTCAGTGGTGTTTAAATTTAATGGGCCCTCCTCCTTTTTTCCTCCTCAGCACCTGGGCTGGGTGCTCTGCAGCAGCCCTGGGAAGAGGCAGTTGAATAATGCAGGGAGAGTGGAGTGTTTGAAGTGTTGGGGTGGTGGGGGGGAGGCCTTTAGTGTGGCAGGACTGACTCACCTTGCACCCCAGGGAAGGGGGTTCAGGAGGGATGGTCCGGGCACTCAGGGCCTGCTCCCCTCTCATTGTGTTGTAGGGCCCTTCAAGAATGCCCCAGGAGCCCTACTTCCATCTCCACGCAGCCACCTGAGGGTGAGACTCGGCTCCAGAGGCTAGCTGGGCTGAGGGGGAGGGACTGGAAGAAGGGGAGGCATGCCTTTCCCAGTGGACTGCCCTGGCTTTGGACTTGGTTCTAGAAAGAGAGAAGAGGGGCAGAGCGTGTGTGGGAGGCAGAAGGTTGGGGAGCCCCGTCAGGGAGGTGGGATGCAGGTAGAGATGGAGGGCTGGGTGCCCCAGCAGCTGGATGGCTCCAGGTGTAAAACTGGGCTCCCTGCCTGGCTGTGTCCGCTGTCCATGGTGCTGCCGCAGTTTGGGTCCTAGATGGCCATGCTGGACTTGCCCTCCTTGACCTAGAAGTTCCCTAAACCTGGGCTCCTGCTTCTGCCTCAGCCCACCAGACCCCTGAAAACTAAGCAGCCTTTCAATTTTGTAGCTTTGGCACCTTTTCAGCCATTTTTCCCCCTTCCTTCACTCATTCATTCAACAAGGTTTTACGGAGCATCTACTATGTGCTGTATCCACAGGACACAGCAGTGAACAAAACAGACTCAGTCCTTATCCCCCTTAACTGTGTTCCATTCCTGTGCCCACTGCCTTGAGGAGAAAGGTGGAGCACTGGGAGGGATCTAGGCTTTTATTTATTTATTTATTTATTTTTGAAAGAGAGACATTTGTTGGTCCACTTACTTATGCATTCATTGGTTGATTCCTGTATGAGTCCTGATTGGGGGATGAATCCACAGACTTGGTGTATCTGGACGATGCTCCAACCAACTGAGCTACTTGGCCAAAGTGGGACCCAGGCTTTAATCCCTGTTCTGTCCCTGACTTGTTCTGAGTCCTCTGGCAACCCCCCCCCCTTTAAATCTGGGTGTCTTCATCTGGAACATAGGGCTAATAACCCCACTTTGTGGAGTTGTTATTCTTTTTTAAAATATATATTTTATTGATTTCAGAGAGGAAGAGAGACGGAGAAAGAAAAACATTAATGATGAGAGAGAATCATTGATTAGCTGCCTCCTGCACACCTCCCCTGGGGATGAAGCCTGCAACCTGGGCATGTGCCCTGACCGGGAATCGAACCGTGATCTCCTAGTTCATAGGTCGACACTCAACCATTGAGCCATGCTGGCTGGGCTGGAGTTGTTATTCTTAATAATTACAGCAGACACTCATTCTAAGTGTCCTACATCGATTCACTCATTCAGTCCTCCCCCAGCACTTGGATGTAGGCACTGTTATCATCATCCCCATTTTCCTAGTATCTTTGAGGAAACGGAGACATGGAGAGGTAAAGTCACTTGCCCAGGATGACACAGTTGGTAAATGGGCGATGGGATTTGAACCCAGACTGTCTGGCTCCAGAATGCACGCGATGTGTTTAGGCGAACAGTAAGCTGAGCTCTGGGAGCAGGTGGCTCCCTGCAGGCTGGCTGCTCCCCTCCCTCTGCCCCCTCTTCTGGCAGCCGGTGGGATCGCTCCCGGGCTGGCAGCCCCCTCTCCCCCAGGGGGTCCGCTTTCCTCCCCACCCCTGTGCTTGGTTGCCTAGTGTAGGAAGCCAGGGTTGGCAGAGGTGTAGAGCCCCTTGCGAGGGACCTCCATCCTTGTCTCTGTCCCTGGTCCCTTCCTGGGAGGGGCTGGTGTGCACCCTGACTGCCCACCACCACCCCCCGGCGGGCTGGCAGTCCAGTACCTGCGCTGACATTTCTTTGGTTGTTCATGTCACTGGCCCTTCAGCCTGCGCGGTTTTACAAATGTGCTGGCGAGATGAAAGCACCAGGAACAGCAACTGGAGAGCAAGTTCGGAAAAGCTTTTAACTTCCAGCTTCCACAGACAAAGCAGGAGGAGGGGTAGGAAGCAGGGAGAGGAGGGGAAATAGAGGGAGGAGAATAGAGGAGGCGGGAGGGAGGAGGATGGAGAGAAAGAAAGGAGAAGGATGAGGGAAGGAAGGAAGAAGGGGGAAAGAGGTAGAAGGGAGTGTGGGGAGAAGGTAGAAAGGGAAAAGGGAGGGAGAGAGAGCAGGAGGAGAGGGCGGGGGAGGAAGGGGCCAGAGAGAGTCGTAGTAGGACAGGCACTGGGGAGACTTAAGGAGGGAACAAACAGAAATAGGAAGACACAGGGAGAGGGAGACAGAGAGAATGGAGAAAGGTAGACAAATGGAGAAGGAAATAGATGAAGATAGAGAGAGAGCAGCCAGAGAGAAGAATGGAGGGACATAGAGTAAAATAAGAAGACAGACCCTCAGAGAGAAAGGGTCAGAGAAACCCAGAAACACTGAGGGTGAAAAGGAGGCAGAGGTGGAGGGAGTTGAGACAAGCAGACAGTGGGTGAGAGAACTACAGACAGGGGCATAGAGAAGAACAAGGAGACAGAAAGGCAGAGACAGGGCTGCTCGTGAGGACAGAGTGGGAGCAAGGTGTAGAAGAGGAGAGAAGAGTAAGGAGGACGGCAGGGCGTGGAGCTGCGAGAAGCCACCCGTCCATGCCCTTCACCTCTTTAAACTCTCAAGGTGACCTGGAGCAGACCCTGCTATTAGGCGGTCAGGCTAGAGCAGGGGTTCTCCATGGGGGGTGATTTTGCCTCTGAGGAGACACGTGGCACTGTTCGGACACATTTTTGGTTGTCACAACTGTGTGTGTGTGTGTGTGTGTGTGTGTGCACGCACGCGCTACTGGCATCTAGTGGGTAGAGGCCAGGAATGCCACTATGCACTGTAAAGGACAGCGTCCTCCAAGCAAAGAATTGGCCCAAGATGTCCACAGTGCCATGGTGGGGAAAGCCTGGCTAGAGGAAGGGAAACACCCATGGGCCCAGGAGACTGCTCCAAAGGAAGAACATGTCAGTGCATCAGGATGGAGCTGGACTCCCTCCCATGGAGGCGAAAGAGGGGCATAAGCCCCTTCTCCAGAATCATTCTAGCCAAGCTCCCCAGTCCGTCCTCACCCCATCCTCACCCCTGGAAGAGCAGGGTCTCCCTTATTTGTGCATCCACTCTGCTATAATAGAATTGTGCACAGGTCCAGACCTCTAACTAAGCGCCTGCAATGTCCTAGGCCTGGTACTTGCCCAGGGGCAGTATTGCACACCGGTTCAGTGTGCATCCGTTTGAATCTCAGCTGTGCCACAAACTCCTCGTGTGGCCTTGGGCAAGTTTATAGCTTTTCTGTGCCTCAGTTTCCCCATGTATAAATTTGTATGTTGGTTACTATGAGGATCAAATGAAATAATCCTTGTAAAACAATGAACACAGGTTTTGACACATGGCACGTGCTTGCTACATGCTAATTATGGTTATTATCCTATCATCTTATCTGTACATCAACCCTGAGGGAAGTGGCTTGCCTGATGTCACAGAGCTCGCGTGGAGGCAAAGCTGCCCTCAGCCCCGTTCTGCCCAGCGCTTCCTCTGTCACACTGCACGGCCCCCTGCTGCACCTGCCACACTGCAAAGAAGTCCCCACTTACCTCTCCCAGACCAGAGTGCAAGGTCAGGCCCACGTGCCATGTACCAACCTGACCTCACCTTTTGCCAGCTGTGTGATCTTGACATTTCAACACTCCGTGCCTCACTTTTTTTCATTTGTAAAGGGGGGCTCACACCAGTGTCTGATAATTGTGAGGACTTACACAGCATATAGCAAGTGCTCAATAATTGTGAGTTCAGAGCCTCACACAGTGCCTAGCACAGAGTGGACACTCAGAGAAGGTTTGTTGGAGGAAGGGAGAATTAGAGACAATGATGGAAGTGAGTCTGAGAAGAGGAGGTGTTGAGAGAGGAAAAGCGAGAGATCTAAAGAGTCATGGGAAAAAGATCAAAAAAGATGTGTGAGTAGTTCATTCAACAGATGTTTGTTGAACACCTACTGTGTGTATGCAGATGTGAGAGCAACAGTGTCCCAGGCCAGAACAACCTGTGGACCATCAAGCAGGTCTGACACCTAAGATGAACTGCACACTCCCTGGCTGGAGGGAGAGGGTGGGGAGGAGGGAGAGCTGGAGCAAATGGCAAAAGTGAGTCTGAGGGGAGGGAGAGAGCAGCAAGTGAGGAGATGCATCTGGAAGGGCTGGCTTCCGAAAGCATGAAAGAGTGGAAGCTGAGAATAGAGAGGAGAGGGGAGGAGAGAGACCGGGAGAAGGAGCACTTGGACACACATGCAGGGCTGGGAGAGATCAATGAAGGGGAATAAACCGAGAGAAGGGCTTAGGGGAGGGAACAGGCTGGCACATGGAGAATAAATCTCAAAATAAATAAAAGAGTGATGGAGTTAGTGGGAGGGTCAGAGGGGCACCCAGCAGGAGAGGAGATTGTAATCATCCAGAAGAAAGAAGGACCAGGGTGTGGGGATGCAGAGGGAAATTAGGGACTGAGGAAGGAGCAGGATGGGTGAGGTAGAGGCTGGGTCCCTGAGAAATCCCAGGAGTCCAGGGGCCTGCTCTCTTTGCTGTGAACATCAGCAGCTGACCAGGCATCACCTTGTGTCTGGTCAGTCACAGCAGCGCAGAACAGAGGGAAACGGCAGTCCTGTCTCTTGTTCTGCTTCACCCATCTACCCTTGGGGGACTCCTAAGGGGACTTCCACCCCAAGACAAAGGGTAGGCCTGTGGAAGTCACAGGTCCTAGCCCACCAGCAAAAACTTCGCATGGGGGTCAGGGGTTTTCTCAATTAGGCCTCATCCTAAAGACCGAAGAGAAAGCCATGCAGCCAAGAGGAAAGACCCCAGGCACCTGGTTAGCTGGATTTTAAAGAGAACGGAAAATCAGCCTGGCAGGTGTTTCTGGGAAGTGGGGAGGGAAGGAGGGACCTCATTGGGAGGCTCTGTGGGCCAAGGTGGCACTAAGTTCAGGAGGGGCTGTTTTGCCTGCTTGCTTTGTTGGCTGCAGGGATGTCCAGAATGACTCCCCCATTCCCCCAATAAAAAGCCTACACGGTTTTTTGGGGACACCTGATCTGGAAACTGTCTATAGACCTGCGGGCCTCTGCACCCCCCCCCCCCCCAATGGGCAGTGACTGCTTCTGAAACTGGGGGGTCTGCAGAGGCCTTTCTGAACAGCCCCTGGAGAAGCCTGCCCCCACCCTCTCCTGTGTCCCCCTCTTCTGAAGCCAGGCTCCCATGGTGGGGCGGGGGGGATAGGGGACCTTAGACGCAGTAATTCATGTGGTGAAGGGTCTGGAGTCTCCTGGGAAGCTGCCCAGCGGGGAGGGAGCCGGTCCCCCTCCTGGGGGCGCTCCCTTTGTAAGGGTCTGGGGTTGCAGGAAGGAGGGGCACCCTGCCCGCTGGGTTTCCTGGGACTGGGCCGCTGGTGGGACGGAGAGGCCGGCCCCTCCCGCGGGGGAGGGCGCGATCCGAGGAGTGGGGGCCGGGCTCCCCCGCTGCGGGGTCCTGGGGCCGGCGGCCGCCTGTGGCTCCGCCGCGCCTGTGCCCGGCGGGCGCTGCATTCTCCGAGTCTCCACCAGAGGCTGCGGAGGAAGGAAGGGATCCGTCCCTCGCACACTTCCCCCCTAGTCAGACACGCACCCTCCCGCTCCGCTCGCTCGCTCCTCGCTCTCTCGCGCTCTCTCGCTCACACACGCGCGCACTCGCCGCCGCGGCTCCCGCTCTCGCGCCCGCTCTCCCTCCGGCTCCTCCGGGCGCCGCCGGGCTCCGGACTCGCCCGCCCGCCGGCGCCGGGGCCCCGGCCCCACGCAGCGCCCCGAGGCGGCAGGACGGGGGAGCCCCAGGCCGCTCCCCGAGGTAAGCGCGCTGGGTGCCGCGGGAGGGGCGGCCGGATCGCCGCCGAGGGGAGGCTGCCCGGCCGGAGGGAGCCCCCTGGCCCGCGGGAGCGGGCGGCGCGGGGGGCGAGCCTCCGGCCGCAGGGGGAGCCGGGGTGCCCGTGTCCGCCCCCGTGCGCCCCCTCCTCTCGGCGGGGCGGGCGGGGAGGGAGTTTCCCACGTCCAAACTTTCCCCGGCGCGGAGCCCAGCCGCCTCTCGGCCCGGAGCCCGCGGCCCCCACCCGCACCCCCTCCCCGCCCGCCGCGCGCCCCGGAGCCTCCGGGACCCCCGCGGGCCGAGGGGTCAAGCGCGGGGGCCAAGCCCACGCGCCGAAAAGGGCGGGGAAGGGGCACACGGCTTCGACACGGGCCGGGACCCGGCGTCCCCCGCGCCCCCACTCCCGCTGCCCGGGCTGGCCGCCGGCCCCTCCCAGAGGCGGGGTCCCGGCCGGGAAATACCGCACGGCGTGAGCGTGTGCGCGCGTGTGTGTGCGAGGTCGTGCGGCGTCCGGGGACACCCGAGGCCGACGC
The DNA here is from genome assembly GCF_028538775.1 of Myotis yumanensis. NCBI lineage: Eukaryota > Metazoa > Chordata > Mammalia > Chiroptera > Vespertilionidae > Myotis > Myotis yumanensis. The sequence goes on from NW_027223758.1 coordinate 68,528,167, forward strand.
CGGCCCGGCCGACACGCGCGGCTGCGGCCACCTCGGGGGGAGCGGGAGCTGGCCTGCGGGGACCCCGCTGCCGTCGGGCCGTCCGTGGGGGACTGGCCGCGAGCGAGGGGCGGCGCTGCCCTGTCCCCAGCACCTGGCTCTGGGAGCACCGCCTCTCCGCGGGAGGACCGGCCCGACGGCCTCACGTCCAAAGGAGCGCCACTGGGACCTGCTCTCTGGGCCGGGCACTGAGGGGGAGGCGTGGATGTGCCGGCGCGCTGAGTGCGGGGCGCCGCCCGGCGGGCACTGTCCGGACCCGTCTCTCTTGAGCTCTGGATAGACCTCCCTTTTCCCTTCCTCTGGCTCGGAGACCCCCCACTTCCCCGGCGGGAGGAGCTAACCCGGAGTTCCTGGAGGTCTCCCCGAGCTGCAGGGCACCCCCTGGTGGCGGGTAGAGGATCGCCGCCTGAAGCCATCGAAGGCTTCCAACCTTCCGCTTCAGCCCTCTCCGTCCAGGCCCGGGACTGGCCAAGGTGCCCCAGCAAGCCTTTGGCTCGCTGCCAGCCCTCTGTGGGCCCTTCCAACTGAGGGGGGCGGGTGTAGGTCTGGATTCCAACCTTCTTCCCACACTAGTCGGCCCACTACCCTATCCCCTATCTTAGCATCACCATTGCCTCCCTGACCATCATGCCCTCTGTCCCTCATTAGTTCCCCCTTTACTCGTCTGTCAGTGATCACTCTGTCACCCTTAATCACCCCGATTCTACCGCCTCCTTTGAATTTGGCCTCTATGCATCCTTTGGTCTTTGCCATTTCCTCCTCCACTCTTCTATCCTGCCTGCCTCAGTTTCTTTCTGTGGCAGTTGCCGCTTCCCGACCCGTTTCCCTGCCCCAGCTACTTCCCCACTCCACTTCACCCCGTGTCTCTTCCTTTCCCAGTGTCTGGGGCGCTCCTCTGCCATTCCTCTGAAAGGGAAGGCCACTGTGGACATTGAAACACTGCTTCCTGGGGCCGTCTGCCGGCCCTTCTGGGCCAGGCATTTTGCAAAGCCAGCCCTGTCTCTCTCAGCCAAGGGGCAGCTGCCCCTCCTGAGTGCTCTCTGGAGATGAGGAGCCTCCTCCCCAATTCCTGACTGAGGCCATTAGCAGCCACCTGGGCTGGGCTGGCGCTGGGCAGGGGCCCCAGGAGGGCCAGTCTCCTCCGGAGTTAGCAAAGTTTGGAGCAGCCGTTATTTACCACATGGGCTGCAGGAGTCGGCCAATTAAATCTCTCCTCTCCCTGTTCTTTTTTTTCCTTTCCCTTTTTCTTCCATCAGGAAGCTCCACTTGGAAATGCAGCCTCAGGTATTCCGAAAGAGGACGATTCCTGTTTATATAACTCGGGCAGCAGCCAGCACAGCTCAGCCTGAGAAGGGGTGGGCGCCAAGGATGGAGTCAGGTGCCTCCAGGAGAAGAGGAGATCCTAAGGAGGAGGCTTGGGCTGGGGTCTCAGGCCTGGGGTCTTTCCCATCCTGCCCCAGAGCTTACTCAAGGCGGACAGGAAGGGGACTCCACCCCTGTCAGGCTGAGAGGAGACCCAGGCCTCAGGCCAGGCTCAGGGGGAGAAGGTTCATGTCCCCATTGAGGGTGGCCGTCCCCTCCACCTCTGAATTCCTCAGAGTGCCCTTAAGATGGAGCTCTTGGCTAGAGGCCTCTGCCTCCTGGAACCCATGTTTTGATATAGGCCTCTCTAGAGAAAGCCTGGATTTTTTCCCCCATCATCGGGAAAGGCTCTGACCTCAACTTTTTCATCAGAGCAATGGGCATAATAGGATTTCGACTTTTCTCCCATGGCAGAAGCAAGGACTAACAAGAAACTTAAGTCTGTGGAAGGGTCTGAGCTCTGTATATCTACCAGAGTGGACATTTTTCTCATTGAGGATGAGGCAGAGTGGTTGCTGGGGAACAAGGATACAGGCATGGGGCTGAAGGCATGGCTGGCATGTCCAGTTGGGCAGGGTTTTGACTGTCCAGGAGCACTCAGTGCGGAAGGGAAGTAGGGGCTGGAATCCACTTAAGCTCCACTCCACAAATCAGATGCCGTAAAGCAGCCTGTGTCCTCCCAGAGGAAGGGGCAGTTGTTCTAATTGGCAAAAAAAATTCCATATACTTACCAGCCACGGGCCTGTGGGGGTGCATGTCCCCAGAGGAGGATGTTTTTCCTTAATTCCCACAGGGGTGACTTCTACACGCTGCTCACTCCTTAGCCCAGTTCTCTTACAGTGGGGACACACCTATCGGAATAGGCAAGGCTGGGTCTGAACACATGGGGATCAGGGACCAGGAGGAATACCCTTCCTCCTCTCCATTTCCTCTGTGTCCCCATCAGCACAGAAGAAATGTGCTGCGAGGCCACTGGGATTAGGCTGAGAACTTCCTGCTTCCTCATCGGCCATCCACCTGTCACCAGCTCCCTCCTTTGTGTACGATGAATAACTGACTAAGAGCATGGGCATTGGGATCAGACCAGCCTGGGTTTGTGACTTGAAGGCTGTGTGACTTTGGGCAAGTTGTTTTGTCTTTCTGAGCCTTAGTTTCCTCCTCTGTGAGATGGAGGGGGAAGTAGTACCCACTTCGTTGGGTGGTTGTGAAGATTGGATATGCGTGAGCATGTGTGGCGCTGAGCATAGTGCCTGGCACACCGGACTCGTCATAAATGAAGCGGTATGGTGATGGTTATTATCCCTACTTGTGTCCTTTGGTTCCCACGGGGTTGAAGGTGCCCCTCCTGTTTGGTTTTGCTGCCTGCACCCCTGCAGAAGGGCAGAGTTGAGTCAGGACCACCAGAATCTGTCTCTAACCTCAGGCTTTTTCAAGGGACTTCCCAGTTCCTGCAAGCAGCTGGGGAGTTAGAGCATGTTCTAGATTCCCACAGATTCATTTCACCTTAGCCTCTACCTTTTGTCCCCTCCCATCCATCCCATGATCCCTCCGCTGGCTCAGAACTCAGTGGCTTTGCCAAAAGCCTGTGGCAGCCTCCTACCTGGCCTCCCAGCCTCTGATCCCCTCCCCTCCACAATCCTGCTTGCAGCCAGAGCGATCTTTCTCTAACGCAGGTGGGATCATGTCACTTGCTTGATTAAAACCCTTCCATGGCTCCCCATCGCCTACTGAATTAAGTCCAGACTCCGCACCGTGACATTCAAGGTCTTTGTAATCCGTCTGCATCCTCCTTTATCTCCCACTGTGCCTCCAATCCGAGACTCCTGCATTCAGCCACACCTTCTTTCTACCTGAACGTCCTTTCCCTGGAGATCTTTCAATGCACTAAAGACCCAACCCAGATAGTCTCTGTTCTTTGCACCCACGCTTCCGTCTGTCTGATCATCCATTCGTTAACCAGTTTAAAATATAGATTTACACAGACGTATTAAGTGTTTACTAGGTGCTAAGCATTGTGCTAAATGAGCAGACAGGATCCCAGCCGACAGGAGCCTGGTGTTCCTGGGAAGGAGACAATTGAGCAATTCATAAGCCACGAAAGAACGAGTGGAGGGCACAGCAGAGGCTGCCTGGAGGAAGTGCTGCAGGTTGAGTAGCAGCTATCTCAGGGTTGAAGTGGGTGAGGGAGGATGGGAGCAGGGGAAGGAGGCTCCAGGCCAAGGGGTTCGCAGGACCAAGGCCCCAAGGTGAGGGGGAATATTAGAGGAACTACAAGTTTAGTTGGCTGAAGTGGGGCACATAGAGCCTAGGGTGCGGGTCTGGGAGTTACAGGAAACCAGGCCAGCAAGATGGGTGGCTGCTGGATCCTGTGAGTCTTGAAGGCTGCAAGAGGAGCTTGGACTTCATCCTGAGAGCGGTGGGAGCCACCGGAGGGTTGTAGGCAGGGGAGAGGCGTGGTGTGATTTGCCTTTAGACTCTTCACCCTGCTGCTGGGTGGAGGATGGATTGGTGGGGAAGACGGGGTCCAGCTCTGCAGGGGGCCAAGAGGAGGCCCTGTGAGGGTTGGAATAGAATGGGCAGAGCTGGAAGATCCTGTGGATGTGGGGTGGGGGGGGGGGGGTCTCTGTTTCTGACTTGGGAGGCTGTGTGGGCGGTGTGAGGAGCAGGGCTTTGGAGGAGAGGTGGAGACCAGCTGTGCACAGAGTGCATGCAAGATGCTGGTGGGACATGCCATGGAGCTACCCTTTGGACAGTGTGCAGCAATGCTGCGCTCACCCTGAGAGTTCTAGGCCAGAAACCAATCTTGGAAGTGACAGGATGGATGAGATCACCCAGGATAACTCTAGGGAATTTCAAGGACAGGTGCATCCCACGAAGCCTCCTCTGACCCATTCAGGTACATGTGACTGTCTACTCAGCCCCATAGTAATTAGTTTAGTTTTTTTTTTCTTTTTTACTTCCTGCCTTTTAGCATCCACTAGATCCATGGTTCTCAATGAGGGGCAATTTTGCCCCCTAGGGGACATCTGGCAAAGTCTAGAGACATTTCTATTGTCACAACTGGGTAGGAAGCTGCTACTGGCATCTCGTGGGTAGAGGCCAGGGATGTTGCTAAACCTACAGTGCACAGGACAGTCCCACAGCTAAGAATTATGCAGCCCAAAATGTTGATAGTGTGGAGGTTGAGAAACCCAGTCCTGGGTGAGAAGACCCTGAAGGCAGGCCTTGGGTTTTGTTGTGTTTTTGTTCTTTTTTTCATTTTGGCCTCCCCAGTGATGAGCGCCGCATGTGGCACAGAGCAGGTACTTGCTGAATTAAATGTGGGCTGGAGGAGGGGACCTCGGCCACGTAACATTGAAGCCTACACTGCTTAAGGCCCAGCCCTCCACAGTGTTGCCCTGCCCCTCCCCATATTCTGGACCAGCCTCATAGCCAGTATAGGGCGATGGAGGATGGATGAGCAGGAGGAGGGTAGGAGGGGCCCATGGAGAAAGCCTGCTGAAAAGCTGCCAAACACCCAGAGGTTGAGGACATGTTGCTGCGTATAGTTCACCCGCCTCATTTTTTCCCTTGTCTGTTAACTTGTCACTTCTTTATCACCCAAGTAAATATGTTATTTTTTAAAATAGGCAAGTTACAGAGAAACAAAATGAGAAATGCGACAACTACTGGTTAAGAGTGTGGGCTCAGGAGTCAGAGAGAGCAAGTTGAAATCCCAGCTCTGCCACTTACGAGGCCAGTGAGCCTCTGTTTTCTCATCTGTTTAATGGTTTTCATGAACCCACCTTGTAGGATCGTAGGAAAGATAAATGAGGTTATAGAGACAGAGGGCTTAGCGTGGCGCTGGGCTCGTAGGAAGTGTTCAATCCAGAGTGACTACATATGTGTGTATGTGTGTAAATTTATATGATGCATATATTTGTATGTGTCTTTTTATATATGAAAGCATTTTTAATTAGCCATAATCCCACCTCCCCTTGGCTACCACTTCAGTGCATATCCTTCCTGACCTATACAGATTTTTAAAAAATACAAATGGCATCTTGCTTTATATATATGCCTTTGTAACCTGTTTCTTTTCACTCGCTAATATATTGTGAATGTCTTGCCATTTCAATAAATATACATCTACATCATCATTTTTTAAGAGCTGCATGCTTCTCCATTGTGTGGCTGGGCCATAAGTTATTTAACCAGCCCCCACTGCTGGCCATTTGGGCTGTTTCCAATCCTTTGCGATTACAAACAATTCTGTGATGAACATCCTTGTACACACATCTCCACGCTCTTGTCCGACGATTTCCTCGGGGACCACTTGGACATTTTTGGCAGGAGGCATGTGACCCTGACCAGATTCCTCAAGTAGAAAGCCCTTGGGCCCAGCGAGGAGGGGTTGGGGGGTCCCTGGAGAAGGGAGAGGGTGCTGGATGGCAGAGAATTGTTTTGGCTCCTGGAAAGCAGGTTCTGATGTTAAGACTGGACTTCTCTGTAATCGAAAAAGGGGAAAGCCCCACCTCGTCTTTCTGTTACCATTGTGGTGCTTGCAAAGTAGGGACCCGGGGATGGGGATTCTGTTATGTGATGGGCAGAGTGACAGACACCAGGCAGGCGGGAGACACCAGGTGGATGGGCCCCGGCAGACTGATGGATGGGTAACAGAGGCAGATGGATCCAGGTCAGTGGGCAGACAAGATGATGGGCAGTGACGAGCCCGACAGATTCAGGTGACCAGACAGACGTAGGATGGCCACACAGTGGGGCCCCCAGGAACTAGGGACTAAAATGCTGTAATCACAGACTACAGGGAGTTTTGGGGACGTGCAGCCAGGCCCTGAGGCCAAGAGGCTCTGAGCTTCTGTCTTCTATCACCGAGCAGCTGTGTTGAGGATTATGCATTTTAGAGTTGAAAGGGCCTTTGAGGGTTGATGGGCCCAACCATCAATAGATATGTTTATGTAGCTAGATAGATTGACGGGGAACTGAGGCCCAGGGGAAGAAGGGAGCTCGCCCAGGATACTGCAGTGTCTCAGCGGCACACTGAGGCCTTTGCCCCTAGTTCAATCTATTTTCATTTCCATTTTTTCCCAAGAAGCCTCTCACCTGGCTTGAAAAGAAGGGGACTGGGTTGGGAGATTACAGCACAGCAGGGGAGGGGGACTGGGCGATCTGGAAGAGGCCTGTCATGCATTTCTCTGTCCACCTCCCTCTGATTTTATTTACACCACACTATAGAGTTCTGTTGAGAGCACAGACCCAGGGCCAAAACTGCCACTTACTTGTGGAGTGATCTTAGGTAAGTTGCCAAACCCTGTGCCTCAGTTTCCTCATCTGTACCTATCTAATAGGTTTGTTAAAATGATTAAATTATTTAATAGAAGTAAAACATTTAGAACAGTACCTGGCCCATTGTCACACTCTATAAGTATTAACTGTTGTTATTACACTATTTTACCCTAATTTTTCCTTTGAATTCTATACGTGTGTGTGTGCATGCTCACTCACACCTACATAGCAAGCTGTCCCTTTGAAGGCAAAGATCGTGGCTTTCTTATCTTGTTTCCTCCCTCTTCCACCATCAGGGCCCTCTAGCCAGTTGGGCACATAGTAGGTGCTCAATAAATGTGCCTTGATGAAGTGGCTCACTGAATTATATCTGGTGCAGGGATCAGGGAAGGGTTCACTGGGGAGGTAGCATTTGAGCTGTGTGTTGATGTCTGAAATGGCATTGTTACGGCTGGAGGTGACAGGGCATTCCGGGTAGTGGGGATAGCATGGCCAAAAGGGGAGAAGCTTGGTGAATGTTTGGGGTGACAGCCAGTGTCTGGTTTGACCACAGCACAGAGTACATAAAGGGAAGGAATGAGAGGCCCAGAAAGGGGAGGGTCAGCTGAATTCAGAAGTGTGCAGCTCCATGCTGAGGAACGCAGGCAATAGGGAGCTATTGAAGATTGCTGACTAGAGGTAAGCTTTAGGAAGATCATGCTGATGGCACTATTTTAGGATTGACTTGAAGGAAAGAGAAAGGAAGCAGGGAGCAGAGGCAGCTGAAATCATCCAGGAGATAAGTAGAGAATAGGGGCCAGAGGGAAAAGGCACCAAGGAGATAGGATCAAGAGGACTCAGAGCTTGCTGGTGGAGGGAGATGAGGAAGAGGGAGAAGTGAAATATGACCAGGTGTTACGCCTGGATGTCTAGGACAACTGGGGTGCCATTAACCAAGTTACGGGAATCTATACTCGGGAAATGTAGGGAAAAGTTGAGATGCTAGTTGAGATTATTCATCTATCCAGCATCCTATCTAAGCCATCCATCCATCCATCCATCCATCCATCCATTTATCCATTTATCCATCCATCATCCAATCCATTCAACCATCATTCGTCCATCATCCAATCCATCCTCCTCCTCATCACCCACCTTCGTTTAAACATATATCTACCGACAGTCCACCTCTCCTTCGCCCACCTCCACCCCTCCATCCATTCACCTGTCAGCCACCACCATGTACTACTGCCTTTTCATTTTCTTGCTGCCCATCTGCCCACTGTCATTCATGCATGAAGCCACCAACTTAATATCCATCCAAGATACATTTCTTGTGAGCCCTACAGTGTTCGAGGTTCTGCTGAAATCTTGCTGCAAGCATTTGGAGACGCCTGATAATAAATATAGTCATTTGAAAAGCCAATTCTGGGAGGGACCAGAATTATTTTACCTAGAAGAGAGACATTTGAGAGGAGACTTTATGTCTCTAAAGCTGTGACAGAAGCCCTGATGGAAGGTGGTCTGCAGATCTGCCTGTTCTGTTCCCAGGACAGAACAAGAAAATTGGCTGCATGGGCAGCTGGAGGGATTGAGGTCAGCTTGGAGGGAGAACTACCTTACTGATCATCTCTGGTGTCTGAAGTGCCTACCTGATCATGTGTTTGGGCTGTAGTGGGATACAAAATCTATAGGGGTGGTTTAGAGGGGATGGGTGCAGACTGGGGCATTCATGAGGTAGTTAGTTAGGACTTGGGACTTAGCCTTGAAGAAATGTGGGGGTGGGTGAGTGGAGGAGCAGAGGGACCTTTCGGGGAACAGGACTGTGTGGGCCAAGGAGACAAACCTATGGCCAGAATGAGCCAGGCTAAAATAGGGCACCCAGGTGATGGGTTGGGAAGAAATAGCCTTAGAAGGAGGCCCCTCCATTCTCCTCACTCAGCTCCCATCTCTTCAGAAGCCAGCATTTCTCTCTGAGCCGCTCTCTTACACAGCCGTGCCCCCGCCCATTTAGCCTTGGTCTCCTCACTGAACCCATGTTCTCTCCTCCGAGCCCTTGTGCCCTCAAGACCCCCACTCTCCCCACAAATCCCAGGCCCCCCGCTGAGCCCCTGCCACACTCCCACTCTCTCACAAAGCCCACACCTCTTCTCTGAGGCCCCTCACCTTGTGGTCCTCTTTTCTCATGGTGGGGAGCCTCCATTCCCCAGAATCCCCAACAGAGCTCTTGCTCCCCTTTACAAGAGCCCTGGGCCCCTGCAGAGCCCCTAAACTCCCCCCACACACACACACAAGCCTCCTCTCAGAGCACCCTGCCTAGCCCCTTTCTGGGAAACACTTCCCTTCCAGAGCCCCTGCTCCCACAGAGGCTGTCTCTTCTCTGAGCCCTCATCTCTCTGAGCCGAGTTCCCTCACGGAGCTCTCCTCCCTCCTGAGTGCCCCAGGCCCCTTGCAGAGCCTCATGCCACCCCGGTCCCAGGGACCAGACCTTGCTGTTCCTCAGGTACTGTCAGCCAGCAGGCCATGGCTCCAGCTCTAAAGCCACCCCTGCGTCTCTCCATCAACCCATTCATCCCCCAAGACTCTCCTGGCAGCCTGCTCTCTATCCCAGGGGGCCTTTGGGATGGGCAGATGCATCGGTCCCCAAGTGGGCTGGACTGGGGGGTGGAGACCAGCAGCTTTGGCAGCTTGGTTCCCCTTGTGGGCTGGGAGAAGCTGGAGACTCGCCGCTTCTGGGTTAGGAAAACAATCACAAATTAGAGAAAATGCTTTGGGAAATTGCTCTGCTGCGTGAGAGGGAGGCCGCCTCCGGAGGGAAGGAAAGGTGCTCCTGAGCCAGCAATTGCTCCCCGTGGCCTCACCCATCCACTCTAAACCATCTGCTTGGCATTCGAGGCCCCATCATCCGACATGGTCACCTGCCGAGCCCCGACACACCTGCTCCAGCTCAGCCATTGCTCTCAGGGTCTCTCCTGCCTGCGGAGCTTTGCTCAGCTGGGCTGCGCTCCTCCATCCTTTTGGTCTGAGAGCCCCCTTTCTGCCCTTCAGGAGCCATTGTGACCTGTCTTGTTTCTTTGAAGGTCCCTCCAGGACAGGAGCCACCTCTTACACCAATGACAGACAGATCTGGGCACCGATCCTCACCTGATACATATTGGCTGGGTGGCCTTGGGCAGATCCCTTTGACTTTCTGAGCCTGTTTCTTCATCTGAGTTGTTTCTGGGAACAAATGAGGTCGCGGGCACACAGTGTCCTGCTCAGAGTAGGCATGAAATTTATGAAGTTGCCCGCCCCACTTGGCAGACAGATCAGAATGTTGGGCTGTGAGAGCCAGCATTTACCTATGAACATCACTTTCCAGCAGTGTCCCCACCTGCCTGTCCACTAGGCCCCCACTAAGAAGATACACAAAGAGGCCGAATGAGCTTCAGGGCAAGCCCTTGGGTTCCTGATACAAGAAGATACAGCAATAAAAGTTGGATTTTTATGAGTCTGCTGGCCATCAGGCAAAATTCAAGCCAGACCATCTCCTGTCAGGAGTTAGGATAATAGCCAAGAGCTTGGATTCTCCAGTCAGACTGCCTGGGTTCAAGTTCCTGTGCTGCCCCTGCCTCGTTGTCTAACCTCATGCAAGTTGCTTAACCACCTCAGTTTCCTAATCTATAAAATGGGGATAATCATCACAGTACCTGCTTCACAGGGTTGTGGTGACAATTACATGAATATTTAGGAAATGCTTTAGAACAGTGCCTGGCAACTAGTAAACCCCATAAAAGTATTTGTCAAATAAAATTGATGAGAGATTTGGGTCACAGGAGTGGACAGCAGGGGAGCTCAAGCAAGATAAGAAACGGGCTTTCAGATTTGGGATTTTACAGAGCTAGAGTCCAGCTAGCTGCCCGTCAAATTGGCCTCATTTTGAATAAGGAGAGCATGGAATGTTGTCAAAGTAAAAAATGTTTTTTTCTGGAGGCCACTAGGGTGCCTCATTTGGAGAGGGAGGGGCCCAGTGAGGTTGCACGCAGGGGCAGCCTCTGCACAGAGTGGCAGGGAAAGGATCTGGGGTTCTCAGAGCCTCCACAGTTCTCACCTTCCCTTTCTCTGCCCCAGTGGAGCTCCTGGCATTAACCATTCTCTCCCTGTCAATGAAAGTGAGGCCGATTGCTGAAAGGGGACCAAGACACTTTGTCAGGGGGTCTCAGAGTATTCCCCCCACAGTCCAGCAGAGCAGGAAGTGTGTGTGTGTGTGTGTGTGTGTGTGTGTGTAGGGGGGTGTCCTGGAAACCCCTCCTCAACCGCAGCGGAATCTAGAACTAGCCCTGTTCCTGAGTGTCTGCTCTGTGTCCAGCAAGGCGCCAGGAGGGTACAATGGAATGAACATGGCCCTTGCATTGAGGAACTTGGGAGAAATGGCCAATTCCTGGAGTCCCTCTTCTCCTTGGGCCTCAGTTTCCTCATTTGTCCTCTTCCTTTTTGCCAGGTGGTCCTTCCACCTGCCCTTTCCCTTCTCCTCCCAAGGTGTCTCTCCAAGCAGAGGATGAGAGGGGCCCGCCCCATAGAGGAAGGGAGAGTTTGTACAAACTGGGGGCATGACTGGAACTTCTGATTGGCTGGTCAGACCCATTCTTTTCCCTGGTTGCCATAGCAGCCATTTCCTGGAGTTGTCAGTGATGAAACTCATAACATTGTTTTCAAATAATCCGTGTAATTGAAACAACAATTGAGCTGTTAACTCGTCTCTCACATCCAGGCTAGGACAGATCCTCCTCTCCGAACACCCACCCCAGGACCCTCCCCACCTTCTCTCTGAGCTCAGCTCCAACCCCTTCCTTAGGCTGGAGGGGGGGAAGAGGAGGTGGCTTAATTATAGAATCCTAGAAACTCAGGCCCCAGAGCTGACCCAGAACTTAGAAACCAGAAACCCCCTCCTTTTGCAACCAGCGGTGCAGAGAAGGAAGGGGCTTCATCAGGGTGGCACAGTAAGGAGCCAGCTGAATAGAACATGCAGTTCTGTTTTTCCGTAGAAGTTGGAGTTGATGTGTTGCCTTGACGGGTTGATAGAAAACCACAGAGCTGCTCCCTTCTAAGGACTTGATCTTGTTAAATCCTTACCCCATTTTATAGGTGAATAAACTGAGGCCCTGAGAGGTTAAGTCTAATAGTAGTGTCTTTATAACTGCTCTGAAAATACCTGTTGAATGGATGGATCTCAAAGAGCAGAGACCACCTTTTTCTCTCTTCATGTCCCCTTTTCTCCAACCAGGAACTGAGGCCTATTTTTTTTCAGAGTTCTTTCTGGAAGAGGGGATGAGGGCAATTTGGGGTCATGTGGCTAGAGAAAGAGGAGGAGGGATTCCTGGAGGAGATAGGAGAGGGAATGAATTCTAAAGTACGGATCCCACTGACCCCTAGCTTGGGTCAGAGGCTGCATAGTCAGAGGCATAAATGTGAACAATGCAGATCCCTGCCCAGTCCTTCTCCTGGGGTGGATTGAAAAATGAAAGAAGCAGGGCCCCTCCTACGAGTACATGTCTCCGTGCACACATGGAAATGCAGGTCTGCACAGACAGCTCCCTGGAGTGGCAGCGCCACAGAGGATAAAAGCATTCTTTAAAAACTGTCTGGTCGCTGTCCAAGGTACTTGCTGGGTCCGCAGATTGTGTGGGTGGCAGGGACGGCAGGTGTTTGCTAGGATTGGGGGTGGGAGCAGTCCTTTTAATGTGAGACTGGGTGATGGTGGCAAGAGGTTGGCTTTCTTCCCTGGATTCTAGAGTGTTGGAACCACTAAGGGCTAAGGTCCTTGGCAATCATCTACTCTCCCTCATTCATTCATTCTTGTTTATGCAACATTTATTGAGCGCCTACTTGATGCCAGGCACTGTGTGGGCCATGAGGGTTTAAGGATTAGGGAGACCCGGTCTCTGTCTTCAAGGACCCTTGCAGTCTACAGGACTGAAACATACACACACACACACACACACACACGCACACGCGCGCCCATGCACACGCAGCAGTGGCCACCAGTCTTCCAGAGGGTTAGAGGGTGGCCGATACTAAGGGAGCACAGAGAGGGAGTGATTGACTCTGCCTGCAGGAATAAGGAAGGTATCCTGGAACAAATGGCTTGGGCTCAGTCTTGAAGGATGAATAGGAGTTCTCCAGGTGGATAATGAGGGAGAATAACATGTCAGAGGGGACAGTGTAAGCAAAGACAGGGAAGTCCTCATGGTTAGAGAACAGTGAGAAGTTCTGTGTGACTCCAGTGTTGACTGCCTTTGAGGAGACCGGGTTCTGGAGAGACACTAATTTGCTCAAGGTGCCACTTTGAGTTGGGGCACAGTTAGGACTGAAACACAAGATAACTTCGTTTGTCAGAAAATCAGAAAGATTTTTTTTAATCAAAAGATTTTTTTTAAAAAACAGATTTCTTTCTAGTCCAAACTGCCCATTTTTCAGATGGGAAAACAGAGGGCCAGAGATGTTCAGTGCTGTGCCCGGGATATGGCAGAGTGGGATGTGAAGTCTGGTCTATCTGATATCAAAGCCTACACTATTCTCATGGCACCAAAGCTGGGAGCAGGCTGAGCTGGAGAGCAGAGGGCTCTGGCGAGGACAGGCTGCCCAGTGGGACCATGAGGTGGGACAGGCAGCCTGGCCAGCTTCCTGTCACATTGTTGGCACTCAGCACCTGCACAGGAGGAGCACGGCTCCAGCAGGCAGGCTCTTGGCTGGAGTGGACCTGCGTCCTGCTTGCAGTCCTGTCCCTGATTCTCAGAGTGACCTTGAGCAAGACACACTCCTCTCCAGGCCTTAATTTCCACAATTATCTGTATCATAGGGGCATCTTCCATGCCTACTCTCTGGGGCAGTTGTTCTTAATTAGGGGGGGGGGGGTGACAATTTGGGCCCCTGGAGGACATTTGGCAGTGTCTAGACAAAGTTTGGATTGCCACAATTGGGAGGCAGGTGTGCTACTGGCCTGCCTCATCTACCCCCATTTAGTGGGAGAGGCCAGGGGTGCTGCTGACCATCTTACAGGGCACAGATCAGGCCCACCACAGTATTATCCAGTCACAGTGTCCATGGCGCCGAAGAGGAAAGCCTGGCAGTCTGAGCCCTGTTTGTGAAGATCAGATGAGGGCTGTGCAGAGGTGCCCCCACGCTGGAACATAGAGAAGCAGAGTGGCCTTGATGTCAGGTGGACTGGCTGTGCCAAGAGGTACTTAACCTCTCTGAGCCTTGGTTGCTTTGTCACTGGAACAGGGCAATAGTAACAGCGCCCATTCAGGAGAGCGTTGAGAGGGTGTGATGAGATATCACATATGCAGATGGAGGACAAGGCAGCGCCACAGGCCTGGGGACCCCCATTGGTAGTCCCTCTGCTGCAAATAGGAGCTATGAGCCTTTAAGCACAAACTCCAGAGCCAGCTCTGCCACTCAGAGCTATTGGATCTCAGACAATGTACTTACCCTCTCTGTGCCTTAATTTCTCATCTGTGTTATAAATGGTACCCACCATATAGGCTTGGTGGGAAGATGTAAAATGAGTTGACAGATTTAAAGCATTAGAGTGGCACAGAATAAGTGCTATATAGATGTTAGCTACTACTATTGCTACTATTGATTATTATTATTATTACTAGAGGCCCAGTGCATGAAATTTGTGCAGGGGGGGGGGAGGGCCAGGGTCCCTCAGCCAGGCCTGCAACGAAGCCAGCATTCCTTGCCCCAGCCTCTGGCCCGAGGCCCCTCCCCTCTCTCCACACGGCCAGGGCCCCCCTCTCCCTCCACATGGCTGGGGCCCCTCCCCTTCCTCTATGCGGTCAGGGTGCGAATGCTGCCAGCATCCCGCCCCGGCCACTATGGGTACCGCCATCTTTGCTGCAGAGTGACAGTTAATTTACATATTACTTTTTTATTAGATGGGATTGATTCTGTCTTGAACAAGGCACTCACACAAGTTGCCTTAGACACTGGCCTTTCCAGATGCCATCTCTCTATAGCTCTCGGCCAGTCCCTCCCCCAACCGCATGTATTCTATCTCCGCCCTCACCCTTCTCTCCCATTGAGTAGGCCAGAGCTGGAGATAGCACCGGAACTGAATTCATAGGGAGGGGACATGTGAGCACCTACACCTCACTCTTAACTCAGGCCCCATCACACCAGCTCTCAGCCCCAAACATTCATGTCCTGAGCCCTGGCTCACCTGGATTAGCCTTTGGGTAACCCTTCAGAGAATAAAGTCTCAGCACTATTGACATTGGGCTCAGGTAATTCTTTGCTGGGGAGGGCTTTTCTGTGCATTACAACATGTTTACCAGCATCTCTGGCCTCTTCCCACTAGATACCAAGAACTTCCCTCCTTCAGTTGAACCAACCAAAACTGTGTCCAGATATTGCCAAATGTCCCCTGTTCTAGAACTTGGCTATCCCATGTCCGTTTCTGTCTTACGGTGCCCTGGCTGAGAAGCTTTTTAAACCTAATGAATGCCCTCAAGTTGGGCCCCCCTGATGCTACCCTCCACTCTATCCCATTTTCTTGCCTAGTTTCCAACCTCTGACCCGTTCTCAAAACCAGTCGGCCACGAGCATCAGGCCCAACTGCCGACCTTTCAGCCCTAACCAGAAACCCTGAATTATAACCTTAAATCCAAAACTTGGATCTCTTCCCCAAACTCAAGCCTTCGTTCAATTCTCATCCTAAACCCTTGACTTGTTTCAGAACTTCAGATTCATTAACGTCAAACAGAATTCTAAATCCAAAGGTTAGCCCCAAAGGAAACCTACACTTCAGATCCAGCACCAGCTCCTAATCTCCATCCCTGTCCCTTCTGGTCTGTGGAGATCCCTGGGCTCAGGCTTCCTGCCTCCTCCCCTCCAAGGTAGCCCCAAGTCCCCCGGGAGAGGCAGGAAGGGCCTCGAGGAGGCCACTCTGCTTATCTCATCACCCCTCCTTCACACCACCTCAGGCAACCCATCTGGAAAGTCTATCATTTATTCATTGTTTATTCAAACACTTAATGAGCTCTGTGCAGGACACCAGGAAAGCAGTTGAGTATTGGACCTAGTTGCCACCTACAGTCTACTGGGGGAGACAGAGAAATTGACAAGTAGGCAAATACTTAACAACAATGATTTCAGAGTCATCTGAGAAATAGCCACTGAGCAACCAATTATATGCCGAGCACAAAAGACAAGCCCCTACACATAGAGCTTCCCTTGAAGGGCAAGGAGGCAATAATGATAAGGAAGAGTATGATATATCAGACAGGGATGAGTTCTACGGGGAAGGAGTGAGAGGGTGGGGAGGACTGGCAGAAGCAGGAGCTGTTCTATCTCATGTGGTCAGGGAAAGCCTCACGGGCTCAGCCCTCCAAGGGAAGGGAGAGAGGGAGCCAGGCAGATATCAGGGGCAAGAGGACCAGCAGATGCAAAGGCCCTGAGGTGGGAACATGCTGTTATATTTAGAGAAGAGCCAGAAGCCAGTGTGGCTGGAAGGAGGGGATGGGGAGGGAGGTAGGAAGAGGTCAGAGAAGTAATGAGAGGCTGGTCATATTGAGTCTTATGAGCCATTTTACTCTGAGTAAGACGAGAAGCTGAAGGAGTTTTGAGAGGAAGCATGTTATGATCTGATTTATGTTTTAGCACCACAACTGAGAACATTCTGTAGGGGGCAAAGGCAGAAGCTGGGAGACCCGTGAGGAGGCTGCTGCAATAACCCAGGTGAGATGACAGTGGCTCGGACCAGGTTGTAACAATAAAGGTGGTGAGAATGGTCTGGGTCTATTGTAAGTCGGGGCTGGCATGATTTGCTGATGGACTGACGTGGGTGTGAGATAGAGTAAAGTCCAGAGCGTTTCCAAGGCTTCTGGCAGAAGCAGCTGGGCTAATGGAGCTGCCAGTTACTGAAATGGAGGAAGTGGGAAGAGGAGCAGTTTTAACTTTATTTTATCTCATGGTTATTTGTGTGTGTTGGGAGGGATGCAGAAGTCAGGAGTTCGGTTTGGGACATGATGAGATTGAAGTGCATTTCAGACATCCAAGTGGAGATGCTGACGGGCCAATGGATATAGCCGCTGGGGTTGCAGGGAGCGAGCTGAGTTGGACTTACACACTGAGTGGAATCAGCAAGTGGATGGGATTGCACATGGTCACCTAGCGAGTGGGTGTAGACAGAAAAGAGGAGTGACCTGTAACAAAGCTCTGGGACCCTCCAACATACGGAAGGAGCTGAGGTGGAAACAGCAGAGGAGACTGAAGGAGCCGCGAGGTCAGTGAAGGACGGGGTGCTGGGAGGGGCATGGGATGTTCCCTTGTTCCTGTTTTTTGGTGGTTGTTTTTTTTGCAGTCTTTATCATACCTTTTAATAAGTCATGAGTTGATACAGAGAAGTAGATACAGAGAAGAGGGAGAGACCCGATCTGGGATAGCCAAGGCAGGCTTCATATACTGGAGGTGACATTGGAGCCTGGCTTTGAGTGATTAATAAAAAAAGGCCCCATCATGCAAGATCAGGAAGGACATTCCAGGGAGAAGGAACAGTACATACAGAGACTCAGAGGCCTGTGACCACGAGGGCATGCAAACTGAGTTCATGGTCCCAGACCCTCTAAATCTGCTGTTCCCCCTCTGTTCCCCACCTTGGCATCCCCCTCAACAGGTCCCTCTTTCTCACCTCCCCATAGCACTCCACTGTGCCCCAAGGATTCTGCCTTCTGCGTATCTCTAGGGACAGCCCTCTCCTTCCACCCTCATGCCCCTACCCAGGTCCAGGCCACAATTATCACTCACCTGGACAACAGCCTCTTCTCCCATCTCCTGTTTCTTTCTCAGCCTCCCTCTGGGGGCGCTAGCACAATGAGGGGGATCTGTCAGCCTCACACCTACAGCGCCCTGGGTTTAAATATAAAATAAGGTTCATGCCATTCCTCTGCTTCAGAAGCTTACAACAGCTTCCCATTGCTTTCAGGACAAAATTCAAAATTTAACAAGGCCCACAGGGCCCTGCGTGTGGCCCCCTGCCTGCTCCTCCAGTCTCGGTCCGCCTTCACCTTCACTTCTGACCACCAGCCTCCTGCTACCTTTCAGGTTTCTCAGCTCTGCAACCCATCCAGCCTCGGGGCCTTTACCCATGCTGTTCCCTCCACTTGACATGCTCTTCCCTCCCCCTCCAATTCAGTTAGCGCCCACTCATCCCTCCAATCTGAGAAAATTGGACTTCCTCAGGGAACCCTTCCCAGAGCCCCAGGTTGGGCCAGGGGCTCAACTGAAATGGAGGAAGTGGGAAGAGGAGCACCCTGGTCCTTTGGTCCTTGCTCCCTGGTCCTTTTTTTGTGGTCATTATCATACGTTTTAATGAAGTCATAAGTTAATGATAATAATAGCTAATAGTTATTGACTATTTCATGCTCAATAGTAAGTGAAATAAGTATATTATGTGTTTTTATATATTTTTAGGCATTTAATTCCTCACACAACCCTATGTGATAGAGACTATTAATATTCCCATTTTACAGAGGAGGAAACTGAGGCCCAGAAGAGGTTAGACCTTGCACACAAGGTTGCACAGATAAAGAGCAAGCTGGGATGTGGACCCGGGCAGCCTGGGTCAGAACCCATACTCATCTGTCTTTTCTAATTGATGTGAAACCCCCATGGAACTAGGGAGTACGTCTGTTTTGTTCACAGCTTCATCCCCTGCATCCTTCAGAGGGCTCAGTAAAGAGTGAATGAACGAATAGGAGTCTGAGCAGTACAGAGTTGGTGGTGTGGGGGTGCAAGCAAGGAGGCTGGAGCAATAGGATGAGACATGAAGAGCCCCAAATGGCACCAGATGAGTCCAGACTTGGCCCTGGGCCACAGGTACCACAGGGCTTTCTTGAGCAGAGGAGGGTGGAGCTCAGATAAGTGTGTTAGAAAGCTCTGGCTGCTGGCTGCGGTGGAGGAGGGCCAGAGGTGGGCTCCTTCCCTGCCCAGCAGCCAGGCAAGACTGGCACCAGCCCCCTCCCACTTGGCCCTATTAGCATTCCACATGTGACTTGGGCTCCACAATTAACACAAAGGTACAGTCATTCATTCTGACTGGTGGACTCGGGGGATCAGCCGATTGGGGCTGGCTTCGCGGGGCTTCTGCTGGGAAGGCATGTCACAGCACAGCGGCCACCGAAATGAAAAGCTATTAATAATGATCCTGGAACTTCACTCCCATCAGCTGTTTGTTTAAAGGTGTTCCGTACTCAGAGCCGCCTGATTTATGTGGGCAATAATGTGCCCTGGTCGGTCTGCACTTTTTAAAGTAGCGCTAATGGGGTGAGACCAAGACCCCAGGGGATGCTGGGGAATAAGGCATGAAAGCCAGACCTGGTCAGGCTCAGACCTCAACTCCCTTAAAAGGCCCTAGAGATGGCAACAGGAGGAAGCAGAAAGAGCCAGGGGAGCTGGGTCCAGATCCCCGCAGCTCCACTTGACCAGCTGAAGCATGTCTCTCCTCATCTGCACTCTGAGTAAAAGAACACCTGCATTGCAGTTTAATGGGAGGATCTGTGAGGAGTAAATGCTCAGTACGGTCTTAGTTTTTCCCCTTCTCTTTTCTCAGTGGAAAGTCATTCCCACCACCTGCCCAGCCCTCTCCAAAAAGAAGCATCCACTCCACTCAAATGTTATTGAGGATCTGCCGTTGTAGTTAACATTTACATTTTTGAAGGCCTCACAACAACACGGAGAGAGACATAGTATTGGGCCCATTTTAGAGATGAGAAAACTGAGGCTCGAAGAGAGAGAAAGACAAATCTAAGGTGACCTAGCTCAAAGTCCACTATACTGTGAGTTGCAAACGGTCAGAGATTGTGTCTATTTTGTCCGCTACTGTGTACCCAGCATCTTGTTCCATACCTGGCACATGATAGGAGCACAATACATATTTGTTGAATTAAAAACAAAATGTGTCAGAACCTAGAGTCTTGACTTGGAGGCCTAATGCCCTTTTCACTGTTTAGTCCCAGGGGTAGGCACAGTCAGAAGTTAGATAAGTTAAATGGGGACGTTGGATCAAATGACTCCAGGGAGATGTCAGTGGCACTACTGACATCTTGGGTTGGATAATTCTCTGTTGGGGGGCCATCCTGAGCACAGTAGGATATTTAGTAGTGTCCCTGGCCTCCACCCACTAGATGCCCATAGCCTCTCCCCAGTTGTGACAAGTAGAAAATGTCAAATGTGCTGTGGGGGGAGCAAAATCACTGCTGGTTGAGAACCACTGTCCTGGGGGCTCTCTCCAAATGTCGCACAAATTCTGCAGCAGAGGTTTCTGTTGTGGTTGGAGGTATGGGGGCATTCAAAACTTGAATGCATGACCTGGCCCGTGACCCCAGGGGAAATGTCACATTGACATTTTCAGAAAGTCCCATTTTCCTGCTTGGCTGTTAGAGAGCAGTTCTTCTCCTTGCCAGAGCCAATCACCTGGCAGCTTCTGCTGATGACACTGGCACAGAAGGTCACTGGACATGCAAGGTTAGGCTTCCCAGAATGAACTGCATCTAAAAGCAGGGACCACGGGGTCCCAACTAAGTTCAGAGGTGAGAGATCAGAGGCTCTTTGGGGTGAAGGCCAGGGCTGAGCAGGGCTGAGCTCTAGGGATGCTCTGGAGAATTTGAAGAGGAAAGAGAAAGCAGGAGGCAGGTCTGGGGCTGGTGCCACCAATGCAAAGATGGGGAGGCAGGAGTGAGGGGGGAAATGACCTGTGCCTGTTCCAGAAGGACAGCCTCGCATGTTCCCACCTGGGCAGACCCCTTCAGCAGGGGACACAGTTTCTTCTGGCTCCCAGCCAATTCCCTTTAAGCCCCCTTCCCTCGGACTCATGACACAGAGGCAGCTGGAGGGGCAGAAGTGGTATATGTTCTGGTGTGAGACGCCATGGGCTCCAGCGCACACTGGAACTTGTGGTCTTGGCCGAGTCACATGGCCAAGGGCGATGTTCAAAATAGTTAACAACCGGCACAGCACAGGCACTGATGGGTCAGAAGAGACGACACCTGAGAACAACCAGGAGGGCTGGCTGAGCCTGGAGCAGCCCTGCCACCGAGCCTTCATCTCCACGTCTATAAAAGTGGCCACACTCACATCCACCCCGTGGGGCAAGGGGGTGAAATGGCAGTGAGGTACCCAACATGCACCTTGCATACTGCAGGCAACTGACAAATACTCCTTAACTTCCCCAGAGCATTCAGAAGGTGCTCAGGTCTGAATTCCCTGCAGTGGGCCCCGGATCTCAGAAAAGACCTCTCTTTCCAGGCGTTGAGGAAAGTTGTCTAACAAGCGGCCTCCCTCTGGCCAGGCTCGAGGAGCACAGAGGCTGATAGAGGTGCACTGGACCCAAATACATCAACTGCACCCCACGTGCATTGAGGAACTACTCTGCAGAGGCCCCTGCTGAAGGCTCTGGGCCCTGGAGCCTTGCCCCCAGGGGTCGTTGTCCTGCCCAGGGGCCTGAAACTGCCACCCATCCCGGGAGGACCTGGATCTGTCCCTCCATCCTGGCTCAGCCAGGCCCCCTCTCGGTGTGTTTAGGCAGCTTGTCATTACAAAATCTATTTTCTTATCTCCTACTATATCTATTTTTCTTATTCTTACTTAACGTGCTCCCCTGAAAATAAGAAAATCATTGGAACAATTTCCCTAAGTGTGGAAGATTAGTCTGAAATCGGCATTAAGGGGACTAATTACCTTCATTCTCCCACCTTTCCGACAGCCGTTTGTTAGCTGAGAGGACTCATTCATCTGCGGCTCAGGAAAGTCAGTTGGCACCAGGCTGCGGTGGATTCCCCGCTCCTGCTTCCACTCACAGGCTGTGTGTGTGTGTGTGTGTGTGTGTGTGTGTGTGTGTGTGTGTAGGGATCCAATTCAGAGTCGGGGCCGGATTGTGCTGGTGTGAGCTTCCCTGCACTGACTCACAGAATGACTTTGAGGAAGTCACTTTGTCTCTTTGGGCCTCAGTTTCCTGGTCGGTAAAATGACGGTGGTTTTTCTAAGTTCTTGTTACTGTGTGCAGTGATGCCTGCTCCCGGGGAGACCAGGCACTGCACAGCCGACCCCACCCACTCCTCATCCGCACAGTGGCCCCAAGGGTAGCTATTACCGTTACGCCGCGTACACAGCAGAAATCGGAGGATCAGAGAGGTTAGGCGACGTGCTTCCATCACGCAGACAGCGAGTGCCCCAGGATGGCTCTCCCAGTGAACATGGAGTCTGAAGACCTGGGCTCCAACCCCAATTCGAACTCATGCCAGTGGTGTGACTAGAGACACATCCCAGCATCTCTCTGAGCCTCAGTTTTCTCCTCTGTAAATTGGGGACAGTTATCATGCTTCCTGCTATAGGTGGGTGTGGGGAGGCCTGCATGTTGGAATGCGTTCTGAACGCGACCTGAAGTGAGGTGGCAAAGAAAGGGTGGTGAAGTTGAAGCTCATGTGAGGGAGGAGGACCAGGGAGGGGCAAAGACTTGCACAGAGCATGCTCGGAGTCTGGAAGCAGGGACAAGAACCCAGGTATCTGGACCCCAGCTCCTCTGTACCTGGCTAGCTGTCCCCACTCCCATCCTCAGCACTGAGAGCCTCCTTCCTGAACGAGGCCTTGGGAGGCATGAAGGCTTGTAACAAAGGAGCAAGTTGACAAATAGTGACACCCAGAGTGAGGCCAGGATTACTGGCTCCAGAGCCCAGGCCTGTGAACCTGATGTGGGGGAGGGGCCGTCACCCACCCCCTCCTGGGGGAGAACTCATTGAGGGAGGCGGATAAGCTCCGAGAACATCTTCCATTTTCCATTTAACCACCCAGTATTGAATTATAAATAATTCATACACCTGCCAAACATTTGATTAAAAGAACCCAATTCGCACTGCATTTGTCAAGGGGTAAGAATTGCATTTGGTGTTTTTTATTTTAATCTGTCCTTTAACTCTTTTACGAATATTTATTTATACTTGGCTGTCAGGTTTTATTCTATTTGCCCTGATTTTACTCTGGCTGTAGCTGGCATTTTTTCCTTTCCCTTTTTATTTTGTCACTTCTGCTGGGTAGTCTTGCATCTGAGAGCCCAGAGGTAATAAATAAGGAAGCAAGACTCCGTCTTGGCTCTCTCTCTGTACACTCGTGCCCCACCCCCTTCTCCGCCCACTGTTTATAGACCCCTCACTCCCCAGGCTGCTCCCCACCCACCCAGGCTAGTCTACTCTGGATCTAATCTGCTGAGTCCAGGGTCTCCTGGGCGCACACATCTCTGCCTCCCGACCTCTGCACCTGCCTTTCCCCTTCCATCCTTCTTTCTCGTTGCCAACCATAAAGTATGCACTCAGCAATGATCTTGTGAATGAATAAATGAAGAAGCATCATTAAAATCATCAGTGTCAGTGTCTTTGGGGACAAAAGGAAAGTATTGGCATTCATCAAGTCTGGCGATGAGAATAGGTTGTCACAGTGGACCTGAGAGCTAGACAAGCCCTAAGCCCCAGCTCTGCCACTTAGCAGCTGTGTGGATTTGGGTAAGCTACTTCAGCTCCCTAGGTCCGCATTCCCTCGCCTGCAAAAGGCATCTATAAAAACAGCACCCTCGTCAGAGATTAATATAAGAATGAGTGCACGTGCCCAGCACGCAGTAAGTATTCAAAAAATGGCAGCTGTGATTTTTAAGATAAAAACCCCTCTCTCATGCTGCTCAGATTCCCACCTGCCCCTCCTGCATCTCCCTTGAGTCTGAAGTTTGGGGCACATGGGATAGGATCTTGAATGCCAGGTGTAGGTCAACAGATGGGTCTCTGACCGACCAGAAAAGGAAGAGCTGGCCCCTCCCTCGTGCCGGCTACCTGCTTTCCCAATAATGCCCCGTGTTTGTCAGAGGGCTCACGCGGGTCGGTCTGTGAGTTGACATGAAAACTTGTTTCTGCCAAGTGATTCAGGGAGCCGGGAATTAACTTCAGACCTGTGTCAATCAGTGCTCTCTGCATACAAAGGGGCAGGCAGGGGTGTTGTTGCCCACGAAAGGTGTGTGTGCGATTTTTTTTTTTTTAGTTTATCCAACACATTATTATATGCCTTGTGTGTTTTATGTCAATCTCCTATAAAATCCTAGCATCTTTCAAAATCCAGTTCAGTTTCCTCCAGCTCCCCGGGCATCTCACTAGATTAGAAGGACCTCAGGGCCCCACGTGCCACCTGAGCTATCCACCACGGCCTCATCACAGGTCTCCCTGCCTCCCTTTCAAAGCCATACTTCACGCAGCATCTTCTGTAGGAGACCTATCTAACCATGTCACTCTCTTGATTAAACCTTCAGTGGCTCCCCACTGCCCTAGAGGTCACGTTCAAGATGGCCCTAGTGAACTAACACATGGGATCAAGAGGACCCTGGCTTGTGAGTGGGGTCTGCCACCCCAGCTCGATTGTGGTGACTTTTCCTGCTCTTATTGATAATTGAACTCCACTGATCATTTAAGCCAAGCCACGACTTTCCTGGGCACCTATTTTCTGTTGGGCACTGTGTCTGGCACAGGTTCTGGGTTGAGTCTGGCCCCTGCTTAGAGTAAAAAAAGCTGTAGGATGAGGAATGAACAGGAACCAATGTTCATGGAGTGGTTACTGAGTACACTTTGCCCACAGCAACCTGCAAACTAGGTATTATTTTGTAAAACAAGGAAGTGGCTTGCTCAAGGTCACCAGCTGGTATCCAAGGTCTATCCTTAGCAACATACTGCCTCCCAGAAACGAGTGAGTGAGGGTCTCAAGAGAAAGGGCAGCCTCAGACCACGTGGCCGAGGTCTTCAGGGCCAGCCCAAGTAGGGCTGTGGGACGCCTGGCTGGAGACTGAGGGCGCCCCTGAGGAGAGCTCGGAGGCAGGGTGGAGCCCCTAATGACAGCAGTGGCTGGGAAATGGATTAAAGGAGCCTGAAGCAGGAGAAAGAGAGGCCTGGGCTACTGAACCAGACAGGCCCAAGTTTGACTCCCAGCTCTGTGGCCACACACCACATGCGTGACCTGGGAAAAATCGCTTCACGTCTCTGCACCCCGTTTTCCTCCTCAAATGAACAGAAAATAAAACCCATCCCTCAAAGTCTCATTGAAAGGATGGAGTAAGGTCACGTGGGCAAAAAATGCTGTCAACTAGAAAATGAATTACACATTCTCTATGCACATACTAGTATAATTCAGTCCTCCAAACCAGCAAGGCAGGAATTTTTTAAAGTTGATTTCGTTTAAGAAATTAATTTTAATTTTGTAAGACATACATGAATCAGGACACTTTTCAATGACGCTTGAGCCCCTTTTACCACCTTCTCCAAGCTGGTCTCTTCCCCCTTCCTCAGCAGTCACGTGGCCATGAGCTTCGGTGTGCATGATTGCATACCATTTTTATACTTGAGCATACATTATATGTACCCACCGAAAATAAGCAGCATTGTTGTTTTTTTAAAATGTAAATGGATTCATACTAGATGTTTCATCACTCTGCAACTTGCTTTTTTCTCTCCAACAATGTTTTTGAAAGCTATCATGTTGATATATATAGCTCTGGTTCATTCATTTAAGTGCCGTATTCCATCGTATGAGCATACTCCATTTTTGTGTGTCGGTCCCTTCCTAGCAGATGCGGACACTGTTTCCCTGTCCCCCTTAGTGCCAGCAGTGCCGTGGTGACTGTCTGCGCACACATCTCCTGGGACGCAGGCCGGAGCTTCTCTAGCAGGATTTCCAGGGCAGGTAATAGATCAGGGTGGGGCTTATTAATGATGATAATAGTTATCATATGCCGAGCTTTGCCCATGTTCTAGGAACATCATCTCATTCAACCCTCGCAGTAAGACCACGTGGGAGCAGTGATCATGTCCAGTTTTCAGATGAGAAGGCTAAGGCCCAGAGACAGGCAGGACTCACTTGGAGCCACACGGCAAGGTTGGACAGAGTCTGGACCAGGACCTGGCTTTTCTCAGCCCAGCACACCCGCTACCCCAACAGCCATCTCTCCCTCTGCTCATGGGGGTTTAGGGCAGAATATCTGGAAAAACTAACTGGACCATTCTGGACCTAGAGTCCAGAACCCATAACATGCCAAGTGGCTTGTGTCTTCTGGGGATAGGAGAGGTGTCCATGTCATCTCCGGGCCAGGGGACTCATCTTGTCAGCGGGGAGGACCACCTCTCTTGAGTTTTTCTTGAGGCAGACATCAGGGGCTGAGGCAGCAGAGGCGGGGACTGGCAGGGGCATTGAACCATGGAATCTTAGGATCCTGAGCTGGCCCACCTACGAGGAGAAACTGAGGCCCAGGGGTAGGGTGGGGGTGGGGAGGCTGTATGGTCAGCCAGGGGATGAGCAGGGTTGGGAGGCTGCCTTGCCCCTGTCCAGGATCCCGAGCAGTTGAGCAAAGGAGCCTGGAAGCCTGGTCCAGAGTTAGTGGCCAACACAAGAAGCAAAGCCAGCCCTGACTGGTTTGGCTCAGTGGATAGAGCGCCGGCCTACGGACTCAAGGGTCCCGGGTTCGAACCCAGTCAAGGGCATGTACCTTGGTTGCAGGCACGTCCCCAGTGGGGGGTATGCAGGAGGCAGCTGATCGATGTTTCTCTCTCATCGATGTTTCTAACTCTCTATCCCTCTCCCTTCCTCTCTGTAAAAAATCAATAAAAAATAAAAATAAAAAAAAGAAGCAAAGCCAGGCACTGTCCCAGAAGGCCACAGCTAGACGGGAAAGGGAAGGAGGGGTGTATCCCGGGACCTTCAACCATCCCCCTGTCCTCACCACCCGTTATGGCAGAGGAGCCATCCTGGTCCCCTTTCTACCTGGGCTCCAGACCCCTGCTCTCCACTTCTGTACCATCTTCCTGCCGTGCCGGCTCCTCCCCATCAGCACTGAACACAGTCCTCTCTCCTTTAAACAGTCCCTCCCTCCCCCCACATTCCTCTCCAGGAGGCCCCCTCCCTCCTTCCCTTCTCAGCCCAACTTATCAACGTGTCTCCTTTCATTCCCTCCCACTCACTCCTCAGCCCACTCCAAGCTGGTGTCCACCCCCTTCCCCATCACAACTCTCACAGGCCCCACCATGGCCGGCACTACACCACGATGCTTCTGTTCCTCAACTCTGGTCCCTGCATTCTCAGGTCACCACCTTTGGTCTCTTACAACATCAGAAACCCAGGGGTCACACCATCCTCCAAATCCCTCCTCGCTGATCTCCCTGACCCCTCCCCCGTCTCCTGCTTCTCTTCTGCTTCCCTGATCTGCTCATTCTCCATCGTAGTTGCCATCTCCTCCTCCACCTGTTTAATTTGTTTAAAAACACATTATTAAGTTAAAAAAATACAAAGAGGTATTGAGAGAAAAATAAACACAAATGACTTTCAATTTCACCAACCAGTTATTCCCCCTCTGATATTCTTTAAGAAACAGATGTGGCACGTGTCCCACATGTGCTCTGGGTACAGAGCCTCCCAGGACCCCCACCCTGCCAGCTGCTCTCCAGAGGTAAACCCTGTTTATGATTTCCCATAATTCCTTCCAGAAAATGTTTTGCTCCTACTCCAGCACATGTGTGTGTATGTTCTTTTTATTTACCCTGAAGCAATCACACTAACAGCCTTTCTGTATTCCCCATTCTTGTCTCAAGCCATGGTGGTGTTTTTGTGGGCATAACGCCCAAGTCATTGGTTGCCAGCTTGAATTTCTCCTCTGGGTTCCAGACCTACATATTCAACTGCCCGGTTGGCATCTCCACTTGGGTGGCTTCCAGAGCCTCACACTTTTGGGGGGTCTAGCATCTTCCCTCACAAACGGGCTCCACATCTTACTTCTCCCGGCTCCGCCCACCCCTGTTTCCCCAAAAGGCTCTACCATTCACCCAAGCTAGCAGCCTGAGAGTCACCCCTGAAAGACTGACGTCACCTGTAGTCTGTCTCTGAGTCCAGGGTGTGTTCCTTAGGTCATTAGAGCCCCCTGTGCTTCAGATTCCTGGGGAATTCTTGTGAAGTGATAGTTCCTGCTGGTGGTCAGAGCCCTTTCTGGACACAGTATCTTCTCAGCAAATGCTGGTGTGATTACTATTGTTACCCATGACCCCTCCCTTGCCCAACAACCTATATTCAATCACCCGCAACTGTCCATTCTCTCAGCCTTCTGCCCAGCCTCCCCAGTCCTCACCAGCCCCTCCGTTCTGTTCTGCTCTTGGTATCTGGCATGATCCTAAATCCACGCTGTCACTCCCTTGGCTCAGGGCACAGCAGAGATCCAGCAAGAATGTCCCAGCTGTTTATGACCAGTGTCTTTTCTGATTGGTTAGTGCCCTGCTGAACTGACGGGTCATATTTTTGACGGGCCCGAGGTTCTGTGCAGTCCGCCACCAGCCTCCTCACCAACCCCATCTCTCTTTGGTCCCCTTATGGTTCATGTTTCAACTGGAGCCAACATCTTACATGTCTCCAAACAGGACACACTTTCTCTCTAACCCCTGGGCTTTCACACATACTCTTCCCTGGGCCTGAAGCTCTTCCTTCCCTCCTCCCCACCTGGCTAATTCCTACTTAACTACCCATCAGGTCATGCTCCGAAAAGACCCTCGCTCATCCTGCTCCCATAACAGCCTCTTGTAAAGTTGATCACACTCGCAATTTCTTGGTGAGTGTTTCCTCTCCATTTCTGACTTAAAATTCATTCTTGCCTATGGTTTTCCTACCACTAAAATGCCAGCCATCCAGGGACTAGATGCCTTTCACCCAGTTTACTGCTGTGTGCTCAGCTCTGGCCCAGAGGAGGGCATGCAGAAAACATTTGTTGATTCACTTACTAATTCAGCCGCTCAACAAATATCTGTCAATCACCTTTCTGCGCCAGGTACATCAGTGAATCAAACCATCGTGAATCCTATCCCTGTGAAGCATATATGCAAGTGAACAGAGAGACCAACAATAAGCACACTAAATAAGAAAACTGTGTGTTAGAGAGTGATAAACGCTGTGAAAAATCAGGAGATGAGAAGAGGGGGCTGGCGGAGCCTTGGAGAGGGGCTGCAATTTTAGATGGAGTGAGATTTGAACAAAGATACTAAAATGGGCAGGGAGGGAGCTCTGCAGATGTCTAGGGAAGCACATCCCAGGCAGAGGGAACAGCCAAGGCAAAGACTGTCAGGCAGGAGCACGTGGGCTGTGTTCAAGGAAAACCCAAAAGGCCAGTGGGCTGGAGCAGAGAGAGGGAGGGGGAGGGTAGGGGGGGAGGATGAGGCCAAAGAGGCTGGGGGCACAGATCATGTAAGGCCTTGTAGAAATGCTGGCTTTTATTCTCAGAGAAATGAGAGCCATTTCTTTTGACAGCTTTACTGAGATATAATTTACATACTATGAAATTCACTTGTTGTAAGCATACAATTCAATGATTTTTAGTAAATTACAGAGTGGTGCAGCCGCCATCACTATCCAGCTTTAATGTTTATTTTACCCCAGAAAGATCTTTTATGCCCATCCGCAGTCCGTCTCCATTCCCACTGCCAGCCCCAGCCAACCACTAAACGGTTTTCTATATATATAGTTTTGCCTTTTCTGGACATTTTACATAAACAAAGTCATAGAATATGTGCTGTTTTTTTCATCTAGCTTTTTTCATTGAGTATAATGGTTTTTAAGATGTGTTCATATTATAGCATATATCAGCAGTGTGTTCCTTTTTATTGCTTAATAGTATTCCGTTGTGTGGACATATGTTTTCATTTCTCTTGGGGAGATACCTAGGAGTGGAATTGCTGGGTCATATGGTAAATTTATGTTTCACTTTTAAAGAACCTACCTAACTGTTTTTCAAATGGGCTGCCATGTGGAGAATAGTCTACAGTGGAGCAGGAATGGAAGCTGAGAGACCAGTTGTTTAATTAACATAATTAATTAAATAAACCCATTGGGCTCAAAGAGAAAGGAGTTAGGATTGTCACCAGGTTGGCACCAAAGACTCTCATGGGGAACCCAGGCCAAGGAACCCCCGCCTGCAAACCCAGCCTTCCCAACTCCCGAAGGCTCGGAAGGCCTGTCTCACCCCCACCTCGCCCTCCGCACCACCCAACCCCCAGACAGCTGCCACGCAGCCGAAGCGTGAAAATCCCCAGTTTGGAGAAGAATCAGCATCAAGCATGACTGTTCGAAGCTACTGAGCCCTCTCCCCTCAGGGAGATGACAAAATTTTCTTTGCAATTAAAATTCCTTTGAAACTGGGACCCAGGAAAATGCAGAGGAGAAAGCTTTTTAAACCAGGGGAAATACTCTTCTTAGCAATTACCATGTGTGCATTTCAACAAAAGCAGTTCTCCTCCCCCCTCCTTGGAAACTGCCCCTGCCTGGGTTCTGCCTCTGCATTCACAGAGGGCCCAGGGGCCTCCCTTGGCTTTCAAAACTTTTCCCTGGCCAGTCCTGGCTTCTCTGCCCACTCTTAGCTCTTAGATTCGTCATACATTCCAGCCTTCACTTCGGCCGTTTACTTACAATGTGACTTCTTGTGAGTCCTCCCTTCCCAACCCAATGGCTCTTCTGCTAAGATTCAAGTCCATCTTCGTGCTCACTCTAGTCCTCTCCACTACCTCTGGCCATTGTCTCTCCCCACCTCACAGGGATCTTTCTGTCCTCTGAGCTCACAGCCCAGCCTCTCTGCACAGCTCACTGAACTCTGACCAGTGCTTTGTTGGAATCTTGGCCTGGGAATCTGATGTTCAATGCATTAGGAAGAGCAGGGATGTTGGAGACCTGGGTTCACTTCATTCATTCAATCAACAAATATTCATTGAGCCATGCATTTGCTAAACCCTAGGGATTAGCAATTTCTATGCTTAGAAATAGGAGGCTAGGTTTTCTGGACCAACACTTCAGTTGAAAAGAGCTAAGACTGCTGGATAAAATAGAAAAAGCATCTTATTAAAGCATCAAAGAGCTGACAAGTAGGCTCTTTGTAAGGAATTACCAGGAATTATCAGGTCAAAACTGAAGGGAAAACAGAAACCCAGAGAAGTTAAAGAACATGGAATCTGCTTTTGTCCTGAGGGTATTTGCTGATCTTGGAAATTTTGAATTTGTTTTTGATGATCTCACAGCAAAAAGGGAATTAAAATCAAAGTCCATGGCCTGTAAAAAGTGTGCAGTCAAGTAGGAGACCCTCAATGAAAGAAGCTAGGACTCCAGAGGGCTTCACCCTTAGGGTAAGGGTGAACCAAAGGTAACCCAGTCTTGGATCATGGATTGGCAGCCTCTTCCACACTACTTGAGTATGTCAGGAAACCTCAAGCCTTGAATTTCTTTTTTCATCTTCAACCTTGAATTTTGTCCAAAACAGTAACCCCACAGCCAAGTGCAAATCCTTGTTAGGAGAAAATACCTTCATCCTGGGCTTGAAATTCTTCCTAAATAAATAAATAAATAAATAATCCAAGAACAATGGCCAACACACAGTCAAAGATAACCAGACATTCCAGAAAACAATGAGCTAAGCACTAGAGCTATATTGTAAGCAAACAAATGACGTCCCTTGCTTCATGGGGCTTCATGGGCCTTGTATCAAGGCCACTAAGAATCCCTGCATTGCCCAGCAGAGTCACTTCTCTGTCGTTAGTTTACTTGCCTCCCAGCAGCTTACAACATGCTGACCTCTAGTTCCGCTCTTGGTTTCCATGACACCACAGTCTCTTGGATGGCCTCCAACTTCTCCGGCAGTTTCCTCTCAGTCTTTCTGCTTCCTTCTCCTCTAGTTCATTTCTGACGTTGGAATGCCCCAAGGATCACTTCTGGGCCTGCCCTCTATCTCTCCCCAAGTGATCTCATTCATTTCCTCGGCATTAAATATCACCTACATGCTGATGAACCTCAGATTTATATCCCCTCTCTTTGGGATTCCATACTATGCCATCCAACTGCCTGCTACACATCTCTGCTTTCATGTCTCGTGAATGTCTGAAACGTAACATACCCGAAAAGGTATTGTTTCTTCCCCCAACCTTTCCTCCCCTAATTCACTCCATAATGGTGTCACACCATCCAGTGTCAAGCCAAAAATCTGAGTCATCCTGAATCCCTAATTTGAATTCAGGTAGTAATAGACATGATGCAGAGTAGTCAACATAGAGAGTTATTTAAGAATTAAAGTGAACTAGACTTGATAGATTGTCCATTGTGGGGTGCAGGGTTGAGAGCTGTCAATCATGACTTCCAGCCTCTGGTTGGATCATCTGACAGATGTGGTCACTGAGATGGGCACCCTAAAGAACAGGCACGTTTTGAGGAAGAAGAGCATATGTTTGACTTTGGATGGGTTGGGTTGGAGGTTTCCCAGAGGCATCTAAGTGGGGGTATTGAGGGGATAACACCTGAGCTTCAGAAGGGAGGTTGAGACTAAGTTTGGGAGTTACCATAGTATTGATAGTCATTGAAGCCATTGGCATGGGCTGAGATTGCCCAGGAAAAGATTGAGGAGTTTGGAGGTGGGATAGGGGAGGATGAGCCTACAAAAGAGCTGCAGAAGGCATTATTACAGCAGTAGAGAAAAAACAACAGTTGTCTAGTTGTGTGTTTCAAATGCTGCTGAGAGGTTGAGGAAAAGGAAGAGTGGAGAACATCCATTGAGTGTAGCAAGATGGCGGTCACCGGTGACCTCTGTGAGCCATCTTGATGCCGTGTTGGGGATGACAGCCAGGTGGCAGCGGGTGGAGGAGAGAGTGGGGGCGAGTAGAGGAGAGAGTGAGTGCAGTCGGTCTTCGGAGAAGTTCTGCTGTGAAGGGAAGGGGCTGGGAGCTGCCAGGAAGGATGTGCTTCTTTTGTTTTGTTTTGTGTTTTTAAGATGGAGTCTACTTGAGCACATGCAAGTTCTGATGCTCAGGAGCCCATTAGAGAGAGGTGAAGTTCATGCAGGAGAAGGAACAATCTACAGATGCCAGAAGGTGTCAGCTGGCTCCTGAGCGCAGATAGGGGACTGACCTCAGACAAGAGGAGGGGCATTTTCTCTGTTGCAAAGGGCGAGAATGGAGGACGGACACAGATGTGTTTCCTCATCTATAAAATGGGGATAATAGTGCGTGCTTCAGGCGGGGTAGGGATTTGATGAATGGATGCTGATAATGGGCTCAGCCCAGGGTGATAATTACAGGTGGTAAAAGCTCTACAAACATCAGCTGCTGTTATTATCTTTCATTCTCACAGCTCTGATCCACTCTCACTTGTGGGTAATAATAATCAAGCCTCACCTGGTTACAGCACTTGATTCTCTCCAGAGGATTCCTTTCACATTCGTCATCTACCTGCGCCTCACAATAAACCTGGGAAGATTTATTTTCCCGGTTTTATGGACGAGAACGCTGCGGCTCAGAGAGGGGAAGCGCCTTGACCATGGTCACACAGCTGGTAGCAGGAGAGTCGGGGGTTCAGTCCAGGTCCCACTCCCAAGCCCACGCTCTCCCACGCCTTCTCTGTAGAGATGGATGCACATTGCAGCCTCCCCACCACTGTGCGGCCCCTGCGGTACAGCCCGGTATGTGAACTCCGTTTTCCTCAATATTTGCAGTGCCCCGTGGATAAAGGGATGGAGGGATCCAAGACTAGAAGCTATAGCTTTAAATTCAGGAAGGAGGGGATGAAGGTTTGCACAAGGTGCTTGCCTTCTTGTTTCAGCCTGGGGCGGGAGATTAGGGGAGAAGATGCCCTGTCTGCCAGCTCCATTGCTTGTCAGGAGAGAGAATAAAGACCTGCCAGCAGTTGCTGCCTATCTGTCACCCAGACAGGGCCCTGCTCCGTCTTGGGGCACAATTTGGCCAAAGGAGTTTGCAGTCTGCAGCCCCAGCTGTTCTGACCTAGGGATGTAAGACCCGTGAGAAATATTCTCTCCCTCCATCCTCCTATCTATTCAGGCAAAACTAGGTCATAATGAGTGTTCCCACCTCCAAGTAAGACCTAGCTCCTCCCCGAGGTGCTCAACATGGCCACATCACTTTCTACCCTCTTCCCCATCTCCCTTACCCTCCTCCACCCGCACTCTGAATATTTCTTCCTCCAAAACTTAGCTCAAGCAGTTCCCTCAGCCTGGCATTCCCTTCCCCCTTCGCTCTATGTGGTGAGCTCCAACTTACTCTTCAAGGAGCAGTTCAAATGTTACCTGCTGCAGGAAGCCCTACTGACTCCCTTAGATAAAACCAAGCCTTTATTGAGCACCTACTATGTGTTGGTCCATGGGTTAGGCTCTGGGGTATAGCTATGCATCAGATCCTGGCCCTGACTCCAGAGTTCAGGATTGCAATCCAGGAGGAAGAAGTGACAAAGCTGGAGGTCCCTTGGGGATGTGGATGGGAAGCTGCAGAGGAAGTGGGTCATGATAACTCCTGGTGGGCAGGCTTGGGGCAGGGCAAGTGCTGACCTCAGGCCCCAGACCCAAGAATACAAGTGGCAAGCAGTTTCCCTGGCCACCCTCGTGTCTCCCTGGTATGTGAACGTGTCTTGAGTGTCTTCTGTCTGCTCATCTAAACAAGACGCGTGGGCTGGAGGGAGGCAGTGTGGAGCAAGGGGAGCACTGAGTTAGGAGCATGGCTGTGGATGATAACAATCAAGCTCCCCGGTTACAGCACTCGATTCTATCCAGGTTGCCTGTGTGACATTGGACAAGGCACCTGACCTCTCTGGACCTTATCTCCACAGAATGTTACTGGAACTAAGACCTGCCTCATTTGGGTTGCTCATAAATTAAGTGGACTACACATGTGAGATGCTCAGAATGGTGGTATCAAGCATTCAATAGATGTTAGCTATTTTATTACTATGTATTAATTTACTTGGCAGAAGATTTGGGTCCATTATCAGCTCCCCTGTTCACTAGGAAAATTCATCCCCTCTCGGAGCCTGTCTCCATCAGAAAATGAGGCAAGTAGTAGATTTCCAGCTCTGATATTCAGGGACATGAATGACTGGGGGTGGACAATTGTAAGGGGAGGGAGGGATGATATAAGAAAGAACCAATTGGCAAGGATGTGGAGAAAAGGGCACCCTAGTGCACTGCTGGTGGGAATGCAGACTGGTATAGCCACTGTGGAAAACAGTATGGAGGTTCTTCAAAAAGTTAAAAATGGGACTGCTGTTTGAACCAGTGATCCCCCTTCTGGGAATATATCCTAAAAAATCAGAAACACCAATTAGAAAGAATATATGCACCCCTACGTTCATTGCAGTGTAATTAATGATAACTAAGATCTAGAAACAACCCAAGTGCCCATCAGTAGATGAGTGGATAAAAAAGCTGTGGTACATTACACAATGGAATACTATGGGGCTGTAAAAAAGAAGGAGCTGTTATCCTTTGAGACAGCATGGAGGGTATTATACTAAGCGAAATAAGCCAGTCAGAGAAAGACATGATCTCACTTATATGTGGAATCTAATGAACAAAATAAACTGACAAACAAAATAGGTCTAGAGGTATGGATGCATGGGACAGAAGAACAGACCTTGGGTGGGGGGACAGGAAGAGATTAACCAAAGAACATATATGCATATATACATAATGCATGGACACAGACAACAGTATGGGGAAGGCCTGGGGTGGGGCGGGGGTTGGCTGGAGGGGGACAAAAAAAGAGAAAATGGGAGACATCTGTAATACTGTCAACAATAAAAAAGAGGGAGGAAGGAAGGAAAGAAAGAAAAGAAAAGAAGAGGGAAGAGACCCAGGGCAGAGCTGGGCACGGAGCAGGGAGGAGACCCCCAAGCAGCCTACAGTGTCCATGAACCTCAAAA
The DNA here is from genome assembly GCF_028538775.1 of Myotis yumanensis. NCBI lineage: Eukaryota > Metazoa > Chordata > Mammalia > Chiroptera > Vespertilionidae > Myotis > Myotis yumanensis. The sequence continues at coordinate 68,563,600 of NW_027223758.1, forward strand.
GGTCGGTTTGTAGAAGGGAGTTAGCAGCTGCATCATGGAGGACCTTAAATGATAAAACAATGCTTCTAAGGGATGACAGGGCTTGATCAATTATTTACAGATTGTGTCCAATCATTAGAGAGATAATGGGCCCCTCTGCAGAGGCAGTGATCTCCCCATCACTGGAGGAATTCAAGCAGAGGCTGAGGCCCAAGAGAGAATTCAGACATCAGATGGGTGGGACAAGGCCTGCAGTGGTTCTCAACCTTCCTAATGCCGAGACCCTTTAATACAGTTCCTCATGTTGTGGTGACCCCCAACCATAAAATTATTTTCATTGCTACTTCATAACTGTAATTTTGCTACTGTTATGAATCGTAATGTAAATATCTGATATGCAGGATGTATTTTCAGGGGTCGCGACACACAGATTGAGAACCGCTGTGGGGTCTGAAACCCTCTAAGAGACTCTAAAACCCTCCAAAAGCAGCAGTTGGAGGAAGAGGCAGTGGCTTAAGTGGGACTTCAGCGCTCCAGCCCTGAAATCGGCTGCTTCCTCTGTGTGTGACCTTGGTGGTTGACCTTGGCCCCAGTTTGCCCATCTACAACACGGGGCTGATGACAGTGTCTGCTTCATGTTGAGCATGTGGAATAGATGTGACAGCATCGACACGCTTGTTCTTGCTGGGGTTACTATTACCTCTCTGCCTTGGCCTCCGGAAACCCCTCCCACTGTTTGGCCTCTCCTCTCTCCGATCCTAGGAGGAAGTGGACACCCTGGAGTCTGGGGCTCACCAGGCTCCAGCTCAAAGCCTCCCTAAGGAGCTTGCCATGGTTACCAGCCGCCTGAAAGGAGAGGCCATAAATCCTGAGCCTGGGTGGCGGGAGGGAGCGAACCCGTCTGAGGGGCGGGAAGTGGGGCAGCTAAGTGGAATTGAATCTTATTTAAGGAGGAGGCCCACGCCTTCCCGGGGTCTGTAATTTACTGCGAGGTTGACAACATGAAAGCAGAATTTTCAGTGGCATAATCGCTTGGACCTCAGGGAACCGTGGGAGATGAGCTGCGAGGCAGGCGGTGGCAGCCAGGCTTTCAGCGAGATCCCGGAGCTGATCCCGCTGTGATCACAGCAGGTGGCAGCCAGGGGCACAGGGCTCAGAGCAGGGGCCAGGGCCTGGCTGGCTAAGCCCAGGGCTCAGGCCTCGGCTTGTCTGCTGTCATCTCCAGGGCCAAGGTCAGGCCCTGATTTTTCCAGCAGATTTTATGTAGTGGAACATGCAGCCCAAGATGGCTGTGACAGTGGCTGCTGACAGCCCTCAGCCGACCCCTTCTCAGGGATTGCACTCAGCCAGCGTCAGCTGTCTCACTCAGGCCACGCCCCCTGGATGGGGGGTGGGGGTAACCTGGGTGGGGAGGGGTCTGGAAGCTGCAGGATTCAAAGGCTGGGCCCCTTGCCTCAAACGTGGGGCCTGGAAGCCACAGAGTGCCCCATGGGACCAGCTGAAGCCTCACAGCTCAGCTTCTCCCTCTGCTTGGCCCTGTCTCCCTCGCCCCTTCCATGGTGTGGCCCAGACTCTTCTCAGTGAACCTGCGGGAGGCGGATCTCTGTCCAGGAACCTTTTCCAGGGAGCCAGATCGAAGGCCTTCCATCACCAGGAAGCTTTTGTTGTTGTTGTTGTTGTTAATCCTCAGTGGAGGATATTTTTCCTTTTTTTTTTTAAGAGAGAGTGAATGAGAGGGAGACACACACAGAGAGGAACATCAATGTGAGAGAGACACATTGATTGGTTGCCTCCCACACATGCCTGACCAGGGCTGGGGATCGAACCTGCAACTGAGATACATGCCTTTGACTGGAGTTGAACCTGGGACCCTTCAGTCCGCAGCCAATGCTCTATCCACTGAGCCAAGCCGTCTAGGGCAAGAGGCTTGTTTTAAAGCAGCATCTGTGTGTCATGCTGGGTTAGGGTCACAAAGCCTTCTTCCCTGATGGGGAGATTGAGGCCCAGAGAAGGAAGACGCTTATCCAGGAGCTCATGATATTAGGGGCAGAAGCAGGGATGTCAGACTCCGGCCCACTAGTCCAACTCCTCCATTTTACAGATGGGAAGACCAAGGCCCAGAGGGTTGGGGAGGGATGTGATTCACCATCTATCACAAGGCGCAGGGCAGAGTAGGTAATGAAGGCAGTGTGCTGGGGTGAAAGCTCACAGCTTTGGAGTTGGGTCCCAGCCACGTGGTCTCAGGCCTCTGTTTTTCATCAGTCACTGGAGAGACTACCAGTAAAGCCCATCTCAGGAGGATGGGGTGAGGGTTGCCTAAAATAATGACAATAAGACCTCTCACTGGCTGTGTGTGGAAGGAGCGCTTCACATACATCTTGATGAATCGCGATGAAGATGTATCGCTCATAGCAGGTGCCCAGTGCTTGATCTCCGTTTTACAACCACCTGGTCTGGGGGCTCCCCGGTCAGCATGGGAGTCTGCGAGGGAGCTCCTCCAGACTTGGGGCCGGCTCCGGGGTCAGACTTTCCTAGTTTGAGTCCCGGATTCCCACTTCCTGGCCGTAACGTTGGTTAGTTACTGTACCTCTCTGTGCCCCAGTTTCTTCATCTGTAAAATAAGAATAATAAAACAGACTGTGACACAGACAAAACCTGGTAACTCATGTAAAGTGCTTAGTGCTGTGGTTAATAAGCACAGCCTCTTATTTTGAGCTCATCAAATCTGAGTCTTGACACAAAGAAGCACCCATAAATGTGCCTTTTAGTGTTATCATTGCTACTGAATCAGATGCTTCGGGGACCTGGGGACATGTGTTTTGAACAAGTCCTCCTTGCAATGCTGCCAGCATGACCCCGGCCCTCCGACAAGCCTCAGGAACCACAGTTTGACCTCCCATTGTACAGAAGCCCAGCGAGGGAGGGGTCTTGCCCAAGGTCACCCAGCATGGCTGGATCAGAGCCAGGCTTCAGCCTGTCTCCTTGCCCTCCAGCCTAGAGAGCTTTCTCCTGTACCGCAGAGGGACAGATTCCTAATGTCCTCTGCTCAGGTTGCAATAAAAATTAACTACCCTGAATATGAGCATCATCAACGCAGCTCCAAGAGAGGGGACTAAGGGAGACAAATGAAATGTGTCACACATGCTCCTGGGGTATCCACGCAGGCTCTCGAATGACTCTTTGGAGGGCCCCACCCTCTTAGGACCCCCACCAGCCTGCTGGTGTCCTCTGCTGGGGCCTGGGTGAGACCTGATGCTCAAGATGGGTGCTCCACAAGACTTTGAGCGAGCAGGGCTGAGGGTGGGGCTTGGCCCTTGTCCAGCCCAAGTTCCCGTTTCCCCTCCCCACTCATTTGTGCATCTAACAGGTGGCTGCAGGACCACTGGAATGTTGTGTTTTACCCTCTGGGGTAAGGGTGAGAGGTGAGGCCTTCTCCCCAAGGTTTCTAGGGGCAAAGGGCTCTGCTGACGACCCCCAATCTCTGTCCCCAGGGATCCTCTGCACAGATGAGCTTTAATAGACTCAAGTCTGGGGGGCCCTCCCTCTGGCGGGACCTATGTATTCCAGGAGCTGGGTCAGGGAGGAAGCGACCCAGAGGCAGCATCCAAGAGCTGGAATTGTGTGTGTGTGTGTGTGTGTGTGTGTGTGCGCGCGCGTGCGTGTGCTGTGAGCAGATGCAGCAGACAGAACAATGGGAGACAGACAACCAAGGAGTCAGAACAGGGGAGAAGAAGATGGAAGGAAAGGGAAAGATTGACTAGAAGGAAAAGCAGGAGACGGGAAAGGAGAGGAAAAAGGAGAACGGATACAATAGATACATAAATTGGGGCACAGCCATGCAATGGAATACAATACAGCAGTGAAAAGGAATGCATGCAAGAACAAATCCGCATCTCAAAAGCGTAATGCAAACAAGATGCAACAGAATGTTTGCAATATGGTTCTAGCTGTGTCAAGCTCTAACACAGCACGGCTATATTAAGACTGTAGGAATGCATAATTAGGTGGTAAACTATACAGAAAGGCAGGCAATGGGTAGCATCAAAGCCAGGTGGAGGGAAGCAGTGGGTTATGGTCGAGAAGGGACGTAGTGGGGCACTTCTGAAGAGGAGCTGATCTTCAGTGTTCTGATCAAAGGGTGGATCCGTGGGGTTCATCTTGTAATTATTTGTTAAACTCTGCATTTATGATTTATGCACTTTTCATTATGAATGTTGAATTTTACCATTTTAACTGATTACAAAAGAAGTCCAGAAAGAGGAGGAAGGTGAGGGGAGGGAGCCGTGAGAGGGAGAAGGGCCTCCTGGGGCTCTGCTTGGCTGGCAACACAGCGGGCCCTGCCCCCCATTCGGCCACGTTTGTAAAATGGAATAAATATTGACACGGCCAGGATGGTATTCAATTTGTCCTGATCACTGGGCTGCGGTGAGTTCTGACAGGGCGCGGTGTAAAACAGCAGCTCGGGATGTAATTTCTACTGTCAACATGATGTACAGCGGGCTCTGCCTGCGGCACCGGCGGGCGGGCAGGGCGGGGGCAGGGCAGGGAGACAGGTGCAGGCTGGGGGCACCTGGGGCGCAGGGTGCCAGGCGGGCCACCTCTGGTCAGGTGAGCAGTGGCAGCCAAGGGGTGTGTGTGTGTGTGTGTGTGCGCGCGCGTGCGTGCGCATACACGCGCATGCATGCATACATGTGTGTGTTCATAACTTGTTGGGAGGTCAGGCCCTGAGGTCAGGCCCGGGAGCAGTGTCAACAGGTGTTGCAGGAGGGACATGGTTCATGCTCAGAGCCAAGTGCAGGCCGTTCCTTCCCAGCAGCCACTAAGCACCTCTCTGCTTATCCTCATTGCCCTCCTCCTGCCACAGCCTGTGTGAATGTCAGATCCACACCAACCAGCTGTGTGACCTTGGGCAAGTCCTGCAACCTCTCTGAGCCACTGTCCCTCATTCTGTAACGGAAATTTGAAAAAGAGCTGTCGTGAGAATTCAATCAGACCTTTGATATAAAGCGCCTGCATGGAACTAAGTGTTGCCTCTTATTATGAGCTAATTGGATGGCACCATGCCTGGCACACGGTAAAGGCTCTATAAATGTTATCTATCTCACTGACGCAGAATCAGCTCAGTATACGCACCTTGCCTCCCTTTCCTCCTTCTCTGTTCCTTTGATCTGCCAAGGCTGTTCCCCAAAGGAACAAAGCTCGGGACAGACCCCACTGTGCCCCGTTGCCCCAGCATTCTTAGTTAAGTGGAATGGAGTTGTGACGGGGTGATACTCAGTGTACCTTATGGGGCTACAATTGTGAGGTGTAGGCAAGGTAAGGCACAGAGAGTGCTTGAACAGTGCCTGGCTCTGAGTAGGTGATCAGTACATGTCGGCTAAGACCAAAACCCAAACAAGGAGTCATTCTCGATGTCACTCCCCCTCTTCCCTACATCTGATTCATCGCCAGCCCTGTCCATTTTGCTTCCTAAATATATCAAACCTGTCACCTTTTCTCCTTCCCACGGCGGCCTTCCTGATCTGCGCCTCCACCACTCTCTCTCCCAGACACTGCCCCCACCTCCTCACTGGCCCCTGCTTCCAGTCCTTCGAGTGGCGTCTGTCCTCTAAGTGGCAAGCACAGTGAGCGCCTTAAAAACACAAATCTGATCACCTCTCCTTTGCTAAAAACCCCTTAATGCCTTCCTCCTGTTCTCGAGCCAAATCTAAATCTCTAAGCCTCTTTGTATCAGCCGCTCCCCCTCACACTCGGAGCTCTGGCCCTCGAACATTCAGTCCGTTGAGTGTGGCTTTGCACGTTCGTTATCTGTGTCTCGCATCCTTTTGGTTTCCGTTCCAAAACCCTTTTCTCAGGCCATTGCCCTCACTGACCACACCCATCCCTCCCTAGTGACTTGTGTCTCCTACTAAGTCTGGGGTCCCTGGTACTTTCTCTTTGTGGAACTTGGCCAGTTGGTAATTGTACATTCACTTGTGATATTATTGCATTAATAAATGTATCCCCCCTTGCGTGTGAGTGCATGCACGCGCATGTGCACACACACACAGAATGGAAGGCCTTGCTACATCCTCAGCCTCTAGCACAGTGCCGGCATATACCAGTAGTAGGTGCTCAATAAATATTTGATGAATCAATAAATGGAACAAGCAGGAGGAAGTGATACCAAAGAAAGACATTACAGTTGCAGTAACCAAGCAACTCCATCACCTGTCCTCCATCCATCCATTCACCCATCCTTTGTCCGTTACTCACACATTCAGTAGCACCCACTCTGAGCACGGCACGGACGTATGAGCTGAAGGCAGAGAGCGGCATGGAGGTGCTTGCAGCCAGCACCTCCACGCTGGGTGCTGAGACCAAGCCCAGGGAGAGCGTGGTTCTGAGCCATGGCTCATGAGTGAGCTCAGTAGGGTCACGGGGAGGAGGCAGAGAGACTAATGGAGGAGAGGGCAGTTGGCCTGGGCCCTGAGAGGAGGGTCAGGGTTGGAAGTGGGGCAACAAGGGAGAAGGACACTCATGGCAGAGGGAACAGCAGGAGCAGAGGCCCAGAGACATGAAAGTAGTAAACAGTTTGTGGTTCCATCTGCCCAGAGAGACGGATACATGAGAAGATGGGGGTGACAATAAGCACAGTGGGCAGGCCCACATCTTGCAGGGCCTTGAGCAGCTGTGTGGGTAGTCGCTAAAAGTACAGGCTTTGGAACTCCACAGGCCAGGATTCAAATCCTGGCTCCACAACATACAACTCGTGTGACCTTGGGCAAGTCACTTGGACTCTTTGTGCCTCAGTTTCCTCATCTGAAAAATGAGGGCAAATAACAGTACCCACTCAGAGGACTATATGTGGAGTCATTGAGCATGAAAAACCCTGTGCTGCTCTGAATGGTAACTAAGGAATGCCAGGTCCAAATCTGGACTCTATCTTAAAGCTGAAAGGGAGTCGGGAGATTTTAAACAGGAGAACATTACAGATCAAGCTGGGCTTCGTGAAGGCACACCTGGCAGCAGGCTCAGCATAGACGGGGGCAAGACTGGGAGCCTCGGACCAGCCTTTGCAGATGGGATAACCATGTATATAGGGTGTGTATGGCCCCAGGCTGCACATCCCCTCTCCCCTGACCTCCCACCTTTGCCTCCCTGGGTAGTGGTTTGGCTACCAAGCTCATAAGCTTTGGCAGATACATCCTGACCTCACACACAAACACACTCAGAGATGTAAAGCCCGTATGGAACAGGGCCCCAAGCAGATACTCTATACTTACTGAGCACCTACTGTGTGCAGGGAGTTGTTCTAGGTACTGGGATATAGCACATGTGTGCTGCCCTGCCCTTAAACACATCTCTAGTGATGCAAATGCACACGTGCTCAGGCGCACACATGCTTGTGCATGTTGAGGCACGCCCAGGTAGTAACTGGGGGCAGGGCAGTGAGAGGAGAGCAGAGACTGGTGCCTCTGCCCAGCATCCCTCCATAGCTCAACAGATCCCGCACTGCACGGGTCCATTCTGGCCCGGAGGGAGAGAGCACTTCCCCAGGGAGAAGGCAGCAGCCAGTGCAGTGAGCTCTGGGCTCAGGATCCAGCGGGCACAGTGCCCTTGGGACTCAGACAGGGCAGACAGGAGCCAGACTGGCAGACCTGGGAGCCAGGTGAGCATGGAGACATGACATGCTAGTACGTGCCAAGCTAGTGTGCAGGGAGGGAGTGAATGAACAAATGAATGAACAAATGAATGAACTGCCTCTTCCTGCATCGCCCTCCCCCAAGACACCAGCTCAGCACCAGAGCAGGAGGCAACCACAGGGTCAGCCCTGTACAAGTCTTCACTCTTGCTGGGATGAGGTGCACTCATGGGCCTCATAGCAGCTGTTAAATAAATACATGACTGAATAAATGCATGACTGAGTAGACAAGTATCTGTGAACCCCTTTCACCTGGTCAAAATACTTTGCACATAGTATCCAGTAATATTTGGGACCAGAAATAATAATAATACCAAGAATCATTATCATTCCAGCAGCTAACATTTATTGCCAAAGACCCCTTCGCATGCATCATCTCCTTTAGTTCTCACATTGGCCCTAGGAGATGAGCACTATTATTCCCATTTTTCAGGTGAGAAAACTGAGGCTCAGAGAAATGGAGCCAATTACCAAGATCATACATACAGTCAAACAGTGGAATTTCAACTCAAACCCTGGTCCGACGTTGGACCCCATCCCATGGTCTTAGGTCCCCTGAATGTTAAATTCTGCCCCAGAGACACGGCTAGAAGATTATCAGGAAGTTCGCAGGAGGCAGGGATGAGAAGCTCCAGGCTCCCCATAAAGTCTCTCCTGCCTGGGGGTTCCCGTGCCCAACCCCTCTTCTTGGTCTTGGCAGAGAGAGAGCTGGGAAACCAATGTGGAATGGCTAGGATAAGAAGCCCTTCCTTTGTCCCCAGGGAGACAGCCAGATGACAAAGGAGGGCCTGGAGCCACTGAGCTGGCAGTCGTACAGCCTTGGCAGCAGTGGTACCCAGGCACCGAGAAATCAAGAAAGGACATGCTGGCTATCCAGCCCAGGCTCTGGAAGGACACAGTGTGGACAGTGGCGGTGAGGCCCAGAGCCTTGGCGAGGCCACAGCAAATCGGCAAGGTTGGCAGCTTCTCGGTGACAGGGAAGACATGTTGCCCAAGCAGCTCCCCAAATCTGCTGGAGGCAAGACTGTCCTGAGTCCCTCACAGGCCCCAGCTCTGCCAGGTCTTTGCGAGAAGGGGTGGGGGGAGAGGGAAGAAGGAAAAGGCATGGTCTCTGTCCTCCACAAGCTTCTCATCACAGATGACAGGGCTCCCAGAGGAAGACCCAGCCAGGTGGGAGGCCGTTCAGAGGAAAGAGAGGAAGAGTCTGTAGGAAGTGGGGCCTGGGATTCAGTGGTCCAATCACGTCTTCAAGGACACAGATGGTTCCATCTTTGCTTGGTAGGTTCCTTCGGCCTCTTGGAATGGCTCCCTTCACTGTCCCCAAATGGCTGCTGTAGCTCCAGCTGTCACCTCCTCACACATGAACAAAAACAAACAAAAAAAATGTTTCTTCTCAAGACATCTCTTTTCAAAAAGTAAAAAACTTTCCCAGAAGCTTCCCAACAATTATCCCTTTATATTTTATTGGCCAGAACTGTCACATGATACTTTCTAATCCAATCAGTGGTGAGGAGAGGGGAATGGCTCTTATTGGCTTAGATTAATCATTGTTTGCAAGGGAGGGGCTGAGCACATGACCAAGCTGAGGTAGGATGAACTGAAACTAGAAAGAAGGATAGGGGGATGAATTGGCTGTTTGCCAATCTTTTATTTTTCCCATCACTCTCTTTTACACACCATGAAAGTCAGGCTGCACTATTCAGTGCTTCTGTTCATGCCCTGAGGTTTCCTCTGCTCATGCTCCGCTTTCTTCATGTACTTCCCTACCTCATCTCCCCACGTCCAATCCTCCTCACCTTTTAAGAATCACCTCCTGTGCCCCTCTTCCAGGCAGCCCGCCGTGGTTACCCAGCTAGACACGAGCTCCTCTGAGTCTTTGTTCATGGTTTTCCTATACTTCCCATGTTTTCATGCTTTATTTTGGTTCGTTTGTTTTTATATATTTCTCCTATTCATCTGTGAGTATGTGCATTTAATTCACAGGGCTTGGCACACAGTAGGTCTTCACTAGATGTTGGTCCACTGGGTAAATGGGTGACTTCAGAGATTTCTCTCATTAGAATCTGGTGACTTTGCCACAGGCCTGTTAAGAACAGGGCAGCAACCTTAGCTTATTAGAACACCAAACCTCCCCACGGCTCAGCACAGGGTTTGGCACACAGTAGGAGCTCAATAAATGTTAATTGAATAGATAAATGAGTAAATGGCACACACCAGGTGTGTAGTAAATCCCAAATGAATGTTGCCACTCTCTATCAGCGGTGGGGAACGTCCCAAGAAATCATTTGGTCTGGCCCTGCCAAGGTACTAGGGGTGAGTTAATTAGATGTTTGACCAAATATAGCAGGCTAATTTTTAAGTTGATAATTTTGTATGGCCCAAAAATGATGCTATAAATATCCAAATGGCCCTTGGCAGAAAAAGGGTTCCCCACCCCTGCTAGATGGTGAGCTCCTGGAGGGAGGAATTATGTCTTTACATCTCTGTCACCCCTAGGGTATCTAACTCCGTGTCTGGCCCAGAGTGGATGCCCTGTAAGGGTTTGTGGAATGAATGCATGTCTCTACCCTAGGCTGTAGGCACCTTGAGAGCAGGGATCACATCTGGCCTGCTTCCAGGCTGTTGAGCAGCACTTACCCGTGGCGCTGCCGCCATGCATACGGAAATATGACATCACCAGCTGCTAAGTAGTTGCCGCCCCAATTGCCTGAAGTCCATCCAACCCTGGTCATCCTACACCAGTGATGGCGAACCTTTTGAGCTCGGTGTGTCAGTATTTTGAAAAACCCTAACTTAACTCTGGTGTCGTGTCACATATAGAAATTTTTTGATATTTGCAACCATAGTAAAACAAAGACATATTTTTTATATTTATTTTATATATTTAAATGCCATTTAACAAAGAAAAATCAACCAAAAAAATGAGTTCGAGTGTCACCTCTGACACGCGTGTCATAGGTTCGCCATCACTGTCCTATACCCTGCCGCAGAGACCCCTGGTGGTCCCCAGGTTCCAGCGCCCAAAGGGGTCATCCCTGGCTCAGCAGGGGGCTCTTAAACCTGCTTCTGCAGCCACGGGGTTGGTGTCCATGCTGTACCGAGTTGTTATATTTCCCATATTGTCCCTGCACACTGTGTACCCGCCAGAGCGACAGAGCCTCAGTGGGACCCAGAGCACAGCAGGTAATGGAGCACTTCCTGAAGGCTGACACTGTAGGGAATTCTCCCTCGGGCTGTGTGGGAGCTGGGAGTCAGGTGAGCACAGCCCAGGTGGGGACTGGGGCTGAGCCCTTCTTCTCAGATCCACTAGCAAAACTCGTAGCTTCAGGCAGCAGCACAGCAGAGCCTCACCTGTTCTTCTTGGAGGCTCAGGGTCCAGTGGTCCTTGGAGGATGGCAGCCCTGTCACAGCCCCAAGGCAGGAGCGATGAGGAGGGGGGAGGAAGGGGTTCCAAGGTGGTGTCTGCCTGACTCATCCAATGCAGCTGGTAGCATTCCTTGGACACCGAGGCATGTCCTGAGCCTCTGTCCTGAGCCCTCCCTGCTGGGTAGGGGTGGGAGCCAAGGAAGCAGGCAAAACAAACCTTGACAAATCCCTAAAGGCCCATCACCCACCCACACATAGGTCTCCACCCACTTTCCTCCCAGTCTCTCTTGATCACACTGCAGTCAAAACGGCACACCCACCACTCCACCAAAATAGCTTTCATCAAGGCCACTAACGACCTCTGTGTTGCTAATGCGATGGCCAGTTCAAAGTCCGCATCTGACTTGATGTCTCGGGAGGGTGACCGTATAATTTATCATCCAAGCCGGGACTAAAAGGGGGTGGGACATTCTTAATAGTTACGCCAGGACAACAGATGCAAAGTAAAACCGTCACAGGCAAAGCTGGACACCCAGTCCCCCACCTCACAGAGCACTCAGCACAGCTGCTGACGTCCTTCCAGCCCTGTCCGCTGCTGGCTTCCAGGATAGCTCCTCTCTGCTCCCTCCCCGCCCCTCCTCTCCTATCATTTTCAGTTTCCTTCCCCCTTTCCTCCTCACCTCCCCGATGTCTATAAGCTGAGATGCTGGGCCTCTTCTTCATCTACGCTCACTCCTTGATAAGCTCAGCCAGTCTCAGCTCCAAATACCACCCAAATCCCCGAATTCATATCTGCAGCAGGACCTCCCCTTGAGCTCCTGACGGTCGGCTCCATGGCCTGCTTGGCATCTCCAGTGGATGTCTAACTGGCATTTGAATGTGGCATGTCCAAAACTTGATTGTAACATGACCAAACGAGTCCCTGATCTCCTCAGATCTGCTCTGCCCACCGCTGGGCAAAAGGAAACCCTGTCATTCCCATTGCTCAGGATGCAGGCACGGTCACTTCTGACCCATTAACATTACTTCGGTTCAGCCTCGCTTCTCAGCACCTGCACTGATCTCACTTGGAACAAGCCACCTGAATTATTGAAATAACCCCCTCACCCCCATCCAGCTCCAGCCTCCCTCTGTTTTGAACACAATAGCCAGCCAGAGTGATCTTTTGCAACAGAAATCAGATCATGTCACTCCTTTGCTCAAACCTTCTTAGGGGTCCTATGTCACTTGCAGAAAAAACCCAAAGGAGACCCTGCAGGCCCTAACGCCCACCTCCATCTCTCTACCTCATCTGCTGCCCCCCTGCACTTACTCCACTTCAGCAGCACTGTGCTCCTTGCTGTTCCTCCTGCACGCCAAGCATGTGCTGACCTCAGGGCCTTTGCACTTGCGGTTCCCTCAGTGGGGAATGTGCACAGCTCCCTTATCCCCTCGCTCCAGATCTCTGCTCAAATATCATCTTAACCATGATGCCTTCCCTGACCACCTTATATAAATCATCACTTACAATAGATGACTGAGAAAGAAAATCCCCCATGTCAGCATTTCCTATGTCCCTTACCCTGCTTTGTTCTTCTTCATAGCTCTTAGCATCTACTGACATGTTATTCATTTATTTGTTTGTTGTCTGTGTCCCCCTCTAGACTTGTAAGGTCAAGGACTCTTCCTGTTTCTTTCCACTGTGCCTAGAACAGCACAGAGTAGAAACTCACAAATATCTATGGAATGAGTGAATGTGCACCAGGCACACACACACACACACACACACACACACACACGCTGACATCTGTGATTGCAGGCACACGCCAGCATGCACATAGGAACCACATGCAGATACATGGACCTGAGGGCACATGGATTATAGGAGGTGAGGCTGCAGAGTGGGCAGGGCAAAACCAACGTTTACTGGTTTGGGCTGGGACTCGGTTTGTAACCCCATTTGAGATTAAACAACTATGTGGTCGGTTGAGACCTGAGGCCCAGAGAAGGCCACCAACATGCCCAGATCTCATGGTGAGGCCCAGCAGAGCCAAAAGCAGCCGCAGGGCTCCATAGCTGCGTCCCCTGAACGACCCTGAACGTCAGGACTGGGTCCTGTCATTGACACCCACTCAGGAAAAGCAGCTGGAGCAGGAAAGGGAGGAAGGGAAGGAGAGAGGAGGCCGAAGTGTCTGCAGCAGAGCTGTGCAGAGCGGTGAAGAGTTGGCAAACGGCCAGGAAACCTGGCCAACACGCCCGAGGGAGGACCTGGTGGGCTGCGACAGGAAAGCCTGAGTGGGAAGGAGAGATGGGGGCTGTGAGGGCCCCGCCCCTCAGACCATAGTGCAGGGTGTTCCCCGTGCAAGGGCGCCTGGCCAAGGGGGCAGGTGGGGCTGAGGTGCAGTCCCTGTATCCTGCCAAGCATGTCCCTGGCGCCGGGCTGCATTCCCTCTGGAGGGCATCTTTTCCCATTCCCCAAACGTTCCCTACGCCACGGGGAATCCAAGTCCTGGGTTCGAGGTTTTGCTCCATCACCAAGTATGCCATGCAACCTTGGACAACACTCTTGGACTTTACCCCTTTCTAACGTGGGATTTGACCGCAAGCCTTTGCCCCAGGCAGCCCTTCTGCAGAGCACTCCCTCTCCTCCCAGCACCCCAAATTCCACATGTCCAAATCCTTCCTGTGCCTCCACTTCCAGTGCCACCCTCTCTGTGATGCTGTGTACTCTGCAACCCTCTGTGCTGTGCTTGTCCCTCAGAAGGTCAGGACCTACATCATGAAATGCCCATTTGGCCATGTACCATTTCAGTCTTCTGTGGTTTTGACTGTACAGAATTCCTCCCAGGGCTTCTCTAAACACTCACAAGAAAATGGAACCTGCCTTCCCTCCTCTAGGTCCTGCCTGACCTGCCCCAGACCCCTCTCTCCTGCCTCATCGTCAGCCACTCCCGTGCTCTATACCAGCTACAGGGGCCTTCTCGCTATTCCTCAGCTTGTTCCAGCCTCTGGGTCTTTCCCCAGGCTGTTCCCTCTGTGTGTGGAACTATTTTGTGCTCAGCTCCTTCTCATCCTTTCGGATCTGCTAAATGTCACCTCCTCTGAGAGGCCCTCCCTGATGTCCTATAACATCACACCCACCCCAGCCCTTTCATCATTCTCCTCCTCCCTTTTTCCTGCTTTATGTTCCTTCTTAATACTTATTACTCCGAGAAATTATGTTGTAGATTTCTTTCCTTTATTACCAGAAAAGCAGCTCCATGAGGGCCAGGACTTTATTGTGTTGATTGCTTTGTCCCCAGTGCCCAGCACAGTGGCTGGCATTAGGGAGGTGCTAGTAAATATTTGTAGAAAGAGTAAATGAATAACAAAAGAAATGCATCTCTCTCCTGATGTAAAGCTGATTGCATCTTGCTGTCTTTCACAGAGAAATTATTTTTAAAGTTGAATAAATGAATGAAATGCATTTCTGTCTCCCCAGTTGTAGAATATGATAATGTTTGATGAATGAATGAATGAATGAATGATTGAGTCTTAGTGTGGTACGTACCCCCTCCCCCTTGTAAAAGGTGCCACCAAGATAAAAGAAAAGAAGGAAGAGAGGGAAGAAGAGAGAACAGCAATGGGTGCCTGCAAACACTGGGAGGTCTCCTCTGGTTTCCACCTCCTGGGCGCCCCCCCCCACCGCAGCCCCCTTCCCATCAGCCCCTCCCCTCTGCATCTCTGCAGGGCTGTGATGAGCCCTGGAACTGCCTGACAGAGTCAGGGGAACAGTTCCTGCTGCACGCAGGGAAGTCATAAGCTCCAGGAAATGAAGGCTCCGGAGCAGTGCCTCCTCCTCACCCATAACTCCAGCCTCATTACGACCAGCCCAGGCCATAATGTGGAGAATCAAAGCCGGATCCCCGGAGGCCCCAGCACAGCCCCCAGGACTGCGACACAGGCCACCAAGGTGGGGGAGGGTCTGCCAACATCCCTTGGTTCTGTCATCTCACCCAGGCCCCTCAGAGTTGGCAAGGGGGTAGGGGGGGACAGGGGTGATGGGGATACTCACAGCAGGGTCGCAGGTGGTCCTGACCTCCATTAGTTCAGGGGCCTGGAGGGAAGGAGGGAACAGGCTGCTCAGGACTCCTCCCCTCATCCTTCCCCACGGACTGGACTGTTGGTGTTTTCTCATCATCATTGCCCTGAAATGCAGGTTTAACCCCTGACTTCCACCAGAACCCCTTCCATATAGAAATTCTGGAGCCACTACTGGGAAAGAGCAGTGAGTAGTCACACATCCACAAAATGGGTACAAGACACCAACTCTCAGCTCTGGTTCACATGAGTTAGTGGGTTAAAGTCAAGAGAATTGCCCACGGTGGCGTCCAGTCAAAGGAGGGGATCTGAGTTTCTTCTGCCCACCCCCGCCCCAGTTCCTGTGTCCACGGGAGGACCTGGCTGGGGCCAGGTCATTTCCTCCACATCCTCTGCCCAGCCGCACACCTCATATGCCCAACGGAACTCCTCAAACTAGCCACACTGCTGCACACTCCTTTGCTGGATGCCCATGCCTTTCTTTCCACCTACTCAGGTGCCCCCTCCTCAAGAGGCAGTCCCGATTCCCTCCCACCCACCTGCCCCTTCCGGACACCTGTGCCCACTCTCTCCCTAAGCCCTGTAAGTCTCAGATTGCACCCCCTTTGATAGCCCTGATCACTCGCCACCTGGCATTTAGATTGTTATTGGGGGTCTTGTCTCCCACCCCACTGAACCGAGCTTCTGTATCTCTGTCCTAGCATCCTGCCCAAATCGGCCACAGTCAAAACTCAAAGGAACTGAGTTGTTGAACTGAGCTGAACTGGCGTGGGGAGAGGAGGAGGGGAATTGAGCCCCTCACCTCCACTCACTCTTCTCGGTGCCTGGAACTCCTCCGTTAAAGCAGCGTTGCTGTCCCCTGTAAACACCCACATTAAGCTATTATTCATCATTATTGCTTGAGTAGGAGTGAGTCCCTCAGATCCTTTCTTGCCGAAAGCAGGATCTGATGGAGGGAGGGGAGGGGAGAGATGGATTGATCTGGGGCCTGCGCACTGGTCCAGGAGAGGGGAGGAGGGGTTTCTGAGGCTCTGGGAAAGGAAGGGTTTCTGGGAGAATGTGGAGACCCCAAAGGCAAGTTCAGAGGGGCTGTGACCCCCAAAGTCGCATGAGGTGCCTCCAACAAGGCCCTGCGGGACTGGGTGCCTCGCCCCTGAAGGTGTGCGGAGGGACTGGCATGAGATCCGAGGCCGCCCTGGGCTCTGCTTTGGAAGGAATGACCTCTCTGTGCTGCCGTGGCGGGGGCGGGGGCGGGGGGGGGGCACAGTGGAGGGTGGCAGGCTGTGAGCCGGACTCTGTGCACCCAGGAGCCTGGTCCGGGAGCTCCTGAGGACCCCTGCTAGAAGGCCCTGCTCCTTCTCAGGGTGAGGGTCTTAGGGGGTGGGCTGGGCTGGAGAGGCTCATAAGGTCCCTGCTCCTGTGGGCCTGGGGCTGGTGGGGGACCCCTGAGAAGGAGCTGGCAGGGGGCTGGAGGAAGGGGTGGGGGTGGGCGCTGGGAGAGGGAGGGGAGGGGAGAGGTGTGTGATGGGAGCTGAAAGGAAGGGTTGGGGCTGGGGTGGGGGAGGAGCAGGACTACCTCACTGTGGTCCCAAGAAGGCAGGGCCCATTATGGGTCTCTGCTGTGCAGTGCTTGTCCCCCCTGCGCAGTGCCAGGCACACAGTAGGTGTGTAATTAGTACCTGCGGACAAAATGTAGGCTCAACCTGCCCTGCCCTCACAGAGAACCTCCTCTGATGGTCTCGTTTCTCTTGTAGGCTCCTGGACCCGAAGGCCCCTCGTCCTCTAAGGATCCTTGGATCTGTGGGCCCCAGCCAGCACCCCTCTGCGCAAGGAGCATGGCGCACACCAGACTCGGGAGCTGCAGAGGCGCTGCCTGGTGACCCCGCCTTGGAGGCTCCAGGGGGGCGCAGGCAGGACCCTGGGGACGTCCATGCCCAGGGTGCGGCCGCGCCCCCTCCCCCTCCAGCCGGGCGCCCCCGCTGCTGGGTGGCGTTCGGGGGTGCCGGCCAGTCCGGGTCCCTCGCTGAGGCCACCATGTGATGTGGGCCTGCTTGGTGGTGTCACCCGAGCTGCGTGCCTCTGGTCCGTGCTCCTGGGCCCCTGCGCAGGCCAAGCATGAGGCCGCGTCCCGATGGGCGGGCGCTGGCGGGAGCTGTGCTGTCGCCCGCGCTGCTGCTGTTGCTGCTCCTGCTGCCACCGCCGCCACCGCTCCTGGGACGCCTGTGGGCGGCGGGCACGCCAGCGCCAGCCAAGCCTGGGGCTCCGCAGGAAGGTGCACTGGGCACTGGCCGCGTGAAGCGCGGCTGGGTTTGGAACCAGTTCTTCGTGGTGGAGGAGTACACGGGCACGGAGCCCCTCTATGTGGGCAAGGTAAAGTGGGACCCTGCACCGCTGTCCCGGGCCCAGGACCCTGGAGACACCCACCTGTAGACGCAAGGGACCCCAGTTCCCCTACCCGCTAACTGCCTGGTCTCAACTGCCTTAGCGGGGTGGCGGAGTACGTGGGGAGGGGGGAGTGAAGGTGGGGGGGATGTGGGGAGGGGGAGTGAATGGTGGGGGGGGGGAGGCAGACAGCAGGGTCCCGCACTCTCCCTTTTCTCCTCCGCCCCACGCCCTTCTCTGTTCCCTCTTCCTTGGAGTCTTGGAGCACAGAGTGCTAGGAGGTAAGCCAGTCCATCTTGTAGCTAGATGCATATGTAGAAACACACTTGCCAATCTGAACATCCCACACATACTCTCCCGACTCCGCTTAAAATGCTTCAAGAGCTTCCCATGCACTTGGGGACAAACCCAAATTCCACCCCACTGCCTACAAAGATCGGCTCCCCTCTCTGAGATTCAGCCCAGAGCCCTGGGGCCCCAAGCACTCCTGACACCCCCACCCCCTCCTGGGTTGCCTCCCCTGAACTGCACCCCCTGCTGCTCCTATGATTACTGTGTACTCACACTCAGCTCTCTGCTCAATGGCCACTTCCTCAGAGAGGCCGCCCCCTCCACACCTGCGAGGAGAGGTCCCTGTATGTGACCATCCCTCCCTGTGCCGTGCCCTCCCACGTGAAGTACCTTTCCTTCATGACACTTCATTATGCAAGTGTTTGTTTGTGCATTTAATGTGTGTCTCTCCTCTTAGACTGCGTTTGTTCTGCTCCCCATGAAGTCCCCAGTGCTTAATGCAGACATTGCTCACAAACTGTTGAATGAATGAATGAATGAATGAATGAAAGCTATTTTCTCAAACTCTGATGGTTAATGTGGCTGAAGATCTGTGCCCAAAGGAGTATAAGGAGCTCAGGTCTTTGTTCACCTGTTCAGTGCCTAAGCCTCTCATACTTGTGATGCTGGACAGGCAGAGGCAAGTACTAGTAAGATCCCGCCTCTGCCATTTGGGGGCTCCCCAGAGTGGCAGAGACAGCCTGGTGCATAAAAAACTTCACAGGGCAGCACCTGGCACTGAGTAGGCAGGCATTCAATAAATAGTATCTGTTGGCTGGCTTTCTAGAGGAGAAAGCACCTGAGCTGGGTTTTGATGTGCAGGTAGGAGTTCATCAGCCTGCGAAAGAGGCCATAACCTATGCAAAGGCTTGGAGTCCTGAAGGAGCCCAGCTTATTAGTCCTCTAAGTTTGGAGACTTGTCAGTAGCTGGGGTGTTGAGGTGGAGGGTGCTTGTAGGGCATGAAAAGCAGAGTGGTGCCCAGGGAGAGTTCTCTGGCCTCTGCTAAGGCCAATCAGCTTTCCAGGAAGTTTTGATCAGCAGAGATGGGGGGAGACCAACTCTGAAGTTTCCTGTGTGTTGAGATATGGGTTTGAGAATTGGGAGACTGACCAGGCCACTCAGTTTGGGGCTCAGGGATCAGGACCCTAGACAAGGACAGGAGGAAAGCCTTGATAGTAATCTTTCCATTTGCCGGGCAGGAGACCCAGGTTTTCTCTCATCTTGACAGTCATCCCTGGTCCTTGGCTACTTTCCCCCTCCATACATGTGGCTGGAGTTGATCCACGCAACTCAGCAAATGAGGATTTGACAGCTAGAGCTCAGAGAGGCTCATGTCCTTGCTCAAGCCAACTAATGGCAGAACCAACAGCTCCTGACTCCTAGCCAGGGCGGTGACATGGTGGGTCTGGTAGAATGGGGTGAAGGGATGGGGAAAGAAGAACCGGTGCCAGCTCGACAGTTGCTGATGGTGAGGCAGCCAAGAATACGGGCTTTGGAGCAGACACACCTGGCTCCGAGGCCTGGCTCTGCCAACCCATGAACCACATTACCTTAAACAAGTCACTTCACCTCCTGGACCTCAGCCTCTTCATCTCTAAGAGTGGGGCCAAGAGAGCTGGCTTCCTAGGGTTGTTGAAAGGATTAAAGAAGGAAACTGAGCGCATAATGCATGTTGCCTGCAGCCTGGTGGCTTGTTTATTGTTTCTTTATCTTTCCTATATGAAGCACTTAACTCTTGAACTGCAAGATAGAAGTCATTGTTCCCTTACGTAGGCAAGGAAACCGAGGCTCAGAGAGGGCAGAGTCATAGAGGGGCCAAGTGGCTTGGCCAGGATTTGAACATGTGTGTGTCAGAGGTCAGTCCCAGCTAGATTCTCCAACCCTCTCTGAACCCTCCAGGCCTGGGAGAAGGGCTTCGGGGAACCCCAGAGAGAAAGGGGAGGAGTCTGACACATCTGCCTAAATGTCAGTGGTGGTGGTCTCAGGCAGCCCAGCCCTGTTGTCTGCCCAGCAGCTGGGGCTCTGAGAAGGCCTCTGCAGCCCAGCCGCCCACATCCTGAAAAGATCAGAGAAACTGCTGACTCACCGCTGCACCCATCCAGCCATACCATCATCTCAGTGGCATGACCCATCTCCTGGAACCACAGTCTGTCGGCGATGGGAGGGCCCTAGTAAGTTCCTTCATTATAAGAGGGGGAAACAGGCCAGAGGCAGGGAATATCATGCCAAGGCCACAGCAACACAGTGACAGAATCAAGCCATTGACCAGATCTCTGACACCAGCTCCTGGCCCCAGGAGGTTTAACTGTTCTGTATGAATGTCTATTAAGATGCAACCATTGTGCCCAGCCAGGGGTGTTCGTCTCACAGCAACCTCTCCCAGCATCCCCGCTGCTGTCATAACTATTCCATCCAACCCCTTCGTCATCTGCACTCAGAGCCCCTCCTCTCTTGCTTTCAAGGCCACCTCCAGAAAAGCACCCTGTGCAAGGAGGAAAGAGAACGGCCATCTGTTTGCAAACGTTTGCCCAAAGCACACTTTCTGTGGAAGGCGGTACAGTGTGTGGTTCCGGGGGCCAGTGGGAGCCAGACTGCCAGAACTCAAACCCATGCTCTCCCGCTCGTTATCTCTGACCGTGGGCACGTTGTTTAACATATCTGTGCCTCCGTTTGCTTATCTGTTGAGAGGGCCTAGCACCTCCTCAGATGGCTGTGATGAGGGTCCAGTGAGTCAGCATATGTCAAGATCCTGGCATGTGCTCAGTATGCGCTTTTATTATCACAGGGCTCACCCTGTGATAATATTTCCACCACGTTGAGTAAACCATCTACACGGACACTACACACCCTGCTCTAAACCCTGAAAGCCTCTCCGCCACCTGATGTTCTGGTTTCTCACCAGAGAGGGGGCAGGTGGTCTCTAGCTCACTCCTCACTCAGGGAATATGAGCTTGGGCTTTTAAAAGCCCACCTGTCCCCTTTCTAGTCGAATCCCGTGCTTGTACAAGTGGTTGTGTGCATGCGTGCGCGCTCTCTCTCTCTCTCTCTCTCTCTCTCTCACACCTACACACACACACACACTCACGCTATGCTCTCTTGCTCTTCGGGGAGAAAGGACTTCTCCACAGTTTCAGTTAATTCACTGCTTCCAGGTCCCCTGCCCCAGGGAGCCACTGGGAGCATCTGTCCTTGTCGAATTCCAAAGGTAGCTTAGCAACAGCACCATCTCCAGTGAACCCTGGCCCCCACGGTAACCTATTTTACAACCGCCGCCTCCATCACTCACCGCCAGGCTCCTGTCAGCACCCGCAGGAAGCACTGGGCTCCGAGGTTGTCACCAAAGCCCCATGCAGGCAGCTCCCTTCGCTGTCCTGCCCCCTCGGCAGCGGCAGCCTAGCCCACCTCTTCCACTCACCTTCTCACAAGACCCACCCTTAAAGCAACCTCCCAACATTTCCATACAATCTGGGTACGTTGACTAATCCCTTTCCCAAACTGTAATTTCCCCGGAGGCCTCTGTCAGTTGGATGTGGATTTTGTAGGGTTTTTAATTCTTTTTTTAAAAAGCTAGAATTATGGGGTCAGCCCTTATGACCAGCTCCTGTGGGCAGTGAGATCTATTTTAGATATACAGCAGGATTAAAGTGGGAAGGAGAGCAGATTTAATTAAGTTGCTAATATTTAAAGAAAATTGATGAACTCCTGGTTTACGAGTAGCACAGGCGCGAACAGACCCCTTATTCTGGGAGAGGCTTTTTATTTGATTTGCTTTCTGTTTAAATCCTGGACTCGTTTTATTTGCGTAGCTGCACTGTCCATTTAATTGTCTTTAATAAGGAAAACGTACCTCTGCTCGCATTTAATTTTGATTTAATTAGGAGGAAGTAATTAATGGCCTCATAAATCCTGCTTTTCAGCCCCCCGGGTGGAAGCACTCACTCTTGTGTTTGTGTGTTGTTTATGATCTGAGGCTGGGATTGGGGAGAGGCAGTCTCCTCCTGGGCTATCCACACTCAGTGCAATGGAAAGAACCCAGAATGGGGAGTCGGACAGGCCTCGGGGCTGCCTCTTGTTAGCTGTGACCTTAGGCCCTCTCTGGGCCTCAGTTTGCCAATCTATACAACGGGGAGAGGAAATCTCTAATTCACAAGATCACTATGAGATATCAATGAGGTCATGGTCAAGGGTCTGGAAGTGTGCCCAGTGACTCCCCTCCCTAGTCTAGCTGGTGTGTACCTGCGATTTAACAGTGATTGGACCTTGCAGAAAGCCTAGAAGACATTGGGGAAGTTAATGACAGCTGTTTATTTCATTATTCATTTATTCAGTGTGTTCGGTGCTGTGCCCTGTGCTGGATGCTGGGGAGCTGGAGACAAAGCCATATGCTTGACCCTCAAGGAGCTCAAAATCTCCACTCTCGTGTGCATACACACAGACACATTCCACTTTCCCATCTATCTGTATTTTCTCTGCAGGCATTGTCAGGGCACTAGTGTGTGCCAGGCCTGGGGAGTTCAGACAGAGAGTAACCAGTTAGTCCATGCCCCTGAGGCCCATGACAGCTGGGGAGACCGATATGCAGCATTGAGGTGCTCCAGAGGAGTGTGCATAGGACAGGGGGACAGGGCAGGGTGAGGGTTCTGCAACCAAATTGGAGGGCATCTGAGAAGACCAACTGAAGGAGGAAACAAGCTGAGTTTAAAAGACTCTAAGCAAATATTGCATGATGGCCCCTATATCTCCAATGGATCAGGATTTGACCCTCAAATCCTCCTGAGACTAGGGTGGGAAAGGGAAAGGAAGTGAATTTGCATGAGCACCTACTATGTGCCAGGAGCTCCCACATATGATCTTATGAATCTTTGTAATCTATGGAAAGATTAAATCAGCCCAATGTACAGATGGGAAAACTGAGTCTCAGAGAAGGATTGCCTCTTACCCAGCGTTATGCAACAGGTCAGTGACAAAACTGAAGCTGGCACCCAACAAATCCTGAAGCCAAAGCTTGTTACCTTTCCTGACTTGTGATTCGAAGTCCTTTTCCAAATGATGAAATAGAGACTCAGACTGAAGAGGTGCCAATGACTGTGGCCTGCCGAGTACAGGGCAAAAAGACGGGCGTCCGGGCCTCCCTGCAAGCCGTGCAGCCCAGTGACTGCCCTGCCCACTCCCTCCTCCTCTGCCCCTCTTCCTCAGCCAGAAGCATTGCAAGTGGACTCACCGGATCCCCAGAGGCTGCAGGGGACCAACCTGTGCATAGGAGTCAAACAGATCAGGGCCCATCTCCGTCTCTTCACCTGGAAAGCGGGGTGTATCTATGTACCCCATAAAGTTAAATCTGTTACTGCGGAGGCCTGCAACACCAGCACATGTCTGACATGTAGCAGGTGATCGATAAATGAGAGCACCAGCCTCCAGCCTCCACTCACAGCTGGAAGTCTTGAGAAATGTCCTCCTCAGGTGGGGCCACAGACACTCCCTCCCTCCCCACTGCAGAGCAGGGCCAGGCAAGCAGGGCAGGCAGCCCCAGACCAGCCCGAATCCTCAGCTCCTAGCTCCTGCCCAGGCTGACCAGCCCTGTCTGACTCTGCAGCCCCCAGAGGGTAGCCACTGGGCCCCAGCGTGAACTCTGTGTCATTCTTCATGGAAAAACATTGATGACATCACCCCTGAGTTCCACTGATCCCTGTCTGGGGTCTGAGTGAAAATGTCAAAGGCTGCAGGGACATGAGGAAGACTCAGGAGAAAGAAAGAGAAGAAAACAGCCATTTATAGTGTTTAGGTCATTACATGTTCTCATTTAAGCCTCACCACACCTGCACCAGGTAGGGCTGGATCTCATTTCTCAGGGGAGGGCGATCGGGCTCAGAGAGGTAAAAGTAACAAGCCCGTGGTCACAAGTCATGGGATCAGGGGCTGGCTCCTCCTGTCTGTGCCTCAGTTTTCCTATCTGAGAAATGGAAGAACAATAGTGTTCCATGTGGCAGTGATGAAAACAAGTAAGATTATAGCTGTTAAGCATCCCCCCAAATGGTAGGGAACTGTAGGCACACCTTGTTTTATTGCACTTCGCTTCACACATGCTGGTGTTGGTGGATTTGTTGTTGTTATTGTTGTTGTACAAATTGAAGGCAAGACCCTTCACCAGCAAAAATATATGATTTGCTTTATTGCAATACTCACTTCATTGTGGTGTCTGGAGCCAAACCCGCAATGTCTCCGAGGTATGCCGGTATTCTGCTCACTGCTCAGGAACGTTTGCTGATGAAGTAAGCAGATGCCAGGTCTGATGGGAAAGTGGGTGCAGGCACTCTAAGATGGAACAGGCCCACCCTCTCCTGTGGCCATGTCCCCTGGGCAGATGTGGAGGAAAAGCACAAACAGCAACAGGAGAGACAAGTCTCCTCATCCCGGCACTGCCAGTGATTCAGGGCCGCCGTTCTGAGATAATTTTATGGGGGGCATTAAACTGAGTTATGAGGTTTTTACAATCCAGCCACTTATGAGAAATCTATTAACAGTAACTGGACAGGAAGAAGGCTTCTTGGTGGAGCCCAGGACAGGCATTAATTGGGGCAATCTATAACAGGATGGGGACCCAGAAAGGTTCCACCAGCCGCCTCCATTTACTCCCCGCAATTTCTGCTGAGAATCAGCAGACTCGCCAAAAAGAGAGAGATGCCCATTAATCGGCTAATGAAATATGAAAATGTTTATGGGCCATTCAATCTTCCAAATGGCACTTCTATAATCCACCTTTCAGACACAAAGTTCCACCAGCAGAATTTATTCCCCCACTCCTCCAGCATGGCCGGGGCTGGGCTTTCGTCCCCCTCGGGGATGACTTCATTTGGCACCTTTCTCCCACTGAGTGGGCTGGGGGACACGGGGTCCTGGCCAGACAAGGGACTTGGGGATTCTCTCCTTCACACCCCATCTCTGTGGAAGCTCAGCGAGGAGTGGGGACCACCCAAGGTCATCCGCTTCATTGGATGCATTTGCTTCTGCTCAGAGCTGCCTCGGGGATTGGAGCATTAGAGGATAAGGACTTAGGTGTTTCTCTTTGGGAGAACAGTCTGCTGGCTGGTTGCTTGCCCACAAGATCTCCGTGCAGAGGAAAGAGGCTGGGATCTGGAGCCTAAGAGGGCCTGGACTAAATCCCAGTTATATATGGCCAACATTTTGTAATAACATAATAATACGATAGCGACCATTTACTGGACACTTATTATGTCTCAGGCAGGGCTGATTTTCAGTTCGCACATGCCAGTGTGGTTGTGCTGGCTGTTGAGATAGTGACAAAGCTCCCTGCCTGCGACAAACAGTCTCTCTCCTCTCCCTCGCCCCAGCTCCCTCGGCCCCTGAACCTCTCTGTGATCTAGCAACCTCACGGCTCCTGCCTGGCCCCGCAGGGCCCTCCTGTGGTACCACCCCTTGGACAGTATTCCTGCCATGCTGGCTGTTAAATACTGTGTCATGTGGTGCCAGGCAGGTGCTAAGGGCCTTGTGTGATTTCAACTCAACTATCCTCCAACACCTCTAGGAGAGAGGTGCTATTAGATCACATGTTACAGAGGAGGCAACTGAGGCCCAGAGAAGGGCAGCGGCCACACAGGGAGATGCTGCTGCAGCCAAGGCCAGGCTGTAATGCCGCTTCCTCCACCCGGGCTCCTCCCTGGAGGCTTGAGGATGGAGTGAGAAGGCCAGACTGTGGACCAGTCCAGTTCCTCCAAGGAGCAAATCATCCCATTTCTCCAATTCCCCATGGGAAACTAAAAAAAAAACAAACAAAAAAAACCTATAATATTTGTAGCAAAACCTACTCAAGTACTATTTTTTTCTATAAAGAACCCTGAACTAGATAAATATGTAAATTGCTTAGCATGGTGCCTGGCACATAGTAAGTGCTCCTTCAATTTGCATCCCCTTTTTTTCTTCTCTCCCTTCATGCCCTGTCCCACTCATGTGCCACGCCCTGAGGCTGGCTCTCCAGATGTGAGTAAGAGGAGTAAGATAGCAGCCCTGACCTCTGGGGGCTCAGAGATTGGACAGCAGCTTGGATCCTATTAGAAATGCTAACTGAGGCCCCACTCCCAGACCTACTAAGTCAGAATCTGCATTTTAACAAGATCCTCAGGTGATTTGCATGCACATGAGGCTGGAGAAACACTGGCTACAGCCATCCCACAAGCTGAACATGATAATGATGGCTGATGTACTGAACTGCAGAGGTCCTGGAGGGGATGGGGACGGGGGTCCAGAAAAGCTTGGGGAAGAGGCGGCATTGAACGGAGCTGCGGGAGGAGCAGAGTTTAAGTAAGCAGAGAAGTGAGGACAAAGTGCTCAAAGAGGAGCCCATTGGTGTGGAAGTGGCTCTGGGCTGCTTTGTAAAGGCAACGGGGAGCCATGGGAGAGCTGCAAGCAGGGAAGGGAGTGTTCAGATCTGCCTCCGAGGCTGAGCTGTCCAGGTGCAGAGCAAAAGGTAGACTATGGGGGCAGGGCTGGAGCAGGGAGAGCTGCGGAGGGCTGGTGAGGCATGGCTCCCCGGGCCTGTGTTTTTATTGAAGGATGGGTGTGTTAAAGAAGGGACATGCTTAGGAACAGGCCCCTGTGGGATTCCCACAAGAGGAGCTTCCTCCCCCACCTCCACCCTGTCTTCCTCCCTGCCTCTCCAGATCCACTCGGACTCCGACGAGGGTGACGGGGCCATCAAGTACACCATCTCGGGTGAGGGCGCAGGCACCATCTTCCTGATCGATGAGCTGACAGGTGACATCCATGCCATGGAGCGGTTGGACCGTGAGCAGAAAACCTTCTATACGCTGCGGGCCCAGGCTCGGGACCGCGCCACCAACCGCCTGCTGGAGCCCGAGTCGGAGTTCATCATCAAGGTGCAGGACATCAACGACAGTGAGCCCCGCTTCCTGCATGGCCCCTACATTGGCAGTGTGGCCGAGCTGTCCCCCACAGGTGGGCTGCGGGACCCTGGGGGGCCGGGGTAGGCCAGGGTGAGGGAGAAGGGGAGCTGCCAGGTTCTGAGTGGGAGCCTGCCGTGGGGGGAGTGGCTGCACTGCTTGGAGGGGCAGGAGTGACAGGATCTGCTACCCCAGGGCAAAGGGTACTGGTGTGAGCCAGGTGACCACAGGCTCGGGCATAGACCTGGACACAGTCACAGAGGCATGCATGTGACCTCAGGCACATACATGGACATCGTCCCCACATGAACATGGGTCTCCATGTGGACTCAGACACACACTCGGACATGGTCTTACACCCACACATAGACCCAGCCTCACATACCAGCTCAGCTGTCCACCGTACCCAGTCCTTCACCAGAGTTGAACTCCACACACACCGTACAGCCCTTGGTCACAATCCCACCCAGACGCAGGTACAGCAGGACACAGGTACACCTACAACCAAAGACAACCAGAGTGGAACACAGCCGAAACTGACCAACCACACAACCAGACACAGCCAAACACCCAACATAGCCACATACAACCCCACCCAGGAAACAGCACTTTGCACAGATGGAGCTTATCAACAGACACAGTCACCTACACAAACACAAGAAATAGCCACAGTGAGTATTACCATCCTGGGCCCACTCCACCAGAGGGTGGCCATGGACAGGCCCGGGCACAGCCAGGTGCAGCATTCAGATGGCTCCCTTCACTGCCCTCAGGAGGCCCCAGCGCACCAACATGCAGCCCCCTGGGGACACAGTTCACAGAGACACTGAGCCCCCAACACAGGCTCAAGTGCATGTGTCTGGCAGGCTGCAAACACCCAGGGCACTGGGTACGTGTGGAAAAGGGAGCACATACATCACAAGTCCCATCTGCAAGAAGACCTCAGACTTGGCCGCATCAAAAACACATTTGCCCAGCAGGGAGCACTGAAGCTAAAGGTTGGATGGTCTGTCCTCTCCTTCCATGGGGCCCACATGCAGGTGGCTGACCACCAAGGCTCCACTTGGCCTAGGGCTCCTCATAAAGCCAGTAGCTGCTGTCTCCTCCCCGCCCCCTCCCGCCCCCGTGTTAACCTAAGCACCTGCCAGCCAGGCTGGACCCGGAGCAGCGACCCTGGTCCTAGACCATGCTCCATCACTGAGCACTGTGGGCTCCGTGCTGCTGCTCTCTGGGCCTTCCAGCTCCACGGCTGCATGTCAGATGCCAGGGGTTTTTGAGTTCTTGGAGGAAAGTGCAGTCAACCCCAGCTTCCCCAGATGGAGCTAAACTGGCAGATTGGCAGATAATGAGCAGGCAGTCAGGAACTGAAGAGGAGGAAGTGAACCAGAGAAATTGATGGGCACAAAGGGGTGGTGGAAGAACAGGGAACAGTGAGGGTGTGAATGTGGGTGCCAGCAGGGATGCACACACACAGTAGGTCCACATGTGTGCCTGGTGTGCACATCCATGGCTGGTCAAATGGCACTTTAAGGCCTGTGCATCCATGTGACATGCTGTGTGTCTATTTGGGTGTCTTCTTTCATTCATTTAAGAAATATGTGTGAGGATCTACTATGTGCCAGGCACTGGGGACACAGCAGTGAAAAGGCAGTCAAGCCTCCCTGCTCTCAGTAAGCAAATAAGCCAGTAAACAAACAGATCTCTGATCTGGGAAGGCGTCTCTGAGGAGATGACATTGAGGCAGAGACCTGATGGATGTGAAAGCATGGGCCCTGGGGGAAGAGCATTCCAGGCAGAGGGGACTGTACATGCAAAATCCCCGAGGAGAAGTGGAGCGGCAACCAGGTCTTGCAGCCATGTAGACCATAGTCAGGGCTTTGCCTTTTATGCTGAGCAAGCTGAGAAGTCAGCAGATGGGCTTGTTCAGAAGAGTGACTCGATCCCAGTTTTAATAGGATCCCCTGGCTGTTCTGTGATGCTTAGGTGGTGGGGGCGAGGGGGAAGGGGGGAGGGCAGAGGCAGAGTGCCCATTGAGGAGAATATTGCAATTACCTAGACAGGAAATGATGGTGGCATGGAACAAGGTGGTACCAGTGAGGGTATTGAAAAGAGGTCGACTTATGGATAGATTTTGAAAGTAGAGCTGAAAGCATTTGCTAATGGATCGGATGTGGGGTGTGAGAGAAAGAAAATTCAAGGATGACTACTGAGATTTTGACCTGGGCAATTAAATAGATGGCATTTCCACTTACCGAAATGGAAGGGGCAGATTTGGAGGGTGGAGGGAAGTCGGGAGTTTGGTTTCAGATGTGCAGAGTTGGAAGTATTCATTAGCTAACCAAGTAGAGATCTTGGAAAAGGCAGTTCAATATACAGGCTCAGTGAGAGGTCTGGGCTGCAGAGATAAATTTGGAAGTTGTCAGTAGCAAAGACCCCCCTGGACTCTCAGAGCCCAATGAGTACTTAGAAATCAATTTTGCAAATGGGGGAAACTGAGGCTCAGAGGGGCAGTAATGTGTCCAAGGTCATACAGCAAGTCACAGGTGGCTTAAGCCCCTGACTTCCCAGGTCCAGCAGCTCCTACCACTGGATTCAAACTCTGGTGTAAGAGGATACGGCCCTGTCTCTCTTCACCCAGAACTGACCTGCTCGTTCCCACATGGAAAAGACCATAAAGGAGGCTGGAGAAGGAAGCAGGAGCCATATCCCAGGACCTGAGGGAAGCATGGAGCCTGGGAAGGCTTAAGCAAGGAAGTAGGATGAGCAGACTTGCATTCCAGACAGCTCCCCAGCTGCTGTATGGAGAATGGATGGGGATGGTGGGGTGGGGGCTCCAGAGGGAAGCCCAGCCCCATATCCACCGGGATGGCTTGTCTATCATTACCTCACTTTCTCTTCAACTCAAAGAGGTGGCAGGACTGATGGTAGCATCCCCATCAAACAAATCGGAACACTGAGGCTCAGAGAGGAGAAAATGTGCTCACAGTCACATAGCAAGGCAGTGACCGAGCAAGTCGCTGAGTTTGGCTCCCAGACTGTTGGGAGTGGCCAGGGTCCTTGTGTCACACGTGGGGAAACTGAGACCAAGAGAAGGGCAAGGACTCGTTCAAGGTCGCCCAGCCAATAGGAGGCAGAGCCAGCCCCCAACTTCACAAGCACCACCCTAAGGAGCCCCAGCCCTGCCTCACCACCCTCTCCCAGCCCCCTCACTCTGACATTCCACTCAGGAAAAAGTCAGGCAGGGGACTCAACAAGCCAGGAAGCCCAGGAGGGGGAGGGAAGAAGCAGAAATTAAATGCGTTTATTTCATTTGAGCAACTTTTTGAAGGAGAAGCGAATTCGACACCGGGTGCGTGCGGAAACTCCAGGCGGCTTTGAAAATCAGTCACAATTACTGAGCCTCGTGTTCTGGGCCAACGGGGGCGGGGCGGACAAGCGGCACCGGGTCTGGGCAGCTTCTGAGATCAGAAGGAGCAGGGACGCAGCTTGGGACATGAAAGGCAGCAGAGCTCGCAAATTAAACCGCTCCCAGCTTAAAAGAGAAGGAAAGTGAGCCGGGGGCCTCCCACAAGCCGCTGCGCTTCCGCTTCTGAGGAGAGGCACGCCAGCCAAGCTGAGCCCCCGAAACAGGTCCTGCAGCTGAGTCAGGAGGTCTGGCTTTCCTCATGACCTTGGCCAAGTCCCTGCCCCTCTCTGGGCCCCAAGTTTTCTTCTGAGCATTCAGGGATTTCATTCATGCAACAGATATTTATAGAGTGCCTGCTATGTGCCAGGCACTGTTCCAGGCACTGGAGACTCTTAGGAAACCTATGTATAGAGCAGGGAGAGAGACAGGAAATAAATAAACAAGCCAATATATTATATACCCAGTGGTGTAAGTGTTGTAAAGAATAGGGGATTGGGAATTACACAGGGTGGGACAAAAGTAGATTTAATTAATACATAAGAAAACAAGAATAAATTCTGTGTTTCAAGTACTCACAACTGTAACCCTACTTGTGCCCCACTCTGTATTGGGAGAGTGCTATTTTAGAGAGGGGAGTTAGGGAAGGCTTTTATATCTATATCAATATAGATATAGATATTTCAAAGAAGAAGGGAGAGGGAGAGATAGAAACATCAATGATGAGAGAGAATCATCGATTGGCTGCCTCCTGCATGTCCCACACTGGGGATAGAGCCTGCAACCAGGGCATGTGCCTTGGACCGGAATTGAACCCAGGACCCTTCAGTCCGCAGGCCGACACTCTATCCATTGATCCAAACCGACTAAGGCAGCCCTTCTTTTTATAAGATGACATTTGAACAAAGATCTGAAGGAACCAAGGGAGTGAGCCAAGGAGCCATGTGAAACAGTAGTTTTCATACTATATTGTGCATCTGTATTGCCTGAAGGACAAAACACAGATGGCTGCCTTCCCCCAGGCTTTCTGATTCAGTACGACTGGGCTGCTAGGAATGTTCCCATTTTTTAAAACAAATTCCAAGGTGATGCTGATGCTGCTGGTTTAGGGACCACACTTGGAGAAACACTACACTGGAGGAAGAATGTTCCAGACCGTGAATAGCAAGTGCAAAGGCCCTGAGGCATAGTGTGTTTGTCATGTTTGAGGAATAGCAAAAAGGTCAGTGTGGGTGAAGAGAGGAATAAGTGAGGAGGAGAGTGTCCACTGAGGTCAGAAAAGGTACCAGGGCAGGGTCTCTTAGGACTTTGCAGCCATTGAAAGGTTTTCAGTTGCACTCTGAGAGAGCTAGGGAGTAGAGCAGTGACATGACCTAACTTATATATATAAACGATGAGAGTTGCCCACCATGTTGAAAATAGACTGTAGGGAGCAAGGTTGGAAGTAGGAAGATTAGGGAGAGG
The DNA here is from genome assembly GCF_028538775.1 of Myotis yumanensis. Classification (NCBI taxonomy): domain Eukaryota; kingdom Metazoa; phylum Chordata; class Mammalia; order Chiroptera; family Vespertilionidae; genus Myotis; species Myotis yumanensis. The sequence continues at coordinate 68,595,183 of NW_027223758.1, forward strand.
GCAATCGCAGTCCTGTGGGCAAGAGGTGATGGTGACTTGGACCAGTGTAGGTGGTGAGAAGATATGGGTTTATGGATGGATGTTGAAGGTAGAGCCAACAGGGTTTATGAGGGATTGGATGTGGGGAATGAGAGATGAGAGATGAGACAAGGATGATGCTGACATTTTTGGTCTGAGTCTCTGGATGGATGCAGCTGCTTTGCTGGGATTGGGAATGATCCAGGAAAGAGCAAGTTTCCAGCACAAAATTAAGAACTTGTTATTGGACAGGTTAGGATGGAGATGCTTACTAGGAATCCGAGCGGAGTTGTCAGGGGGACAGTTGGATCTCTGAGTCTGAAGGTCAGGAGTGAGATTGGGGCTAGAGATACGATGTTGGAAGTCATCCACACACAGAGGAAATGTAAGGCTTCAGGCTGGATGAGATCAAGAAGTATGTTTTGATGAGAAGAGCTGGACAGATAATCTCTTGATATAGGGGCACCAGACCCCTTCCCCTGGGTGTCAGACCTGACTAGTGGGCAGCAAGAATCAGTCGCGGGAGCCCAGTTCAACTCCACCCACTTATTCATGCCAACTATGCATAAGACAATATACTTGGCACTGTTGAGGATGCAGAAATGGGAAGTTCAATCCAACACACATCTATTAGCTACTACTTTATTCTGGGCACTGCGGGGGATAGAAAGATAAGTAATTGAATTAAGTCCACAAATGTGTATTAGCACCCATTATATACGAGGACCCCATGTACTTGGCCCTGTAGGGGTTGCAAATATGAGTCACCCAACTTACCAAACATTTATTAGCACCTATTTTATATATGGCCCCAAGGGGATAAAAAATAAGCGGCTGCTTTCAATTCAGTAAACACAGATCCGTGCCTATTATGTGGGGATGCAAAGATAAGCGCGATATGGCTCCTGACCTCAAAGTGGTGGCAGATCAGTTTTATTTCTGGTAACAACTCTGATCAATTGGTAGTGACTTTAGGGCTGTGCTAAGAAGGAGTCTGCAGTTTCATTCAGGCTCAGCAGAAAAAAAAGCCGCAACTGATTAGTGATGTCTGCTGTGAGCAAAGGCAGGAGAATGTGGTGGCTGATATGCCATAGGCTTGACATTGCTGGACCGTGGAACTGGGGCTCAACAGACTGGAGGTGGGCAGGGCTCTGCCACCGCCACTTTCCCATCTGTTCCAGTTCCTCTCTGTGCAGCATCTTTAATGGATGGAAAAGACTGTTTTGTAGTAGAGTTTGCACTGGGATGTTCACTAAATAATAGCTATCAGCCAATACTGCTTTCGCGGAGCAATTTTCCTTTATTCTCACAATCCTGGAGAACAAACAAGGCAGATATTATTGTCCTCATTTTATCAATGAGGAAATAAATTCAGAGAGAGATAAAGTAACTTGCCTGAGGTTCCAGAGGCAGAACTAGAGCCAGACCCAGACCCAGACCCTGAAACCAGAATCTGAGCTACTTCCCTTGGCCTGCCTCGCCAACAGCCAAAACTGTTTCTTTAGCCTGCGCAAGACTTTGCAGCTTGCAAAGCACTTTCCTGTCCCTCATCCCATTTCACCCTTCCAGGAACTCTCTTGGGTTAAGTGTTGACACCCCCATTTTACAGCTGAGGAAACTGAGGTTCACGAGAGGAAGAGAAATAAAATTGGGATAGCATACTATCTGATTGCTAAATCCAGTGCTGGGGGCGCCGGGGCAGAGAGGACAGGAGGAGGGCAGGAGGCAGTACGTTCCCAAGAGCCCCATTTGGGGAGGGCAGCAGCAGGCTGGGAGCTTCCAAGTGTCCCATCTGCAGCCGAGAGAGTGTAGCTCAGCAGCCCTCAGGCCCAAGCCAAGAATCAATCGCTGGCCTCTGCAGAGACAACTTCTAAAGATGTTTTTAATTAAAGTCCAGGAAGATCTATATGTGCAATATCTCCTTGCCTAGCAACGGCACTGGCTCTCTCCACCCAGATGGGGATGGGCATAGGGGGACAGGACAGGAGGTTTCTGGTGGGAAGAGGTGGCAGAGAGGAGCAGAGGCCCTGGCCCTCAGGAGCACCCCACAGCCCAGGTGATCTGGGCAGGAAGGAGTGTACCAGTGTCTTTCTTTGTCTTTTCCATCAGCAAATCACTCAACAAACATGAGCACATTTTCTGTGCCAGGCCCTGTGCCCATTGTGGCAGGGGGTACAAAGGTGGTAGAGCCACCATCCTGTCCTCAAGGATCCAGCACAAAGGGTGCTCTATGGATGTTGGGGGACTGAATGGAACTGAATTATAAGCAAAGATAAATGTTCGCTTTCTGCAACTGGCAGAGGGATGCTCCTGCAAAAACTTAGAATGTCGCTGGCCCAAACGAACAAGGTGACCAGACAGCTTAACAGAGCGCCTCATTTAAATGTGGAGAGACCTTTCTCTCAGGGGGCGGCTTGGACACACACACACACACACACACACACACACACACACCAGTTGCCTGCATGGGTGAGTCCATCGCTGGGACCCATGAGCAGCGAAAGAGTAAGGGGACAGTGTTCCAGAGTCCCCTGGAGACTCTGGAGAAATGTTTGTGACATGCAGGGGGGCAGGGGCTCACCCCATCAAGCCAAAATCTCCTTCCTTCTCCTTATCCCCTTCCCACTCTCTCCTACTCTCCTCCTGCTTCATATGTATCTCCGTCTGTCTCTGCTTCTATATAACTTGACTTTCCAACTTTATCTCTGTATTTCTACCTCTTTCTGTCACACTGTCTCTGTCCCACTTCTGTCTCTGCCTCTCCAAACCTCATCTCTCTGTCTCTGTCCTCATTTCTCCCTCTGTGTTTGGGTATCTCTGTCTTCCCACTTTTTCTCTGTCCATCTCTCTGAATCTTTGTCCTTCTGTCCCTTGTCTCTCTGTCTCTGACCCACTTTCTTGTCCCATCTCTTTGTGCCACTTTCTCTGTCAGTGGTCACTGGGCCTGTCTCCTCCCCCTCCCTCCTGTGACTTCCGCCTCCTGTGCAGTCACTTCCCTGCATCTCCAGAGCATCATTCATCTGCATTAGGCTGCCCTGGCTGGGCAGGGGAAGTGGGGTGGGGGCCAGCTCAGCAAGTGCATTATAAGTGATGATCAAAGGTGGAGTTGGGGGGGTTGGGGGGAGTTTGAGAAAGGCCTTGTTTCCTGTGTAATCTGAGCATTCCCAGGGACTCGACAAGTGGTTTTTAATTTTTAATAGAAAGCATTCCGAGCAGTTCTGGCAGCAGCAGGGGGTGGGACTCATTTTTTATAAATGTTTGAGAAGCTAAATGCGAGCCGAGGGTTTCCCAGGCCCAGCAGGGCAGTGCAGGGAGGGAGGAGGAGGCAGGATAATCATAATTACAAACATCTTCATAATAATGACACTCGGTCACCTCGATCGAGGACTCTGTTCTTTTCCAAAGTGTTTCATCTCTTTCATCTCATTAAGGCATCTCCCTCATCCAGTGAGGCAGGAAGGATAAAGCCTTATCTCTATCTCACAGAAGGGGAACTGAGGCCCAGTCAGGTCAGGTCAGACGGTTTCCCATAACGGAGGACAGGGCTGGAATGAGAGTTTATGTCTTCAATCTCTGAGCTCCACCCCCCATAGCACTACCTCCTCCCTCCTCCCTGAGCCAACTGGGGCTTCTCCTGGGGGTCCTGGAGCACAAGTTTGGGTCTCCGTTGGACCTCACAGATAGCAAGGGTTAAGGGACAAGAACGGAAATAATTCTGGCCTGAGAGCCAAGACAGGGGTTGCAGTTCTGACTCCATGCGGAGCTATGTCAGAACCACCCAGGTAAACCAGAGATGAGGGGTGGGCAAGCCCCCTCCCTCCTGAAACTGGTGCTCTGGGATATCCTACTCATGGCCAAGGACATGGCCCCAGAGACCTTGGGACCAGACAAAGAGAGGTGAAAGGAATAACTGATTGAGCACCTACTACATGCCCGGCTTCCCCAGGCACTTGAATCCATCACTCTAATCCTCATAGCATCTCTGCACATTTCAGGCAAGGAAACAGTTCAAACAGAAGGAAAGACTTGACGAAGACACAGAGTGAAGAAGTGGTGGGATTTGAACCCAGGGCTCTCTGATGCCAAAGCCCATGCTGTTTCCGTGGAGGTGTGGGGGGGCATCTCCTCCCAGGATGTCCAACTTCTGCCGATTTTGCCTGGGAGGAAGACAGCATCATCCTTTGCCTGGGAGGAAGACAGCATCATCCTTGCTGCTTCCTCCTGGGTGTCAGTCTCAGCACAGGCACAGTGAGTCCTGGAGGGGACATGCCAGCTACACAGAGCAGGTTTGAGTATTTCCCTTCCACATACTAAGATGGCATTCAGCCTCTTTGTGACTCAGTTTCCTCACCAGTTCAATCGGGGATTGTGTCTAGGGCATCAGTTCTTCGCCTTGGGTGCTCTTCAGAATCACTGTGGGAGCTTTTTAAGTACCGTTGCCTCTGCTCCACCCCGAGAGAGTCCTATTGAATTGGTCTGGGTGACGCTCAGCATCCGGTTTATTTTACGGCTCCTAAGAGGTTGGAATGTGCAGCCAGGCTGCGAACCACTGGTTTCTGTGCTCTCCCAGGACCAGCCTTTCTCATGTAACATTCCACATGGAGCCCTGGGTGCTGGTTTGCTGTTTGTCCAAGAATCACTTTGGCAGCCCTTCCTATGCCAGCCTAGACTTAGGCGCTCCAGCTCAGGTAGCAGAAGGGCTGTCCGGCAGCACCATGGACAGCGGACATTTCATCCTGGTTTCTGGAAGTCTGGGCTTGAATTAAACTATCGGGGAGGGAGAATGCTCAATACAACTCCCTTCTCTGTCCTCCCCTTCCTTTCTCTCGCTCTTTCCTCTCTCTCGCTCTCTGTATAGTTCTACTCCAGGGGTCCTCAAACTACGGCCCGCGGGCCACATGCAAATACAAATATTGTATTTGTTCCCGTTTTGGTTTTTTACTTCAAAATAAGATATGTGCAGTGTGCATAGGAATTTGTTCATAGTTTTTTTTTAAACTATAGTCCGGCCCTCCAACGGTCTGAGGGACAGTGAACTGGCCCCCTGTTTTAAAAGTTTGAGGACCCCTGTTCTACTCTCATTGACCGCCCCCCCCCCCCCGCCTTATCCTACCTTATAAGGTAGGATACATGTGGGTTTTGACATCAGATCGACCTGGGTTTGAATCCTACCTTCCCTATTTCCTTGCCAGGTGAATTTAGCCAGGCACTGTCCTTGGTTCTGAAAATAGAAATCTGCGTTCTCAGAACAATCCTGAGAGCTTGGTAGTACTATCACCCTCATTTCACCAATGAAGAAATTAAGGCAGGGTGTTTCACTGCTTTATTTGGCCTCCATTTCCTCATATGTAAAGTGGAAATTTTAATAGAGCTTACTTCAAGGCTTTATTATGTAAATCCTATAAGATAATATACACAAAGGGTTTACCAATATCCAACACAAAGCAGTCATTCAATAAGCACAATATATCATTATCATCAAATAATGATATATAATGATGGATTTCATTTTTACTCATTATTCATTTGACATTTTCACTCTTCACTATGCGTAGCAGTTTTCTCATCTGTAAAATGGGAATAATGCAGGATTGTACTGGATCATCTCGTATCAGGCCACCATCCCCAGAGTCACTGTGCCTTCCTCAGCTCACAAGAGCCAAGTATTGCTCTTCAGGAGTTTTGTGAGCCTCTTGATATCACATTGGTAGCTTAAAATTGGCCATGGCGGGGGTATTTACACCATGAAAATCAGGGAACGCTACAAAGTAGGGCATTCCTTCCTGCCCCTCCACCCCCTGGAGCTGATGGTTAAACATGAACCAGCACACCACTGCATCACATCACAGAGAGCATGAGGACTGAAGAAGGGAGTGGACGTGATGGTGCATTGTAAACTGCAAGCTGCTGAAACTAAGAGGGATGACCTGAAGATGGTCCCCCAGCAACTACAGGCCTGGCACCCTCTGTCAGTTCTGGGGAGCTGCTGACTTGCAAAGAAGGTGGGAGGGGTGTGGGTCCTGGGGAATCAGTTGTGAATCACTGACCCTTCACCATCCCCACATGTTGGCATTAACTGTAATGGCTGCAATAAAGAATCCCAGATTGGGGAAATGATTCTATCATCCCTGCGGGAATCCCTGGGATGCAGCCAGGGAGAGGGAGAGAGAGAGAGAGAGAGAGAGAGAGAGAGAGAGAGAGAGAGAGAGAGAGAGAGAAATCAGCCATATCCATGGGGAATCACTTGCCGAGGTGAGGGACAAGGGCACCCTCTCTGATAACAGTTACAATAGCCAGTGTTTACTGAGCACCCACCAGGAGCCTGATGCTTTATGCATCTTCTTCCATTTCAGTATGTCTGCGAGGGGGCATAATTGTGCCATTGTGTACTGGCATGCAGTGCCTCCTGACTCGGCAACAACCTGCATTTATTGAGTCCTTAGCATGGGCCAGACACTGTCCTCTGTGCTGAAAAATTGAAATCTATTTGAAACCTCAAACCGATCCCAAGAGTTTGGTAGTACTGTCACCCTGATTTCACAAATAAGAAAATTGAGGTACAAATGGTTTTGTGCTATACCCAAGGTCAAACTGGCAGTAAGTGGCAGAGTCATACGGATTGTGGTTCAGTACACCAGGCCACCATCCCCAGAGTCACTGTGCCTGTGCTGACTCTGACAACCAGAAGGTCTTTGGCCTCTGAGAATCCTGAGTTCAAATATCACTCCTTCCTCAGTCTGTACCTTCAGTCAAGTCTTTTCTGTTCTTTTACCCGTCTCCTCACCTGTAATTATGAGGGACCCATTCTGCCTCTCAGAGATGCTATGAGACTTAGAGATGATGAATGTAAGTGGCTGGTGAAGCCAGGCATGTAATAGGTACTCAATAGTTTATTCCTCTCTCCTCTCTCTGTAGAATGGGGTGGAGGCACCTGGGACCATGCTCTTGGCCCTGAGCAGGAAACCCCTGAGCGCCAAGCATCCAGAGGGAGGGGGCTTGCCCGAACACCTCTTCCCCAGCTTCTCCTGGGAACTCTGACATGGTTGACATGGAGCTGGAGCCACCAAAGAAAGAGGCGCATTGCAGAGCAGGCTTAGGAGGCTCGTGGGAGGGAGGACATGAGAGGGAAATGAGAAATGCAAAAGAGTGAAAAATAAATACACGTGTCTGTCTGGAATGATCGAGGGCCCCAGGCTAGAGGCGGAGAGGCCGGGCTTAGCAGAATTGCTGCAGTAGCATTTCCCAAGCCTCACTCATTAGCCAGGCAGTGAGCTGGCCTCCCCTCCCAGCACACTGCCCTACTGGCCCAGAGAGCCGAACCCAGGCCCAGGAGGCCGCTGCTCAGAACCCCAGGAGGCCTGGGCCCCTTCCCCTCACCAGCATGGCACTCAGAAGAGGGCATCTCCTGGCAGTGAGGTCTGAGTCTTATCCCCCTTGGGTCATGTCCTGAGCCCGCTAGCCTCCCTCTTGAGTCTTTCACCTCACCCCCTCCTCCCTGAAAAGGTTCAGATAGACCAGATGGCTTTTCTGTCCCCCCCTAAACCCTCTCCCCACTCTAACCCTCACCCCATCCTGTCCAGCCTCACGTCCCAAGCCCTGCTTTTGTCAAATTGAACATGATGTCAAATTAGAGCCATCTCTGGGACAGGCCGAGAGGAGCTCCCAGTTTAATGAGGCAGCGTCGAAAATCAATAACTTAATTGCCACTGTTTGATGGACTTTTATCCAATTTATACTCTCCCCAGCAGCCTACGTGCGGAGCATGAGAAGTGTGTGTGTGTCTGGGGGTGGGGACCATCTGCACGGGGGGTTGGGGAGGGGCCAGGAAGGCACCAGGGCCCACAGCCAACTATTTCCCAAAGGGGAAGCTGGGCACTGCCATTCTCCTTCCACAGGGACCAAGAGACAGACACTGGCCTCTGAGTCCCAATGAACTTGGCTATCCTTCTGAGCTGCCCCCTCATCCTGCCACAGGATGGGGGATGAGGGAAGTGGGGGGTGAGGGCATGGGGAAGAAGGAGGCAGAATTCCCTTGAGAAGTGCGGAGTGTGTAAGAAGACCCCTGCTTTGGGAATCAGGTTCCTGGTTTCCAGTCCGAGCTCTGACTCTAACTGCCATGACCTTCCCTGGTGACAATGACCATGACCACCACCCACTGAGAGACATGTCTGCTCAGAGCTGTTCTGCGCTGGGAGTTTAGAACGCATTCCCTCATGAACCAACGACTAGAATTTCCCCATTTTGCTGGAGAGGAAACATTCAGAGGGGCTGCCTTCCATCGCCAAAGTCCCAGAGCTGGGAACTAGGGAAGGGAGGTCTGAACAGAGATCTGGCTCCGGGTTCCTGCTTGTCAGTCACTAGCGAGGCCCTTGGTCAGGAAGCAGGTTGGGACTCAGTGGGAGGACAGGGCCCGGCTTCAATGTTCCCCAGCCTGGGTCTCCTCTCCCAGCTTCCTTCGGGGTGGGAAAAGGTGGGGAGGATGAGTTCAGCGGCCCCAGGTGACCCCTATATCGCTTGGTCCCCCGGGCCCAGGCACATCGGTGATGCAGGTGATGGCCTCGGATGCGGATGACCCGACGTATGGCAGCAGCGCTCGGCTGGTGTACAGCGTGCTGGATGGAGAGCACTACTTCACGGTGGACCCCAAGACCGGTGAGGGGCGGGGCCGGGCCAGAGGGGCGGGCCAACAAGGGGCGGGGCCTGGCGGGGACAGAGGAGTGACGCGAAGGGCGGGGCCAGAGGGGTGGGCCTGGGCCGAGGACCACAGGGGGTTGTGTGCTCAGCCTTCTAACCACAGGGCGCTGAGGGTAGGATGGAGGACACAGAAGCATTTTGCCCGCTCCGGGAGACCCAAGGGATGGGGAAGGGGCAGCCGGGCAGGAGGAGGGAAGGACTGAGAAATAAAAGAATGGGGCGGAGGGCACCTGCAAGACTGGCAGAAAAACAAAGGCAGGGGGCGGCCACTGTGGGCGCCTGAAAGGACTTGGGAGGTCCGAGCGAGGAAGCAGCCCCTTGTCCTTGGAGCTAATCTGAGGCAGGCGTGTCATAATGAATGTCGTCTGGGGGAGGTGGGCTGGTGAAGGCACCTTTTCAGCAGTTAGGAGAGCTCTGTTCATAGGGCAGTCATTAAGGATCCGACGGAAAAACAGAAACCCACTGTTAAGGAAGAAAAGGTTCTCTGCTATCTACCCTCCTCCAACCACACCAGGCGATGCCCCACTTCACTCGGAGGTTAGAGCCTGGTTCCTTCCCTGAGGGGCCTGGCGAGAGTGGCACGGGGGGGGGGGGGGGGGCGCAGAAGGAGGAGACTGCCCCTGAGAAGTGAGGTGGCTCGGTGGCTCTCTGGAGGTCGCACAGCTGGGAGTGGCTGTCAGTTCCAGGATTGGGGCTGTCACTGTCCCTGGGATAGGAGGAGACAAATGCTGTCGTGGGGCTTAGAGTCAGGTTGGGGCAGGGGCACAGGCATATGCATGGGCAATTAAGATTTTAGATACAAAGTTCTTGGAAGCGGTAGCAGCATCTCCAAAGGATAAGAAGGTCTTGGCCAGACGGAAATTCAGAGAAGGGCATTCCAGGCAGAGGGCATGGTGCAGGCAAGACTGGGAGGAGGAGAACAGCCTGAGGCATGAGAGGAATTGTAAGCAACTTCGGATTGGAGAAGCGGGCTCCGTTGAGAAGTGATATGAGAGGCTGGCAGGGACCTGATGGCCCAGTGTAAGCAGGTTGGAGAGCTTGGATTTTATTCTCAGGGCAGTGGAAAAGAGAGGGGTATTTGACGGATTTGCATTTTGGGTTTTTGTTTGTGTTTTATTGTGTGTAAAGAGAGGTTGAGTAGTCCAGTCTGTGAGCACAGTTATAATTGTATTTTCTTACACATAACATCCTTATTATTTTTCCTCCTTGCTAAGCTAATACATTGTAGAGAACATTCAAACATTGTGGAAATGTTTTAAAAAAGAAAATGCGTCCTACCCCCATCCCCAGTAATTGCAGCCCCAAAGGACGCCCCTCAGTGTGCATACCCTACAAGATCCTGGACTCATTCTTTGAAAACGAAGCTATTTTTTAAATAGAAAATATATGTCAAGGTTCAAAATTCAAAAAGTCCAAATGGATATTTAGTGGAAATTCTTTACCCCTTCCAGTCCCCCAGCTACCCAGTCTGTGTCTCCAAGGCAACCAATGTAATTTTCTTGTGTATCCTTCCAGAGCTATTCTATACATGTACAAGAAAATAAGTACATGGATTTGTTTTATTTTTTTTACACAAATGGTAGCTATAACACGCTATATACACTGCTTGCCTTTTTTGCTTACCAATACATCTTGAAGATTATTCCGTATCAGTACATAAAGAGCTTTCCCATTCTTTTATTTAACAGCTGTTGTGGATACACAAAAATTTGTTTCACCAGTCCCCTCTTGATGGACACTTATGCTCTTTCCAATCTTTTGCTACAACGAATAATGCTACAGTGAATAACCCCGTACATATATCATTCCGGGGGGCGGGGGTATCTGCAGGATAATTTTCGGGAAGGGGAAAAGCTGGGTCAAGGAGCACATGAACGTATTTGGGATCTGGCTAGATAATGCTAGCATGTACCAGATTGCACTCCTGAGAGCCACATGCAAGGGAACTCGGTTCCCCTCCTCCTCACCAACACTGTGGGTTCATTGATGACTTTGAAGCAGGGAAGTGACATGCCCAGGTTTTCATTTTAACAAGATCCCTCGGGCTGCTGCTGTATAGCATGGCTCAGAAACAGCGATTGAATTCAGGGAGACCCAGGAGCGTGGGGTGCCCAGCAGAGAGCCCCAAAGCACAAAACCCAAAGCCTGCACCCCTTCTCGGCATTCACCCAGACTCTGTAACCTGCTTCATCTAGTTATGGGGCCAGAGATGATGTAGGATTGGTTGTGAGGGTTAGTTGAGGTGCTGAGGAGGGAGTCTGAGGGCTGAGAGTGAGATCCTGAGAAGGGCAAACCTTGGGGCCTAGAGATTATAAGGGACTAGATTGAGGGGGGAATCCAGGGGTTCCTAACTTTGGAGCCTGAGACGGGAAGGGACACAGAGGGAGGAATGTGGGGTAAGAAAACTATCTAGAAGCTGAGGAATTCGTGGATGGGCACTGTGATCCGGTACAGAGCTAATTAATTCCATTTTAACCATATTGGCTTTAAGATGAGAAAAGAGGAGAAAAGAAACATCTAGAACCTCTAGCAGGTTGTCTGAAATATGGACTTGAAGATCCAAAATGGTTGGGGTTCTGTAAACTTGGATTTCCCCATGTCCACAAGAGGGATAACATACCCATCTCACATGATTGTTGTGAGGATTCAATGGAGGAGAAATTCATTCATTCAGCAACTCTTTATAGAGTGCCTACTGTATGCTGGGCTCTGTTCTAGGCTCTGGGAACACAGCAGTAGGCCTACCCTCATGGACCGTTTATTCACCTTGGGAATACAGAAAACAAGCATATAAACATACAACATAATGCCAAGGAGCAATGAGTGCTAGCAGGGTAAGGGGAGAGACTTAGCTGAAGAAATCAGGACAGGACTTTCTAGGGAATGACCTTGGGACAGAGACCTGAATGAAGTGAGGGTGGGAGCCACTCAGTATCTAGGAGAGAGCTTGCAGGCCACGGGAGCAGTGAGTGCATGAAGAGCTCGACGCAATACTTGGTACATAAATGGAAACTAAGGGGATGAAGAAGAAGATGACGACGATGATGATGATGACGACGATGATAAAACCTGAGGAGGTGGAGCCCTTAGAATTTATCAGCTTTTTTCAGGGAGCAGAGGAAGACACAAACAGAGAAATAAAGGAAGGGCCAGGACTGAGTCTGGGAGGTGGCAGGGGTGGGCAGATGAAGAGTCAGACTCCAAGAGACTGAGGAGGACGGCCAGGTTCCGAGGAAGAGCATCCCCCGCTGCAGAGGGTCTGCAGGATGGGGCACGTGGGGAGCCATGGAGCCTGGAAGGGCAGGAGTTAATCCCCAAGAAGCCAGAGTGGGCACCAGGCAAGGCAGGCGAAGGTGTCAATGGGTCCTTGTTCTATCTAGGGTCCCTCAACTTGCTCAGCCGGAAAGGGTCTTTGTGGACATTTCCTAGACCCATATTTGCCCTCCCCTCTCCTTAGCCCCACGCAGGAGCCGCTCGGTGTCTTTCCCAGCCCAGCTCCATTTCCCCAGCCAGGAATATTCCGCTGATGCGGGTCTATATTTAGCAGCTGCTGTGAGGTACAGTCTGTTCTCGCTGTGCAGATCGCAGGGAGCAGAGCCTGAACGGGCCTGAGAGGAAGGTGTGAGGGACGGGAGGGGGTGGGGTGCCACAAGGCCCAGTGCCAGAGGAGAAATTAATGTGTGTTTTAAAGGCCAGATCTGCCAGCAAGCCCCCCGCAGGGGCCACGGGGATGGCATTTGCAGTCTAATGAGGCATCACTTGGGTTCCAGGGCCCCTTCTGTAGCATTTGGAGGGGACAACAGGGTAGAGAGAACAACAGCTGGAACTGGGGTGAGCAGAAGGCTGCAGGGAGCCGTGGCCAGGTTCTAATTACCAGCCCCACCCGTCACAGCCCCAGCAAGAATAGAGAGACTTGCTTAGAGACTTTAGGATATCTCTGAAAATTCCCAGATGGGCCAGACATGTCCATTTTCCTGGGAAGGAATGACACTAATCTTTGTTGAGCACTTCCAAGTGCCAGATCCTGGGTCAGGATGATGAGCCAGATCTGGTTCCACCCTCATGGGGCTTTTGTTCCAACAGAGAAGCCAGAAACAAATAGACAGCTACACCCAGGTGCCATGAGGTGGGACCGAGAGTCCATGGGAGTAAGTCGGGCAGTCAGAATTGTATTGAGCACCTACTATATGCCAGACCCTAAAGATAAGATGGTGAAGAAGGCCAGTATGGATTTCTGCCCAGTATGGAAGTTATTTATGGGACACCCAACGCAGGACCAGAGGTGGGGATCAGTGAGACATCCCCAAAATGTCAGACCTGCTGCTGGAAGCTTCATCTCATTTAATCCTCCCAACAGCCCTATCAACTGGATATCCCCATTTTACAGAATAGGAAACTGAGGCTCAGAGAGACTCAAGAGCTTGTCCAAGGTCAGATAGCATGTAAAATATGGAAAGAAGTCTTGAACCATATCTATCTGACCCTGTAGCCCCTGCACATAGTAGGCCCTCAATAAGGGTTTAATAAATGAGTGAATGAATTTGCATTCAGGTTCCAAGAACAGCTTCATGGACTGATTTGGGAGTTTTACCCCAGGCTCCCCAGGAGTGCATCAGCTTCCAGGAGGCTTCTCCCAGCATCAGGAGCCATATGGAGTAGATAGAAAACAATGTTGTCAGCTCCTCCCATCCCTACACTGGCCTCAGAGTGAGTGACTTTGCCATTCCTCCCACACCTTAAATCTGGGTGGGTTTTGGCCAATAGAATGTAGCAGAATCGATGTTTATAAATTCCCAGAGTGGGCTTTAAGAGACATGAAGCTTTCGCTCTCTCTCCTGGAACATGGTCCGGACGCCCCCATAAAAGGAAGCCAGCCAGCCTGCTGGGGCATGGAGAAGGTCGCGCCACAGCCAGGGTCAGCTGCCAGGCATGTGCATGAGGCCATCTTGGGCCTTCCAGCGGCTGACCCCCAGTTAAATGTATGAGCCAGGGAACTCAATTTCTCTGTCAGCTATCTCCTGCCATATAACAAACTGCCCCAAAATGCTGTGGCTTAACGCAACCATGGTTTATTGTCATAATTGTGGGTTTGCTGGGGTCACTCAGGGTGGTGAGCCCCTGGTGGCCACCCCACTGTCAATCTGTCCATCTGCCCTCTGTTTTCCTCCCTCCCCCCACCTTTCCTCACTGCTTCCTGTCCCTCTGCTTCTCATTGTCTCGTGGTCTCAGAGTTCCAAGAGGACAGGCCCCAGCACACAGGCCTGATCAAGCCTCTGCTTTTGTCACACTTGCTGATGTCCCATTGGCCACAGCAAGTCAGGTGGCCCAGGCCAGAGTCCGTGTGGGAGGGGATGGTCCATGGTATGGATTCCAGGAAGTATGGTTCATTGGGAGCTGTTACCATGGCAACCTACCACTGAGGGTAACTCTGAGGCAGGGCCCAGAGGCACCATGGGTACCCACCTCCCAGTCACTCAGAGATGGCACCTGATCATACACTCAAGGCTTCATCACCAGTTTCCAAAAGAGAAGAGTTCAGTATCCTCATTCCTTCTGGAGCTGGAAGTGGCAAGGCCAGCAAGGAGGCCAGCCTCATGCCCATGGCTCCTCACCCACAAGTGGACCTCAGCCAGACCCCTGCTCCAAGCCCCTGGCTGAGCTTTTTGTAAACAGGCTCATGGAGTGAGATCCCAGAGGTAAAGTGACACGCCCAACACTTAGCGCATAGTGAGTGCTCAGCTGGTCAGCTCCCCTCCCTGCCTTTACACCTGGTTCACTCAGGGCCCCCCTGTGTCTGGCCTGGTGGCCCCTCCACTGTCAATCTGTCCATCTGCCCTCTCTTTTCCTCCCTGCCCCCACCCTTTTCACCGCTTCCTGTCCCTCTGCCTCTCTCTTGTCTGTTTCACTGTCTCTATTTTTTTCTCTCCCACTGTCTCCTCCTGGGTGTGATTTCTCTCTGGCTCGACTGCTCCTCTGTTTCTATCTCATAAGTCCTTCACCTCCCCTTTCTCTACCTCTGTCTCCATGGGGGTGCCCCTTTCCTCTTGTCTCTTTCCCTCCTGCCTCTCACCAGGTTTCTTCTGTCCATCTCTTTCCCCAGGTCCCCTTTTCTTCTCTCTTTTTCTCTCTTTCTTACACTTTTCCTTCTCTATCTCTATCTCTATCTCTATCTCTATCTCTATCTCTATCTCTATTATCTCCTTCCCTCTCTGTCTTCATCCTTTATCTTCTCCTCTATTGTCCCTCTGCTCTTTGCCTCCTTCCACCACCTCCCAGAGGCAGAGGACACAACAGCCCCTCATGATCACAGTGTTGAGGAGCAGGAATAGGAGGGGAAGGGGTAGATCAAGAAGGACCTGCTGCATGATTGGAAAAAACAGCTTGCCTGGTTGGGACCGAGAAGAGCAAGAATGTTCCAGATGCTTACACAGGACCACCTACACAGCACCCCTCTGTCAGAGGCCTGGGCTCTACCCTTGTGCCACGTGCTGGGTGGGGCGGGGATGCAAGGCAGGCTGGGTAGGGACCCTCCTTTCTTACTCCGTGCCAGCAGAGCAGGTCAGAGCATGGACTCGGGCCCCGGAGTTCCTGCTTGAATCCTGGCTGTGCGCCTTCTACATGTGAGACCTGGTCAAGTGCTTGGCCTCTCCCTGATTCCATCCCCTTCTGTAAAACGGATAATCATAGCACCGTCCTCATAGGCTATGGAGAGGATTAAGTGGGACAGTTCCCTTCAGGTACTCAGTGCAGAGCCAGGCACAGGGGACACGCTCATCGACGGTAGGGACTGTCATTGCCACCTGGGATTCTCATGAGATGAAACTCCACACCGTGGTTCCCAACTGATTGTGTCCCCAGGGCCATTTGACAATGTCGGGAGACATTTTTGGCCCTGGGTTTGGTGGGGAGGGTGCGCTGCTGGCGTCGAGTAGGTGGAATTATCCTGCCAAAATGTCCATAGTGCCGAGGGGGAGAAACCCTGTTCCTTGGGGAGGCTGTCCCACTTTACAGATGCGGAAACTGAGTTTCAGAGCGGTGGGGGGTTTGCTCAGGTCACACGGCCCAAAAATGGCAGATCGGGGGTCGATCCCAAAGCTCATCTGCTTCCAGGACCCCCCTCTCCTCAGGGAGACCTGTCTGACAAGGGTCGGGAGGGGGCCTCCTGAGACGCCTCAGGGCCATGTATAAAGGGTCTGTGTGACCTTTGTTAGAGAGGAGGGTACACAGACCACTTCTCCATGTGGTCCCACAAAAGCAGGGCAACCCCAGGTGCCCCTCCCCCCGGTTCTCCCAGCCACACGCAGACACACACTGCAGCCTCTTCTCCCGTTCCATTGCCTTTATTGGAGTCTGGAGGCTGCTTGGGGACATCAGGACTGGAGATTGGGTTTTATGGGGCACAACATGGGGCTGCTGGTGCATGACTCCACCTGGCGCTCAGGCCCTGGGCGCCACCTGTCACCACCTGGTGCTCGGCAGGTTGGAGTGAGTCATGGGGGGAGGCTCTGAATGCCTCATCGACTCCCCGCTCCACCCTCGTCTCCACTGGCAGAGACAAGAAACTCAGCCTTCCCCTCCGCAGCATCCATTTTGCAGTCACCCGCTCCTGCGCCCCTCTACCCCCGCCTCCATTAGCAGCTTGAAGAATTGTCTGTTCCGCCATTAGCTGGTACCTGGACAGAGAATCTGCAGCCAGGCTGGGGGCCAGGGGCTGGGGCTCTGAGGGCACGGGATGACGTCATCATGAAGGTGTGTGTGACAACGAATGTGTGTTAGTGTGCATGAGTGTATGTGACCACGTATGTGTGCTTATGTATGCAGCACATGAGTGGAGGAGACATACCTAGTGTGTGATTCCAGAGTGAGTGCACCGAGTGTGGGGGCGAGTCCAGGTCACTTTGTTAAACACTCGCCAAGCTGTTGCTCCGTGCCTGGGTCTGGGCTGAGTGCCGCCCACAGAGAGGCGATCAGGCACAGGCCAGGCTCACTCGGGGAATATCAGGGTTCACCCTCACGTGGGGACCTGAGGTCCCGGGAGGGGGGCACACAGTGGCAGGTTAGTCCCTGTGCCTCTTTTTAGTAAACCAAAGTGTCCATTCTGGTGCGAGTGTGTGATTATGTATGTGTATGTTTATATGTGTGAGTGTGTTTTTGAAACTATATGTGTGTATGAGTGTGTGTTTGAAAGTAGGTGTGTGAGTATGTGTATTTGAAAGTATGTATGAATCTGAGCTGTGTGTATGTGTGACAGTCTTGTGTGTGAGTGTATGTAGTACAGAGTGTGAGTTCACTGTGTGAGCTTGTAAGCAAATCTGTATGAGCACGTGTGTGTGTGCGGGGGGGGGGGTGGGTACATGTATGTGTGGTGGCTATTGAGCTTGCACCTGGACTGTGGCCAGAACTGTGTCTTCTGCACGCCCTGCTGAACGTGAGTGTGCCAGCCTCTGCCTGTGGAGGGGTCTCCATATCAGCTGGCAGCCGATGTGGGCATCCTGGGCCTCACCCTACTGCGTCCACAGGCGTGATCCGGACTGCGGTGCCTGACCTCGACCGCGAGAGCCAGGAGCGCTACGAGGTGGTGATCCAGGCCACAGACATGGCAGGCCAGCTGGGCGGCCTCTCCGGCTCCACCACCGTCACCATCGTGGTCACCGACGTTAATGACAACCCGCCCCGTTTCCCGCAGAGTAAGTAAGGCCTTCCCAGAAGGAGGCAGTATCTGTGCGTCTGTCTGTTAGCTCGTCCAAGCCACCCACTGACCCCAAGTTCCCTTTTGGCTTCCCACCAAGAGAGGGACTCCCATCCAGCTGTCTGTCTACCCCCCAGGCCAGCCACTCGCCCCAGACCCCTTCCGGTCATGCTTTGTGCAGACGAGGCCCCAAAGGTGTCTGATTTTCCATCCATCCAAGTAACACGGTGACCTCCTCACCCCTCACCTTGGTTCCTGCCGGCGGGGAGTTCCCATCTGCCCACCCACCCAACCCCTCACGGCCCTCGCACACACCCTATCACGATCATTGCACGTGATCTGCCGCTGGCCCAGGCTTGCACAGGAGTGGGGGCAGACATAGGGATACGGAAAGAGGCTGCAGCCATACCCAGGCCACGGGACTTAGTTGTGCCTGGAGACCCTGAGGTCTGGAGTGGCAGGTCTTCCCTCCTCCTCTGAGCCTGGAGGGCAGGATTCTGTGCTTCTGAATTATGAGGTCTTCTCGCTCTCTGCCTCTCCTGGCACAGCAGGGGATGGGGCTTATCTGGCCCAGTCTCCCACCCACCCATCAGCCCGCTAGCCCCTCTGTCCCAGGCTCAGGCGAAGAGCTATGCCGGGGAAGCCTGAGGCTGGCAGAGACTAAATGCCGCAGGGAGCTGGGCTGATTCCTATCTGGCGAGTCATTACTCAAGGTCTGCTGCTCTCACATTAGGCCCCGCCACAGGGGACTGACCCCCAGGAGATAAGGGAATCCAATCCCTTAGCTGAGAGTGTGGCAGCGTCATCTCGGCCTCGCACCTCAGCCCAGACATGGATCGGGGTGGGCACAGAACCCTCTGTGGGGAAGCTTCGAAGCACCGGGTAGAGGAGGGGGAGTCACCCAGTCTGCTGGCCAGTTGTGCCTGGCTCTGTGCCAGCGCTGAGCTGGAAGGGGTGGGGCAGAGAAAAGAAAAGGCGCCAGGGCCCCAGGAAAACTCCTGTTTATTCATTCCTTTATTCATTCTTTATCCATCTCTGGCATTTCTTTATTGGGAAATAGAGCACACAAACAGAAGGACGTAACGTATCAGTGTAAAGCGGACACTCCTGTAACCACCAAGCAGGACCCCGAACCCCCCGCGTTCCCTCCCCCATCATAATTCTCCCCCACTCTTCCTCCAGAACTAGCCAGAATCTATCTGCTCGTGGTCTCCACCTCCTGGCCTTTCCTTAGGGTCAGTGCACCTACGTGTGCACCCCCTAACATCAGTTTCATTTCACCTGCTTTTAACCTTATATAAATGGGATCACACCATACAACGTGTTTGTCATGCTCTTTTGCCTCTCAAAATTACATTTATGGAATCGTCTGTTGTTACTTATAGCTGTCCTTCGTTCATTTTCATTGCTGTAGAGTAGTCCGGAGTTTCGCTGTTCTGCTGTTGATGGACATTTGGGATGTTTCCCGTTTGAGGCTGTTATGGAGGATGCTGCTTGGACCATTGTTGCACAGCTCATAATGCTGTTTTGCACACATGCCTCAGTGAATATACAGAGGAGCAGAATAGCTGGCTCATGAGATATGCTCATCTTCAACTTTACTAAATAAAACCAAACTCTGTTCCCCATGAAGAAATGCGAATGTGGCCCTCGCTGCTTTGGTTCAGTGGATAGAGCGTTGGCCTGCAGACTAAAGGGTCCCAGGTTCGATTCCAGTCAAGGGCACATGTCTGGGTTTCAGGCTCGATCCCCAGTGGACGGTGTACAGGAGTCAGCTAATCAGTGATTCTCTCTCATCACTGATGTTCCTAACTCTCTCTCCCTCTCCCTTCCTCTCTGAAATCACTAAAAATATATTTTTAAAAAAGAAAAGAAACACATGTGTCCATTGTACCACATCCTCACTAGCCCTTTGTACTATCAGATTATTTCATTTGTGTTAATCTGGGGAGGATATACCAGTAACTCACACTGCTTTTCGTTCATTCACTCACTAGTCACTCACACATTTCTTTTATGTGACAGTCTGGTGTTCTGCCAGGTACTGAGAATGCCGGATGAATAAGAGATGTGGTCCCTGCCTTCTGAGAGAGAGAAAAAAGAGAGAAAATATGAGAATAAACAGAGAGTAATAAGTAATAGGGAAATGCAGTAATCCTCACACTGGGATAAGCTTGGGGGCCCTGGGCACACAGGAGCAGAACCTGGAGGTCTGGGGATGTTCCCTGGAGGAGGTAACATTTGTGAGACTAAAGGGAGAGTGGGAGTTGAGGAGGCAAAGGCAGGGAGGAGAATACAGAGCGGAATGCCCGGAGGTGAGGCAGAGCAAGTCATATTTAAGGAATTACAAGGACTGCCGCCTGGCTGAAGCTAGAGTTGGGGTGGGGCAGCAGGGGGATGAGGCTGCAGGTGTCAGCAGGAGCCAGCCAAGGGACTCCTACAACTCCATCCCGAGGCAGTGGGGAGCTGTGTGAGGGATTAAAGCAGGGAAGTGGCATGATCAGCTGTGTCTTAGAGAGAGAGCCCCCCCCCCCCCCCAGCTACTGCGTGAGACTGAGAGGCACCCAGTTTACACAAGGGATATCCAGACCTGTGTGGGGACCTCAAGAGATAGCGCCCACCTCCACAGCCCCTGCTTCATCTGCACTGGCCCATCGTTTAGCAGATCTCCCTCACCTCAGCCTCAGCTCTGGGGAGAGGTCAGGTGCTGTCTGCACTCCATCTGACCGCATTCCTTCTGGTTTTCCATCTGCTTCGCCCCTGTGGCCACAATGGTCATCTTGCCATTCTTCAAGCATCCCAGGCATTGCACCCACCTCAGGGCCTTTGCACCTGCTGCTTCCTCTGTCTGGAATGCTCTTTCCCAGATATCTCCTTGGCTCAGTCTTCTGCAAAGATGTCACCTTCTCAGTGAAGCCTTTCTTGATCACCCTGTTTAAACGTCCACACACACCCTCATCAGCCCTCCATCCCCTCCCATGCTTCATTCTTCTCCTACTTACCCATCACCATCTGACACATGCCTGTCTTACTGATGTGTTTAGTGTCTTTCTCTTTCCATTGAGAGGAAGGCACTGTGAGAACTGGGATGTTGGTCTGTGTTATTTGTTGCTGTAACCCCAGCGCCTAAAACTGCATCTGGGACATCACAGCTGCTCAATAAATAAGCAGAAATCAATGTCAACAGAAAAGTCAGCATAAAGCCTCACTGTTTTAATATAATTTGTTCCACTTATTGAGTTGCTACCATGTGCTAGGCAGTGCAGTGCGCATTTTGCAGACATTGCCATCTAAGTTAATCGTGATAACAATGCTGTTAGGAAGACACTGTTATTCCCGTTCTACAGAAGAGGGATTCAAGGTTCAGGATTACATAGCCAGGACTGACTCCAGAACTTTAGCCTTGACCGTGGTTCTCCTTTCTCACCCGCGCTGGGCAGATGGGGAAGCTGAGGCCCAAAGAACTGCAGGCACACTCCCAAATTAATCAGCAAATAAACCCAGGGTCTGATTTAGGGCCCCCCTCTTCGCACTGTCTCCTGCATTTCTGTAGAGGACATGCCTCTCCCAGCACCTTCCTGGCCAACCTGGGAGCCCCTTGCAGACATTGCCCTCCCTGGAGCCCATCGGGGGCCCCCCTGCTCTCCCCTAGAGCTGGTGGAAGCTGCCCCCATCCCTGCTCACAGCCGTATCCCCTACAGAGATGTACCAGTTCAGCATTAAGGAGTCGGCCCCCATCGGCACAGCTGTGGGACGCGTGAAGGCCGAGGACTCGGACGTGGGTGAGAACACGGACATGACTTACCACCTCAAAGAGGAGAGTGGCACTGGCGGCCATGTGTTCAAGGTCACCACGGACAGCGACACTCAGGAGGCCATCATCGTAGTACAGAAGGTAAGGCTGCCCCAGGAGGGATGGGGGAGGCAGGCTCTAGGGCAAGGGTGGGGAGTATCCAGCCCACGGGCTGTATAAGGCCTGAGAAATCATTTGGTCTGGCCCTGCCAAGGCATTAGGGTGAGTTAATTAAATGTTTGACTAAATAGAGCAAGCTAATTTTTTTGAGTTGATAATTTTGTATGGCCCGAGAATGATGTTATAAATATCCAAATGGCCCTTGGCAGATAAAAAGGTTTCCCCACCCCTGCTCTAGGGGATGGAGTCAGGGAGGCCGCTGACAGCCAAATACTCCCTCCCGACTCCACTCCAGGGATCAGGTCTTTACAGAGACCCAGGGCCACCCTGGGAAAATGCTGATGGTTTCCTCCCCATTTTACAAATGAGAAAATGAGGCCCAGCAAGGTTAAGTGATTTGTCCAACGTTGCACAGCTAGTTGTCAGGGCCAGGGTTCAATCCAGATTTGAACCAGTGCTTTTAATCACTACTAAGTGCTACTTCAAGTCCGTACCAGGACCTTTACCTGCATCATTTCCTTTAATCCTGGCCTTTCTCTCTGAAGGAGACATCATTAATATGCAATTTCACAAGTGAGAAAACAGGCTCAGAGGGGTAAAGGGGCTTGTCCAAGGCCCCACCTATAAGGGGTAGAGCTGGGATTTGAACCCAGGTCTTGTGACTCCAAGCTCTCTCTTTCCTGAGTCTAACAGTCTTCCTCACCCATTGGCTTGTCCAGAAACCAGAAGTCAAAAGTACAAACTCAGTGAGTCCTAGAGGAAGAAGATGAAGGTCAAATAGAGAAGCAAAATCCATTTTCCAAGACATGGTCATGGGCGTGGCAACTCAGGCTGTGCAGGCCTTTGAGACTGTCCACTCTAACCCTGCTCTCCCGCAGGAGGTCGGATCCCCTGCACTGGCTCTTGGATGGGCGTAGACCTTTGTACACGTTCAGGGTCAGGATGCTCACTCCCTGTCATTGTCCAGCTCTTCCTCCTCCCATTAGCCAGAACCTGTCTCCCTAAATCCATTCCTATCAGCCTGGGCTTTGCCTTCTGGGACCCACAGAAACATCTGCCCCTGACAACCCTTCATTCACTCAATAAGTGCGTTCAGACCCACTCTCTAGCTGACCTTGAGCATAGAGAAAACTGCCAATTTCTTCAACTACTTCCCAGAGGATAATAATATGATAGCGGGTATCCTATATAATAAAAGGATAACATGCAAATTGACCCTAATGGCGGAACAACCAGTCGCTATGATGCGCACTGACCACCAGGGGGCAGACACTCAGTGCAGGAGCTGCCCCCTGGTGGTCAGTGCACTCCCATAGAGGGAGCTCCACTCAGCCACAAGCCAGGCTGAGGGCTGCGAGCGCAGTGGCGGTGGCGGGAGCCCCTCCTGCCTCCTCAGCAGCACTAAGGCTGTCCCAGGCTGCCAGAGGGATGTCTGACTGCCAGGCTCCCTGGGGGATCGGGCCTAAGCCGGCAGGTGGACATTCCCCAAGGGGTCCCGGACTGCAAGAGGGCACAGGCTAGGCTGAGGAACCCACCCGCCCCGAGTGCATGAATTTTCATGCACCGGGCCTCTAGTTTATAATAAAGTGTTTACAATGTGGCAGGCACCCTTCACCTGCTTTCCATGTATTAATTCATTCCATCCCTACATCGTCTCTTTGAGGTACTATCATTGTCCGTTTCATAGACTCCAAGGAGTTCCATCCTGTGCATCCAAGGTCATGCATCTTGCAGAGCAGAGTAGGGATGTGGGCCCAGGCAGTCTGGCTCCAGAATCCACCCTTTTAAATACTATGTGGTTTTCAGTCTTCTGATCTCGCTGTACAGTGAGTCTCTGCACTGTAAGATGGGGAATTGGAGGCCCAGAGAGGCACAGTATCACAGAGCAGTAGAATCAGGCTCCATCCCCAGCCGTGGGGCTTCAGCATAGCACTTGCTTGCTCTCACCCCCAGTGCTGCGGCCACCCCCCACCCCCACTCAGGGCCCCTCCCTCCAGCTCCAGCACTGGCGCCTAAGGTGTCTCTGTGGAGTCAGTGCTGGCTCAGGGAGCAGAGCCCTGCCTGATTGATGACCTGGCTCCAGAACCCATTGCTCACTCTCAGGCCAGGCCACTGCCTGCCTCCCTGCATCCTGATTTCCCAGGCAACAGGAAGGAGGGAAGAAGGAGGTGGCAATTTTTGCTGCTGGAAAAGGTGGGGGGTGGGAGGTTCTGAGAGGAAAGGCGGGTCCCTACACACCAGGCTAATCTCTAGGAAGGTCACCCTTGTACTCAGAGAGCTCCCCCACCACGCAACTGAGGTGCCTGCAGCCCCACCATGGCAATTTCTCTTTGCTGTCAGGTGGCGATTTTCAGCCTTTTTCATCTCATGGCAAACATAAACTAATTACTAAAATTCTGCGGCGTACCACACAACATATTATAATTTTTGCCAATCTGACAAAAAGATAGGTATGATCTTGATTCGTTCACACCGGATGGTTATTGTTGTGTTGGCTCTTGTCATTTTTTTTCTTTGACAATCTAAGGGGAAAGAGGTCAGTGCCCCTGACTAAATAGTCAGGTATTGCCGGTGTTAAAAATTCTTGCGGCACAGCAGCTGAAAACCGCTACTGTGAGGCATTGTCTTTAGAAGGCCAGAGCCAACACAGCCCCGGAGCTCATTCATCAGAGGGTCACCCATCAGCACTCCCGATGAGAAGCGGGGCTCAGTGTGGGCTTAGCCAGCTCTCTGGGAAAGCTCTAAGGCAGCCTGGCTTAGCCGGCTCAACTCGCATTAGCTGCCGCCGCCTATGTACCAGGGAATATGGCCTCTAATCCTCCCACCTGGGGCCCCGAGCAGCCAAATAGATGCCCACAAACACACAGCTGGGCAGCAGCAGAGCCACCACCCTTTCCTCTTGTGGGGTAAGGACTTGGGAGCCACACTGCCTGGGTTTGAATCCAGCCTCCGCCAGTGACTACCTAAGTGATCTTGGGCAAGTTACAGACTTCTAGACCTCAATTTCTTCATGTGTGAAATGAGATAACAATACAAGCCTCGAGGGGTGTTGTAAAATTAGATAAGTTAATATGTTTAAAGCCCTGACACACAGTAGGCGCTTTGTAAATTAAGAAATGAAATGTCCCAACATACCATGCTGAGTAGTGAAAGTCAGGATGTTAGTACGGTTTAGCCCTGAGTGTCTGTGTCCCAAGGCAAGAGGGTCCTGCTGGGACCTGTAACCAGAGAGCGGTGGGTCTGCACATGGCCTGGCGCCAGCCCTCCCTCTGGGTCCACCTCGGGAGTGGGGGGAGGGGGTGTCAGTCAGGGGCCCAGGGGACCCCGCCCACTCACTGGCCCACTGCTTCCTCCTCCAGCACCTGGACTTCGAGTCCCAGCCGGTGCACACGGTGGTCCTGGAGGCCCTCAACAAGTTCGTGGACCCCCGCTTCGCTGACCTGGGCACATTCCGCGACCAGGCGATCGTGCGCGTGACGGTGACCGATGTGGACGAGCCCCCCGAGTTCCGGCCGCCCTCCGGCCTCCTGGAGGTGCAGGAGGACGCGCAGGTGGGCTCCCTGGTCGGCGTGGTGACTGCGCGGGACCCCGACGCCGCCAACCGGCCCGTCCGGTGAGACCCCCGCCCGGGGCCACGCCTGCTGCCTGCTCTCCAGCTACCGCCCCTGCACTCATGCGGGCCGAGTGGGAGGGGGCCGGGTCGGGAGGGAAGGAGGAGATGCTGGATGGGGGGAGGGGAGAGAGAGAGGGCACAGCTGGAGTTCTGAGACAAAGGAAGCCCGTGTGAGGTCAGTCACAGATAGGCCAGGGACTCGGGGCCAAGTGGAGGTGCCCCTGACTCCCAGCTCCACTGTCTTGCCCCAGCTCTCCCTCTCCACTGCTCCCTGGATCCCCCCTAGACACCTCAAACTCCCGTTTGGAACTGAGCTCTCAGCTGCTCCCGGAAAAACAAACAAACAACAACAAAAAACCCACTCCTTCCAGTTCCATCAAAAAATGTTGGCGACATCCTCAACTCCCGTCTTTCTCATCGCCCTCCAAGCCATCAGCCGACTCTGTCATCTCCACTTTAAACACATCCAGAATCTGACTGCTTCTCACCCCCTCCCGCTGCCCCTGAGCCTGGCTCCTTTTCCTCTCGCCAGGATTGTCACAGTTGCCCACGGGTCTCCCTGCTCCTGCCCTCGCCCCTCTGGAACCTAGAATCGGCACAGGGCCAGGTTGAAACAGCTCAAATGTAAATCAGAGCATGGCCCTCCTCTGCCCCACGCCCTCACCTCTCTGGCTCAGAATAAGAACAAGCCCTGACAATGACCTCCAGACCCTGTGAGATGTGGCCTCACGGTAAACCTCTCAGACACCCACACACACACAGCCCTCCTTCCCCGCTCGCAGGCTCCAAGGTACACCAAGCTCACCTCTGCCTCAGGGCCTTTGCCGCTGCTGATCCCCCGCCCGAATGTTTTCACCTGAACACGGCCAGGACTTGTCCTCTCACTTCCTCCAGGTCTCTGCTCAAGCGCGAGGCCTCCTCAGTGAGGTCTCCCCGACACCCTTTTTACAGTGTCAGCCCACCTCATCCCCAGCCCCAACCCTTCAGATCGCCTTTCCTCTTTCCCATGGTCCTCGTTCGCCTTCACCATCTAACATACCGCCTGTTCTCTAATGACTTTGTTTGTCTCTCCCATGGAAAGATACGTTCCATGAGGGTGAGGACTTAAGCCTGTGTGTTCACCACTGTATCCTCGGGGTTTGGCCCGATGCCCAGCACTCAGTGGACACACACTGAATGTGTGGTGAGTGGGTGAAATGTGAAAACAGACGGATTGAGGAAAGAGACAGAGAGAGAGACACTCGTGGAGATGTGGGAAGGCGAACAGTGAGAGGAAGAGATGTGAGAGAGAGGAGAGCCAGTAGAACGAGGACAAGAGTAGCTAAGAGAGACATGGACCTCCCTGGCAAGATAGAAACAGACACAGGTAGAGAGGGGCAGAGCTGGGATGGAGACAGGAGGGTAGAGGGGAGGGGAGACGGGGTTGGGGAGCCCCTGACGGTGGCTTTGGTTGGAAGAGGTCGGATAGAATAGAAAGGGAAAAGGGCTGTAGAAGAACCCGATTCAGTGTGGGAGGTCAAGGGTGGAGGGGATGGCTACCATTGCACAGATGAGAAGGAGTTCCTGGAGCCCCTGCGTCCCCGCTACAGCCCCTGTACATCGTCAGTGAATGACCTCTGAGCCCACCGTATGCCCCACTCTGTGCTGAGCACTGGAGAGAGAGGGGAGGGGAGTTAGTCTGACAGGAATCCAGATGGGTGACAAGCCCTCGTCATCTGTGTGACGGCTGTGTCTTGGAGATGGAAGTGCACACGCAACCTGTGCAGCCTTATGTGGCAGCCCCAGGTGAGGACACAGACACCATCCTACTAACTGCCCAGGGGCTGCCAAACCGGGCAATACCCTCCGGGCTCGGGAGCCAAGTCCTAGAGGCGACAGGAATGGAGCTGGGCTGAGTACCTGGGTCTGGTCAGATGTAAACATGAGGGGACGAGCATTCCAGGCAGAGGCACGGTGTGTGCAGACATATGGAGGCAGAGGAGTGGTTGTGTGCCTGGGGAAGAGTGGGCTGTGATAGCTACAGTGGCCTGAGGAGTGAGCAGCGAAGGTAAAATCTGACGGGCCTCTGGGGCAGGCTGAGGAGCTCAGACTCTGTCCCCAGGCTGGCTGTACCCTTCTTGTGGCCACAACTGTCCTGCCTTTGAACTCCTCCACCGCCCTTCCACCCAGGCTGTTGGCACAGTCTTTCAACCTCCCCCTCAGCCTCTGGCTGTGCCCTAGACCTTGGGGCAGGTGGAGGGCGTTATCACCATTTGCCAGGAAACTGAGGCCCAGAGAGAGGAAGAGGCTTCCCTGGGTTCTCACAGTGAGGTAAGAGCCAGGAGTAGGAGCCGACTCCTTGCCTCCCAGATCAGTGCTCCCGCCCACCTGCTCCCCTCCTCTCCAATATCGCTCTCTGTACCCCTTCAGTCATCTCCCTCCTCCCGCCCCTCCCTTCCCGCCTGCTTTTATCAGCACTGAAAGGGCCAACTTTGAAACCTTCTTTCATCTCTCCTTCTGGCCTCTTCCCTGGGGCTCCTCAGATGTGGAGGCGGTGAGAACCTTGAGACAGGTCCAATTTAACACCACAAACATTTACCCAACTCCTCCTCCGTGCCAGGCCCTGAGCCAGGCCTGGGGACACCACCGAGATGACTCAGCCAAGGGCAGAGCTGGAGAAGGGTGCCCAGTCTATAGAGACAAACATAGAAAAGGAAGCCAGTGAGAGGCTGGGGAGACAGAGACGGGTCCTCAGAGGCCACACGTGCTACCGAGGACCTGGCTTATATCCCAGCTCCCTAGTTCCTAGGGTCATGGATTCAGCCAACACCTATGAATTGAGTCGTGTCCAGCATTGTTCCAGGAAATGCAGAAATGGTGATGACCCTATCCCTGACCACATGGGCTTTGCCTTCTCCTGAGGGGAGACAGTCAACAAGTGATTCACGGGATCATCTGCATATATAAAAGCCTAAGCGACTGTTACAACTGGTCGATCGGTAGCTATGATGATGCACAGACCACCAGGGGACAGACACTCAACACAGGAGCTGCCCCCTGATAGTCAGTGAGCTCCCACAGCCAACCTCCCGCGCTTCCCCCCCTCCCCCCTCGGCAGGCCCCAATAGGCCCCAATCACTGGCCAGGCCGAGGGACCTCACCCATGCACGAATTCATGCACCAGGCCTCTAGTTGCTTATAAGAGCTATGAAGGAAATAGACAGAGTCGTAGGATGGGGGGTTTGCAGGCCATAGGGAGCTATTTGTATTGAGCTGTCAAGGAGTTGATAAATGAGCTGAGATCATATGGTAAAGAGAGCCAACCATGCAAAGATGTGGGGAAGTGCAGGTGCAAAGGTCCTGAGGCAGGAACAAGCATCGTGTGTTCCTGGAAATGAAGGCATGAAGTGGTATCCTGGGAGGTTTGGCCTCGCACAGTAGGCGCCTGGGAAATACAGAACTGCATGTGTACAGGATGGTTTTTCTGAGTCCTGGCACAGGGGAGATGGAAGGTGCCACACAGGGTTGCATCTGTGCTTCAGAATCTATTTTACTCGTTTTACAGATGAAGAAACTGAAGGTCAGAGAGAAGTGACTCATCCAGTATCACTCATCCTGAAAGGGAAAGGAATGGGCTTTAACCCATGATTGTCCCTTCTTGAGTCCATCCTCCTGCCGTTTCGCCCCTGCTGTTACTCTCTCTCTGTGGTTAACGCAGTGACCAAACTTGTGCCGTGCCTTCCCCAGTGCATGAGGCACAGAGATGAGTCAGACATGGGTCAACGGGAAGACTAGGCTGCCACGTATATGAATCTGGTGACAGATCTAAGTCTGAGTGGGTTTGGGCTGAGACAGGGGCGTGAGGACTAAAGAGCTTCAAGGAGGGGCAAGTTCTCTGGCACCAAGGAGAGACATGAACACCGGCTTCCCCCAGGTGGCCCCACAGGGCCAAAAAGGATGAAGTGGAACAGGAAGGGGGCACCCCGGGGTGGAGTGATGGTGAGGGCCAAGGGGTAGGAGCAGAATCATGGAGCCAGGAGGTTACGTTCAGGAGCAGGAAGATCAGCTAGATGAGCTCACATGAGGGGTTGGGGGATGAGGACAGGGACAGGCTGTGAAGGACCTTGATGTCAGGTGAGGGAGTGGGGCTTGATCCCTCGGCAGTGGGCAGCCTTGGATAAAGCTCTCGAGGGAGGAAGGAAAGTGTTCCGATGGGCCCAACTCTGGAAGAGGCAGCCGTGTGAGTCTCCTTTGAACATCAGAAACAGGAAAGCCCACCCCGGACCCGAGGGAGAGAACCCTAATGCGCTCCAGCACTCCACAGTGGGTGTGGCAGAACGGGTGTGGGCTTTGGGATCACGAAGATCTGGTCTGAATCCCAGTTCAGTTGTAGAATCATGGGGAAATCCCTGCCCTGCTCCCAGCCTGTTTTCCCATCTCTAAGACGGGCATCATGATCGTACCTGCCTCATTCATTTACTCAAAGAATGGGCATGTAGTGTCTACTAGGCTCCAGTTCTGTGCTTGGTGCTCCCAGGGCCGGAGGGAGGATTACGTGTTTGGATATTACCATTTTCCTTGGTGGTCTGGACACTGTTTCTCCCCTTCGTTCTGCGACCAGTACTAACCACATACAAATGTCTAGGCATCGTGTGTAGGCTTTGAAGTGTGCCTTAAGGGTGATGGAGAAGAGGGAAAGAGTCACAGGCAGGAGGGAGTGAGCAGAGAGAAATCCCTGGATTTGGGGAGGCAGCCCTTTCATAGCTAAAGGGTGCCCCCCGCTTGTAGCTCAGGTAGGGTCTGCATTGTTCAGCCTGCTGCGTGTGTGTGTGTACATGAGCCCACACACAGGAGCACCAGGAAGGCTGTACACACCAGAACCTGCAGACTTTCATGTTTATTATGCCTGTGTGCACTATCTATGTATCCACATATGTATGTGGTGTCCGTGCCTGCATGCGCACCCAAGACAGGGAGCAGTACCCTCCCCACCCTACCCTGGGCAACCTGTGTGGCATGTGAGGGCTGACAGGTGTACCTGGGTGGCCCTAAGGAGGGTCTCCTAGACCTGTGGCTCTGGACAGACGTGGCCTAGGAACTCGACTCTGCCACTAACCAGCCCTTTTGCCCCAGGGCTAGAAACCGGGCTTCTCTGAGCCTCAGTTTCCTCATCTGTAGAATGGGGTGAGACAGTGCCTGGGAGGATTTGAGGAGCTTAACGCATAAAGCCTTTACACAGGCCTGGCACAAAGTCTTGCTTGGCAAATAAGAAGAGCCAGTTGGTACATGACATGGCAGGTGCCCACTGCTGTTATGTGTTTTATTGGTAGTCACTTGTCTAATCTCACAACCAGCCTGTGAAGTGGGTACCATCATCACTATCACCATCTCCATTTTTAAGAGGAGGAAACTGAAGAAGAGAGAGATTAAATGACTTGCCCAAAGTCACACAGCTAGGTTTCAAACCCAGGCAGGTGGGCGCCAGATCTGCACTCCTGCCCACCCCTCACCCGTCAGGCCTCCCTTGCACACGTGTGAGCACGCGCTCACTAGCTGACATGCCACGTTCTCTCACTGCACACTCCCACCCCCGCCTGCTCTGGTCCCCCTTCCTGCTTTCCAGGTCCTGGCTGACCGACGAGAAGCAGGATAGTGAGATTTGAACAGAATCTTCTAGACCAGTGGTCGGCAAACTGCGGCCCCTTGAGTGTGGCTCTTCCACAAAATACCACGTGCGGGCGCACACATACAGTGCGATTGAAACTTCATGGCCACACTCAAGGGGCCAAAGAGCCGAATGTGGCTCGAGAGCCGCAATTTGCCGACCACTGTTCTAGACCCACGGGGGCCTCCTATCTTCTCAGGCCACTTGGCAATACTCCAACGTCCATACATGGCTCCTCCCATTCCCAAGCACGCAGACCACACACTGGTTGGAGGGACTTCTGTGTACCCCTTGCCAGGCATTTCTGAATAAAAATTAGAATAACAATAATTCTCACCCACGAAGTAATTTTCCTGGAACTCCAGCTCGATATTTAATCCTCCCAACTGGCCAGGTAGGATTATCATCTTTATTTTGCTGAAAATTAGGCTCAAAGAAGGAAGTGACTTACCTGGGTCAACCTGGGCCTGGATCCAGACTCAGGGCTGAGCAGCTGCCTCTTAAACCTTTGCTCTTCCGACTGTAACGCAGTATCTCACACACACAGACACGCACACCACTCACCTAGTCAAGTCACACACACTTTCCTCCCACCACCCAGACCAGACACACAACTCATGCCCCTGCACGTGTGGCACACAAGCCTCTGCCCACCCCACGCTGCCCCCACGCTTGTCAGGCCACACTCCTTGCAACATGCTGTGCCCATCCCCCTACCCTCCCACTCACTGGCTGGCTCCCTGAGCTGGAACAAAACCACCTGGGCTCAGCCAACCACAGTGACCTGCAGCCCCAAGTCTTTAGCTGGTTAATAGCGGCCCCTCCCCCTTGGCCTTGGGAACAGCTGCCTCCACTTAGATTCCAGGCCCCCCTTCCTCTCTGGGAAGGAACAAAAGAGAAAAGCTGGGGGGAGAAGGATCGGAGGAGGGAAAGGAGAGGAGCGAGTGAGCAGAAAGGAGAGGCGAGGAGAAGCAATAGGAGGCAGTGGGCAACCTCTTACAAGCCCTGCCTCATGCCCAACCCTGATCCCCTCACCAGGAGCCCCAGGTTGTGTCATTCCCCTGGACTCCATTCTCCTGCCTGAAAATTCAGGGGGAGGTCTCCGTAGTCCCTTCCAGCAGAGCTGACACTCAGAGGCTGCTCCTACCTTCTTTGGATGCAAACATCTGACAGGGCCGGGCTGGGGGCAAAGGGGACCTGAGGCTCCACGTGCTGCCGCTGTGGATGGGTCAACAGCTAGAAAGAACTCTGGCCTGGAGTCCCAAATGCGGGTACGAATCCCAGTTCTGTGACAGTCCCTGTGCAACCTTGGACAGGGTCATCACTGGCCCATATGGCACTCTTGAGAAGATGCTCCCTGGGCGAGGACACGCGACTTGGCAAGCAGGACACTGGCTGGACTTCACCCCCTCTTCACCTTTGTCAGGACAAACCTTCATAACCATACTGGCTTGGCAGGTGTCCTCTCTGAGCCTCAGTGTCTTCATCTGCAAAACAGGGAGATCCTATCAGCCTTACGGGATGCCAGGCACAACCTCTTTTGTCTCATTTGCCCCTTTATCCCCAGGACCTAGCACAGAGCAGCACAGAGAAGGCACTCCGTTAATGGCTGGGCATAAAGGAATGAATGGAGGGCTGGCTAGAGGAAAAGCAAGCTGCAAACTATTTGAACCTTCCCACACAAAATCACCCACAGGACCGAGGCTGGTCAGGGGCAAGGCCGGTGTTGGCTTAGCAGTTTAGGGTTAGGGAAAGGCACTAAATGGGACTCAGGAGATGGGCTGCACTGCCCACTATGGCCATGTGCACAGCCCTTCACCGTTTCCCACAGCCTTCAGCTCCACAACCACAGTAACTATGAAAAGAATAGCGCTGGCCGGTGTGGCTCCGTTGGTTGGAGCATCGTCACATATACGTGATGAAAGGTTGCTGGTTCGACTCCCAGTCAGGATATGTACCTAGGTTGCAGGTTCGCCCCCTGGTTGGGGCACAATATAGAAGGCAACTAATCTATGTGTCTCCTCTCTCTCTCTCTCCCTACCCCTCTCTCTAAAAATTAAGCATATCCTCAGGTGAGGATTAATTAATTTTTTTTTAATAAGAAGGGCTGTCACCTATGCCCAGATCTGTGAATCACCTCCTACAGTCCACACCAGTGGGAGGTATTAGTCACACCCTTCCCCAGGTAAGCACACAGAGGCCACGGAGGCCCAGTGACTTGTCCAAGGTCACACAGACAGAATAAGTAGCAGTGGACTCCTCTCAGACCTGTGCAGTCCCACTGGGTGTCATCATCCCCATTCAGCAGATGAGGAAACTGAGGCCCATAGAAGTTTGGTAATGCAGCCAAGGCCCCATTGAAGGGTTATGTCAGGGCTTTGGGCTCCCAGCAGGGGTGTTTCTGGTGGCCTCGCCCACTCTGGGAGGTGGGGAAAGGGCCCCTCTTCTCCTGCCGGGAGGGGTGGGGGGCAGGGGCAGAGCCTCGGGCTGAACCCTGCCCACCAGGCGGCTTTGTCCTGCCGCACAAAGAGCCCTTGCTTGGCATTCGAGGCCTTTGTGGGCCATGCAGCCTGGCAGCACCCGCCTGCGTTATCAGCTCAGGAAGCGTCAGCCAGCGCTGGCGGGGCCTCTCTGGGCTGCCGCCCGAGACATGTGTTGGACACGGGCCTTTCAGGCCTGGAGCCGCCACACAAAGGCCCGGGAAGAAGGCAGAACAAAGGGCTTTTTCACTGGGCAGCTGAAAGCCGCAGATTAGTTCCTGCATGCTGTGCAGGCAGGGTGGGAGGGGGCAGCCAGCGGCTCCTCCCCCAGACCCACTAGATGCAGCATCACTCACCCAAGTCCCTGGTCGGGGCTTCCATGACCAGGCAGCCAGAGAGAGCCTCGTGACCCAGAGCCCACCCCTTTTCCCTGCTCAGAATTCCTCCTGCCCGCCCCCCCCCCCCCCCCCCACCCACCCACCCACGTCCCTGTCCAACCTCTGAATCCTGTGGCCTGCATGTTCTGGTGCCTAACTCTCCCCTTCCCTGTTCTAACCGTTTTGCATCATTTTCCCTTTCCTGAATAATTCTCAC